>NC_048226.1:7689904-7721889 GCF_002007445.2 Ailuropoda melanoleuca
AAGGCACTTTAGGGCAATTTAAAAAGTATTTTAAAAGAGTTAGCCATGAGACTTGAGTGCTAATTCTGAATCCACAGGTTTGGCTGTGAATCCTTGAGGAAGCTCCTACCTTTTTCTGAGCTTCAAGTTAACATCCCTGTCAAATGAAGCAGTTGAACTAGATGATTTTCTTCAAGTTGGTCATGCTACTAAATTTCTCAGTCTAGGCATTTCAGTCTTCTAAGAGAGCAATTGGTTTTTTGAAACTACGTGCAGAATTTCACATTTGTCCCAGTTACATTTGTCCCATTTATTCCAGTGTGTTTTGGCCCGAAGTTCCAGACTTTTAAGATCTTTTTGAATTACAGCCCTGTTACTGGGTGCAGTAGCTTTTGTGCGTTTCAATATTTCACTGGTAACGGATCAGCCATTTAATACGCTCTTTTAGAATATCGCCTGACCAACTTCCCTCCTGACCTTGGTCCTGCTCAGCCTTCTCAACTCAGTCCATTCCTTGCAACTCACACTCCCAACTTTATGAGCTGGCAGTCTCCAGAATTCACGCTTGCTGCTTTGGGGAAATTAAGATTAAATTATGTCTACAGTCTACAAGCAAACTCCTCTCCACTTTCCTCTGTTCCTCAGAGACTGCTATCAGATGTACAAATTCTTTTAACATGTGTGATGGACATTTTGATTTCATCTGTCCCACATTCCACCCTTTCTTATTTTTGGAGAACTCTCCCATTGCACATGCTATTGGTAGATTGCAATAACACAGCTCCCACAGTGAAAGTCGAAGTGGAGAGCTCTCTTCTCCTAGCACTGTCTGGCAGCCAGTGTAGAGGAACATGACCTAGGCTTGGCTAATCAGATACTTCTGTCCAGGACTTTGATTTTGGAGGAGGTGATACAAAGATGAAGGGATGTTTAGGGGTGCATTCCCAGCAGCTTCAGGGTGGTTTGGCTTGGCTAATCATACACTTCTGTCCAGGACTTTGATTTTGGAGGAGGTGATACAAAGATGAAGGGATGTTTAGGGGTGCATTCCCAGCAGCTTCAGGGTGGTTTTGCCAGGTGGCTGTAACTGTCTCTAATTTGAGAGTGTTCTTAGCAAATGGCTGCTCCTGTAACTCACATGTTATACTTCCTGCCTGCTGGCCATCAAGTCTTGTCAGTTTCTCAGCCTGGATCGTCATTCTCTCAGGTTTATGAGATTACTTATATTTCTAAGAGATTCTTTTTGTAATTAAGATTGTCAAAGATTATAACCATGTTTGCAACAAAAAGCCTTGAGAAAAATTACCCTGTAGACACTGTAAGATATAATCATTGCCAAGACACTGCCTCCTGAGGCCATCTCTTTGTGGAGAGGTTTATAGGCATAGAACTCTGCCTTTATTTGCCATTTCCCCTAGCCACGTAGGGCTGCCCTGTTCCCCCTGTGAACCTTGGTCTTGGTCAGACTTGGCATTCCCTAGTTAACCCATCTCTGGCTTTTTCTTTTCTTCCCATTCCCCACTTTTTGGACTGGTACCCTTCTCTCTCTCTGTACTGTGATCTTGTTTTGACATAAAATTCTTCTAGGTTTTTTGTTCTGTTCCTCAGTTACTTGGCTTTTCCAGGAACAAGGATGTCACAACTCTTCATTTGGCCTGGATAAAGTCTCTTTCTGGTACTCCTTCCTTTGGCAACATTGGCAAGTTATATGGTTTTAAATAATAACCCATTGACAGTAACTTCCAAATTTATACCTGCAACTGTGCATTCCAGACTCCTATTTTCAACCACCTACTTGACATTTATAATTACATATAGACCTCTCAAACCCGATATATCAAAAGTTAAGCTCATGAGCTCTAATCCAGCTCCCACCACAGCTGCCTCTATAACAGCTGGTGACTATTCTGTCCTTCCATTTTTTTAGGTCAAACACATTGGGATTATCCTTGTCTGTTTTTGTTCCCCTACACCTCACCTCCAATCCCTCTGGAAATTTTGTTGGATAGAACTCTGAAATACATCTGTAATCTAATTTGTAAACTTAGTATGATAACTCTCTTGAAATACTATTAGACTTATTTCAAATATTAGACAACTTGACTATAAATTTACTTGGCAAAACAAATAAGCAAGACAAGTTTTTTGGGAAAAAAAAGAACAATGAAGGAGTAGCTCAACAAGATATTAGAACATGTTATAAAGCCTCTACAATTAAAACAATGGGGATTGGTGCATGAATAGCACAAAAGATCAATAAAATAGAATAGAAAATCCAGAAATAGACCCTATTGTATATAATACATTTTTATGCAGTGAAATCAACACCTCAAATTAATGGGATGGAGAACAAACAGACTGGAATGAACAAAGATAGAAGCTATGCAGTTCTGAATATGCCTTGTTTTGTATGCTTGATATCAGAGCTAAAAAATATTCTATATAATTATAAAATAAAGCCAAACTGAAATTATAATAAAACAATTCTTAAAATTCAAAAGCAAAATAAAATGAATGAACCTAAAAATGTATCACATTTTAGCATTTTTTTGGCATAACTGGCAGACTGGAATTATTTAAAATGGATTTAATACAGACAATTTGTGTGCTGCACCCAAAGTACAAAATACAACTGCAAAAAAATCCCCCAAATCTTAAACTGTTTCCGGCAATCATATTACAAGTAATAATCTTATACTGTCATTTTAAAACAAATGCACACGCTTTTATTCATATAATAAAATGATGAGCTTGGAACACCTTACTGTACCAGAAAGAGGGAAGCTATCAGAGATTGTTAGGATAACATTAAAAGGAGACAAGACCCAACCTGAATGCTTCTTTTGACTGAATATTGAACTTTCAGAATCAAAAGGAATAATCAGAGTTCTTCCTCTAAGAATATATAGTAAATGCACTTTTTCCTGTTCTGCTAAATACAACTAAAAACTCTGGACATTATATATAAAACACACATAAAAAGAGCTAGACGGTGGGGGCGCCTGAGTGGCTCAGTCGGTAAGCGCCTGCCTTCAGCTCAGGGCGTGATCCCGGAGTTCTGGGATCGAGCCCCACGTCAGGCTCCTCCGCTGGGAGCCTGCTTCTTCCTCTCCCACTCCCCCTGCTTGTGTTCTCTCTCTCTGTGTTAAATAAATAAATAAAATCTTTAAAAAAAAATAAGAAGCAGTGTAACATAGTGGTAAAGAACTTGGACTCTTGGGGCGCCTGGGTGGCACAGCGGTTAAGCGTCTGCCTTTGGCTCAGGGCGTGATCCCGGCGTTATGGGATCGAGCCCCACATCAGGCTCTTCTGCTATGAGCCTGCTTCTTCCTCTCCCACTCCCCCTGCCTGTGCTCCCTCTCTCGCTGGCTGTCTCTTTCTCTGTGTTAAATAAATAAATAAAATCTTTAAAAAAAAAAAAAAAGAGCTAGACGGTGGAGAGAAGAAGGCAGACTGACTGGAGACCTTAAACCCAAAGGAATAATACTGTGGTAAGTTCTGTGGGTTTTGTTTTTTGTGGTTTTTTTGCCTCATATATTCCTACCTCAGATTCAAGCCAGTAACTTAAAATGCCAATGAGTACAGGCAAAAAAAAAAAAAAAAAAAAAACCCCCCCCCCCCCCCCNCCCCCCCCCCACCGCAAGCCTCTTTCTTCTAGTCAAAGGACCAGGAAGAATGCAGCCTAGAAATATGGAAAACTTTTATTGTTCTTCTTTTTTTTAAGTAAGCTCTGTGCCCAGTGTGGAGCCCAACATGGGGCTTGAACTCATGACTCTGAGATCAAGACCTGAGCCAAGATCAAGAGTTGGATGCTCAACTAATGGAGTCACCCAGACACCCCTGGAAATACAGAAGACTTTCAAATAATAACCACTGTGTTGCAGTCAAATAGCACAGGAAAAAACATGTGGCTCTCTCCTCACCCACATCAGCAAAGGCAAATGGAGAGCCTACACTTGCCCAGCTACTCACTGGGATAGTGACAGAAAAGGTCCAGTAAAGGAACAGGTACATTCATCCACACCAGGTGGAAACGAACCCTCCTTGTTTCTGCAGTATCGGTGGAAAGGACGTGGAGAGACTGGACTTCCACCCCCACCTGTTACCAACAAGGCCCCACTTCCCTTCTGCTCCCTAGGGTGTGTCAGAAGAGGTTTAGTGGGGAGTCAGGGTTTTCACCGAAGTCCAGTGGTAATGAAGTCAGCCTTACTCCTAACCCATAACGTTTTATAACACATAAAAAGGGAGCATTTCTCCCCCCTACTTCATATCAGTGGAGGCCTAGTGGGAATCCATAACCCCCAAATCTTTCCAGAAGTAATGAGAAGCTCTTCTCATGTGTCAACAGAAGCAGAGTGGGGAACTTGAACTTCTATACCCACGTGGCAGTAATGAGAAACAGCAAAGAGAAGATAGAATTTTAAGAGGGGTGCCTGGGTGACTCAAGAGGCACCTGGGTGGCTCAGTCGTTAAGTGTCTGCCTTCGGCTCAGGGCGTGATCCCGGAGTCCTGGGATCGAACCCTACATCAGGCTCCTCCGCTGGGAGCCTGCTTCTTCCTCTCCCACTCCCCCTGCCTGTGCTCCCTCTCTCGCTGGCTGTCTCTCTCTCTGTCAAATAAATAAATAAAATCTTAAAAAAAAAAGAATTTTAAGAAAATTAACAGTGTTTCAGGGACCTATGAGACTATAAAATTCATAACCTTGGAGTTCCAGAAGGAGAAGAGGGGAAAAAAAAAAAAAGATGAGACTGAAAAAATCTCAAAAAGTCTACAAAAAAACTCCTGGAACTAATAATGAGTTCATCAAAGTTACAAGATAATGGATAAACATAAAATTTAACTATATTTCTATATGCTTGCAATGAACACACGGACACCAAAATTGAAAATGCAAGTCCATTTAGCATTGCTAAAAAAAAAAAAAAAGGAGGAATACTTAGGTGTGAATCTAACAAAATATATACTAGTATGTAGTATGTTAGAAAATACAATGAGTTGGTGAAAGAAATAAAAGGAGATCTAAATGAATGGAGAGAACATACTATATTCATGGATTAGATGATTCAAAAGAGTAAATATCTATCTTTCCTAAATTGATATGCGAATTTAACACAAATACTATTAAAATTTAAAGAATTTTTTTTGTAGCTATAGACACAATTTTTCCTAAGTTTATATGGAAGGTAAAGGGACTAGAAAAGCTACAATTGTTTTGTAAATTAAAATGAGAATAACATGAGATGAATCAGTCCACCGAGGTTCATGACTTATTATATTTAGCCACGGTAATTAATTCTGTGTGATGTTGGTGGAGAAACAGATACATGAATCCATGGGACAGAATAAAAAATATAGAAATACACCCCTACAGAAATTCCCAATTGATTTCTGACAATGGTGTAAAATTAGTACCGTGATGGTAGAATAACTTCTCCAACAAATGGTTCTGGAGCAATTTCGATATCTTCAGGCAAAAATCCAAAACAAACCAAACCAAACCACCTATACCTCACACATTATACAAAAATTACCTTAAAAGGTACCATGAACCTAAATGTAAAATGTCAAGCTTTTGAACTTAGTGGTTGCCAGAGTTTTAGGAGAGAGTAGGAGGTAAGTGGATGCAGCTATAAAAAGCCAAACACAAGGGATCCTTGTAGTGATTGAAATGTTCTGTATTGTGACTGTATCTGTGTTAATGTTCTGATTGAGATAAGTTTGCAATCTTGCCTAACTATAGTAATGTCACTGAAGAAAACTTAGTGAATAATATATGGGATCTTTCCGTATTATTTCTTATAACTACATGCAAATTTCCAATTCTCTAAAAAAAGTTTAATTTAAAAAGAGTAAGTATGACAATATATTGAAAGGCACCACATATTTTAAATCCATGGATTCATAATATTGCAAAATGTCAATCATATTGGTTATTTTTGGAGGATGCTAAGAAAATAACTAATTGTTGTGAAAACTGGTAAAATAAGGCACATAAATATCCATCTGCATTTTCTGTTTATGTTATACCTCAAGCAAATCAAGCATTTGATAAGGAAAATTTTCTCTTTTAAAATTTATAAAGAAAAGGAGCAAAAAAAGAATATAATTGCATCATCACTAGTTTGAAACACTGAATGAAATTGTGGATCAATGCAATGCTTCTGATGTCTACTCAGAGCATCAAGTGTACAGCTACAGAAAAATCCATGATGGGTCAGGGTGAAGACATCTGCATCTGCTGCTCAGTTTTAACATAAGAAAAAAGAGGAAAAATCAGACATTAAGTGCCTCTGATGAAAGTACACATCACTATCAATGATGTAATCTCGCAAAAAAAAAAAAAATCAAACAGAATCTGAACAAGGAACTAATTTCAATTGCCTGGTTATGTGACATCTAAGGGATGAATAAACAAGCCACAGGATGCACTCAGCAAGACCTAATATGTGGGGAAATCCACAGTACTAACAACTTAGTTTCTTTAAACATAAATTTAAGGAAAATCCGGAAGGGGAAGAGAAATCTCTAGGCTGTAAAACCTTGGAGACATCAAAGAAATGCATGAAGGTATGGCCCTTGTTTGAACACTGTCTCCTAAAAGAAAATTGTAAAAACAAAAATTATGAGACAGTCGTGTACATTTGATCGCTGATTAGATATTTAATGCTGCTGAGGAATTATTGTTCAATGTTTCAGATGTAAAAATGCAGCGTGATTATGATTTTAACAAGAGTCTAACTTTTAGTGATACCTAGTGAATTATTTATGGATTTGTATTTGCTTCTTGCTAATCCAGTGGGAGCAGGGGGAAATGAATGGGTGATATAAAAAGTGAGATATGCCGTGAGCTGAAGTTTTTTATGAGTTATCACCACTGTGTGTTTGAAAAATTTTCATAATAAAATATGAAAATATGTCCAGGATTCCTTACTTCCTTCTTCCTCAACTGTTAACCACCTGGTCCAATCTACCACCATTTCTAATGTGAAACATTATGGTATAATCCTGATGGATCCCCTTGTCTTCTTTCTATCTCTTTCTGTAGCCATGGTAATCTTCTTAACTCCCAAGCCAAATCCTGCAGGGGAGGTACACAGAGTTCTGCCAGGACTTCCTCCTAGGTTAATATTATACCACTGCCAACCAAGCAGGATGCCTGTGGTCTTCTTATTCAACTGCCCACATCAGACACAGCATCAAAATCTCTGTCGTTTGTAGCATTTCTGAGAGTATTCATTTGCTGTGGTCTATCCCCACCCCCCACAGTGTCCCCATGGGGTTGTTGTACACCTGTTTTATGTTTCTCCCTGCTCACATGCCCTCCTGTCCATGTTTTGATGCTTGGTCTTTTGCAATCTGAGCTTGCCAGAGAGCTCCCCATGACCCTACATGTCTTTCCTGAGCAGCATTTCCTCTTTCATTGGATTGTCCATAATTGTAGTATCATAACTTTACTTTTCAGAAATTTCTCATCTGATGTCAGCCATGAGCCCTCTTGGATTCTTATCATGTCTTCGAGTTCTGTGACATTTCAAGCTCAAGGGAAACAATTTAATATTTTCTGAATATCCACTATGTGCTGGGCACTGTGCTTGGTTGGTCTTAGTTATAATTTCATTTCATTCAAACAATTGTGCTAATAGTGAACATATTCATTTGACTCTCTTTTAGAAATAAGGAAGATGAAATTCAGAGAATTTCGGTAAATGTTTGAAGGTCATGTATAGATCAGTTGGTGGAATCAGAATCCAGATCTCAGCTCCAAGATGCAAACCATTAAATGGTAAAGTTGGAAAATATATTTCCTTTCTATTAAAAAATTAAGATCACATAGTGACTTTTTTGCTGGATCTTCCACATAATCAAGCAGATTTTCCCACAAGCCAGTCCAGAATGAAATTCCTCTGTTTTCTCCATCCCTGCTATCTCCGTGTTTCTTCTGAGAGGAGAAGCCAATTATCAAGGCAGATTTGGGCTTCTAGAAGCTCTTGAATAGTTGGAATCCCTCCTTAATCCTTTACATCTACGTGGTACTGTATATTAAGAAGGAATCAACCATACCTTTGGACTGAGGCCGGGGACGAGTATAGAGTTCTTGTGCGCTATTGAATCTGTTCTCCCTTGTTTAAAAGTAGGATATAAGCCCTTCTCACAAGACATCCATTATCTGTTTCATGAATATCTTCTGTGTGGCACACTTCTTAGGTGCCTATTTTCACCACCTTTTTGGATGAGAATAGACTTACAGACCAATTCCCAGTTAATTTTAATTTTAAAACAGATTATCTTTTTTTAAAGATTTTATTTATTTGAGAGACAGAGAGAGAGAGAGAGAGAGATAGAATGAGCAGGGGGGAGGGGCAAAGGGAGAGGGAGAAGCACACTCCCCACTGAGCAGGGAGCCTGACGGGGGGGCTGGATCTGAGGACCCTGAGATCATGATCTGAGCTGAAGGCAGACAGTTAACCAACTGAGCTACCCAGGCACCTCTAAAACAGATATTTTAAATGTGATGTCTTTACACTTACGTAGTGGGAAGGCTGTGAAGTTCAGAAAATCTGAATTCAATGATAGGTGGGGTTATCGAACACATACTAGGTGTGACAGGCACAAATGTTAAGTACTTTTCATCAATTATTTTATTTGACCCACAGGCAACCTAACAGAAACTGTTACGTAAGATGCAGAGCTGGAGGGCTGGAGGGGTTGGGTAATGTTCCCAGTGTTGCACAGTTCACAAGTAGTGAAGCTAAGATTCGGATCCCTCTGGTCTGTGCCAGAAACCAAGCTCTTCACCACCACTTCACTCTGCATGTCCCAGCGGTCATTACCAGTCTGAGCCTTGATGAAGTCACTGAGCTGCCCTGATACCCTGCAGTGGAGAAGGGAGCAGTTGTCCTGCCAGCAGTGAACATGAAAATTCTCAGCACACTGACAGGTCTTTAGACGCATAATAGATTACCATTGCATGAAACTGGCGGTGCCAATAATAACATTAATTTCAGATACTATATGAACTACCATTATTTTTAGCATTTCATATCTCGTTTAATTATTACATAAACTGTATGGAGAAGATAGTATTATTCTTACAATTTTAGACACAAGGAAAAACACGTGAAAAGAATATTTAGAATACAATATAATGTGATATATAAAACTATGTGCAAAAATACATACGCTTTCTGAATGTCGTATTTTCAACCATAAAACTTTAGAGAACCCCTAGTGGAAGCAAATAGGGTTGGCTCTTCGTTCATGCTTGGATGATGCTGCCTGCTCATTATTTCATTTTTTCTAAGGGGGTCACAGCAGCAGGTGAGAGAGCAAGAGTGACAGGTGCCTCTTCCCCTACCCACCTGCCAATCCACAAAGCTCTGTATGACCACACACGATTGTCTCTTAAAGCGTCAAACACATGCACTGTCATCTCTCCAGGTAGCTTTTTCAGCCATTGTCAGAGTTCGCTTTCCGTGACAGGACATAATGGACTTGGGGTTTCATTAAGGGTTAGAGCATTCTGAAAAATGCACAGACTTTTGTTTGAGAAAGAGGGATCTCAGACAAGAGGTAGGATTTACTTGGTCAATGAAACAGATTAGAACACTTTCAGAATCAAGGTTTTGTCTTTATTTCTTTCCCTCTCTGCCCTGAAGAAATGCTCCTGAGGCATTAAAGAGTCTGGGAGGGGGGCGCCTGGATGGCTTAGTCTGTTAAGCATCTGCCTTTGGCTTACGTCATGATCCCTAAGTCCCGGGATCGAGCCCCGTATCGGGCTCCCTGCTCAGCAGGGAGTCTGCTTCTCCATCTGCCCCTCACCCCACTCATGTTCTCTCTCTCTCTCTCTGTCTCTGTCTCTTTCTCAAATAGATAAATAAGAAAATCTTTAAAAAATAAAAATAAAGAGTCTGGGAGAATGAGCAGGAAAGGATGGGCTGGGACACAGGCTAGCTCATGCAAGCAGGGATCCAGATGTTGGGAGAAGGCTTTCTGGTCTCCCTGAGAAAGGGGTCTGCTCAGGGTCAGTAGCTTGGGGTGATTAAGGGAAAGGTAACTTCTCTCTAACCTCCGAAAGTGCACGTGGCCCAAGAGGGTTTTCCAATTTTCTGGTGAGACCATGCACCTTGTCAGATCCTCCTGAAGGCAAGATAAGTGAGAAGGTAGGGAAGCTTTGGCGTGTGTCTGTGGAAGTGGGGTACATGGGAATGGCATAGGTGGAAGGGTAAATACGTGTGTATTTTTGGAAAGTGAACATTTTTTCACAGTGCAGAAACACATAAACAACACCTTTTTAGAGTTTGGCAGTGTTTTCCCCTGCTTTCAGATTTTTCATCTCCTAACTCATACTCTTTCATTTAAGGCATTCCATCCTTCGATAAACTTCCATGTGAACACTTGTCCGAGTCCCTCCTCCGGGTGAAGGGCTCCCCTTCCATGCTTGCTGTACTTTGTATGAGTCTTGATTACAGTCCTCTTCACCACTGATGGCTTACCTGCCTGTCTGCCTCCTAGGACTGTGAGACCCTGAACAACATAGAAGGCTTCTTTGACTGTATATTTCAAGCACCTGGCCATCCCTGGTGCCTCGTAGGCATGTCGCTCAATGGGGTTGAATGAATATTCTGTTTCAAAGCTATTTAGGCACGAACATCTTGGGAACCTTAGATAAGATTGCTTTCCTAGTTTGTTCCTAAATTCAGTGGGTATATGAACAGCCCCCCAAAGGGGAAGGTCCCTGGTGGGGGGAATTCACCTCCCTCTTAAAGTTGTAAATCATGTGGCTGCCTTCTTGGCTTCTCCCTTGCCCACTACCTCTCTGTCTGCTCCGTTGTTGCAGAGTGGGAGTGGAAGCTCAGGTTTCTGCCAGGCCCTGATGACACCGGAGGAGAAGGAGAAAGAGAGTGCCTGCGACTGGCCCTGCTTGCTCCTTTCCCCTGTTCCCACCATCTTGCTCCCTATCATTGATCTGGTGTGAAGGCTCAGGTCTTCACCGGGTTCTGCTGATACCACGAAGGAAGGAAGCAAAGGGTTGACTGGATTGCTTGCCACCACCTTGTTTGTTTTCTTGATGCCAAGTGAGGGTAGAGGCCCAGCTCCACATGGGGCAGCACTGGTGCCTGGGATGGGACAGGGGATGTAGAGCCCTCAGGGGGCTGCCATATTCAGTCTCACTGATGTCTGGGGTTGGGGGTCCAGCTTCCAGCTGGTCTCTGTTGGCGTCTCCTGGAAGGGGTCGTACCTCCCAGGGGTGGGATGGAAGCTCAGCTCCCCTATGCTCTGTTGAGGGATTTTGGAGGAGTTTGACACAAGCAGGGAAGTTATTGCCAAAGCAGTTTTCTGTTGTTAGACCACCCATTTTCTGGCTCTTTGACTCGGGGAAAATGTCTTCCTAGACATTTTTGGTTGGTGCCTCTTAGAAGTTCCAGGTGGGAGGCTTCTGCATTGCCCAGCCTGGAATATAGGAAAGGCAGCGAAGAAACACAGAAAGTCACCACCATGTTGTTGCTCCTTGAGTCCCAAGGTCCCCAGGCAGATCGCTTTCTTCTGTGCACTGTCGGTCTTCCTATGAGTGTTGTGCTGTCAGCCTTGCTGAGCTGTAAGGTGAGGGACTGGGGGGTGACTTCTTCATGCTGGCCATCCCNAAGGTGAGGAACTGGGGGATGACTAAGTGGCTCACAAATGGATGTAATGACATCATGGCTCAGCCCTTCAGACTACCTCAGGCAGGGTGAGCAAAGACCGTCAGGCCAATTCAGCTCTGGTTCTAGTCCCATTAGGTGTTCAGCCCTAACAGCCTACAGGATGGGGCCTCCTTGAGGATGGGCATGTGTCTTACTCAGCGCTGGATCTCCCGTGTCTGGCTCTGTACTTGGAAGATCCACACCAACGGTTTTGAGTGAACACAAGCAAAGGCTCCTTTGACCAAACTGGAGAAGGCATCATGTGTGACATGAGTCCTGATGTGCTTTTCCAGTCTAGACTCTAGGTGACTCCAACCTTGTTTGCTCTTCCGTGGGTGTGCTGTGTGGAGGCGAGCAGGGCCTGCAGCTCTCCTGCAGGGCACTGAGGACTCTGACGCACGCCCACCTCCCAGGTGGCTCCAGGCCATGTCATTGATTCCTTCCCCGCCCTACCGTCCCCAGCTGTGAGGTGAACTCAGCAGGGTGAAGCGGCCTGTGCCAGCCTGCCCGCTTGTTACCCCATTGCCCGTGTGAGGACAGGGGGAGCTACCTCGTACATCAGTGGTCCTATGGGGCCCGGATGACAATCTTCTGGCAGGGGGACCCTTGGTATGGTATCACAGTTGACAGTGGGCATCATCAAGGGGCTGCCTCACTAGGAGGGAAGAGAAACGCAGAGAAAGAGAGAGAAAGAGACAAAGACGCAGACAGAGCACAGCAGAAGGACCGAGGGACAGAGCAAGGAGTTAAGAGAAAGAGGATGCTTTTCCTTCATGTTACCTTTTCTGCACTTGGCTCTCTAGGCTGCTCTGGACCCCTTTTTTCCTTCTCAGCATGCATGCCAAATATTTAACTACCTAGGAATAAAACATCAAAACCAAGCATGTAATGAGATGTAGGAAACATTGGTGGGATGCCAGAAGCATTTCTGAATGCTGTGGAGAGCAGGGGGGCAGGGGAAAGCTGGCTTGGGGCAGAGACGGTCAGAAGATAGCAAGGCCCAGGTGCATGCAGCTGACGCATCTGAGGCAGTGTGACGACAGTCGCTCAATCAGTACTTGTGTCAGTAAAATGAGTATTGATAGCAACCAGGCAAGAGGAGAAGGGACAACGGAAGCCAGAGCAGACCTGCTTTCAGCTGGTAGTGAGACAATAGTCAGATTTAATAAAAATAAATTGTCTTAGAATTAGTAAGAATTAACAAATCTAATTAGGTTTGACTCTCTGATCCTTGGGACTCTGGGCTGTCACAGCTGAGTGCTTTTCTCTCCAGGAGGCAAGGGCCTCCCCTGGCCCCTCCTGCCTCTGCTGCCTGTGCTCTGAGCCTGGCTTGGGGCAGAGGCACAGGTGGCCCCTTCTGGGACTTTCTTCCTCTCCTTCCGCTGCTCCCTGCAAACTCACATCCAGGCCACTGCCTCTTACTATTCTTCGCACAATTCTCGGAACTGCAGGAAACAGCACATGACTATAGACTGTCTGAGATTGCTGCCTAAATATTTTATGTTCAGTGCAAACCGTTCAAGGGCGGATGCCTGTGGGAAGGGTCTTCGTTGGCCCTGCAGTGCCCGGTTCAGGGCTGGGCATGCCACGCACTGCGTGGATTGGGGGGGCTGAGGGGCTGACCCAGCAGCCAGGGAAAGGCTGGCTCCCGCCCTGTGCTCATTCGCACGTCTCCACTTTCCAGCCTACAGTAGCTCTGCATTGTATGCCTTTTGCGGGGCCAGATGGGCTCGCATTTCCAGAAGGATGGTGGCAGGAAATGAAAACCTGTCACCAATCATGACAACTTGGGTGGCGTGTCCTGGGTAAACATGGGCGCAGTTTCTCATGGTTACCAAGTAAGAGAGGTGAGGGCAGCCACTAGGCATCGGGGGCCTCTGTGACTCTCTGGTGGAATGAAAATGCGGGGACTGCCTGGCAACCAGCCCCGCCCTGGCTGTTCTAGGCCTTGAGAGCCTCGACCCCAAGAGGGGACACTCTGCTTGACAAGCAAGGGTCTTTCTGGTTACAGTGAGGCTTGTTTCATTATTAATGCTAATAATAAGTGGTAGCGATATTCCTACTTAAAATTATTTATTGGAGAGGGAATCATTGCAGACTAAATATTTGTGTCTCCCCAAATTTCATATGTTGAAATTGTACCCTCCCCCCGCAGTATGAGGACATGGGTATTTCTGGGGGGGGGATTGGGAGCACATGACGTCCTGGAGATGGAAAGAGATTAGGGCCCTTATAAGAGTTGAAGGAGAGCTTGCTTCCTCTCTCTGCTCTCCACCATGAGAGGACACAAACAGCAAGGGTCAGTCTGCAGCCTGGATGGGGGACTGTCAGAACCTGACCTTGCACCTGATCTCTGACTTCCCAGCCTCTGGCACTGTGGCATTAAGTTTCTGTTGTTTAGAGCCCCACCCCCCAGGACAGGTGCTTTGTGCCAGGAGCCTGAATGAAGACAGCGAGGCTGACGGAGCCCTTGTCCTCATGGTACTGGGTTCATCACTCTGTATGCGGTGTCTTCCCTCTTCCTCATCACAAATCTATGAGTGATTACTTTCATGTTATAGACGATGGAACAAAGCTCAGAAAACTTCAGCCATTTGTCCAGTGCCCCGGAAAGCAGGGGTGCGGCCTCCTGCAAACTCGAAATCGTGCTCTTCTAGTGCCTGTGTCCTCGGGAACAGGGGAGCCATAGGTGAAAACGGCAAGTGGGGATAGTTGAGTTGACAAGAGGAGAGTATTCCCTGGGGAGGCGTATTCGGAGGGGAGCTGTATCTTCTGGGGATGCAGGAAAGCAGTTGAATGCCTAGGACAATCTGCAAATATTAGTGACTCTACCTCCACCCCATGCCAGGGTTTGTAAAAGTTATTATTCAACATATATTGTCCAGATAAACAGAATCTATACATTTGTGGACAGGTGTCATCATTTTCCACTGTCGCTTTCAGAGAAAACTGGACTCGGCAAGGTTGTGCACTCTCCCCTGGGTCAGACTGCTTGAAACAGCAGAATCAGACCTGAACTCTGCACCCAGGGCTCATCCCCGGCCATCCTGTGAAGCCAGCTCTGAAGATCTCCATGCTGATGCTCTTCCCCTGCTCTGCCTCCTGCATGAATTGAAATTCCTAAGGGTGGCTGTCCTGGCTTTAGCTTGGCCTCCTGGTGTCCCCGTCTCCAGCTTCATTTCCTTAGCTCTGCCTTTCATTTCCTCCAGTGGCAGTGCCCCAAGAAGCAGCCTCTGTGTGACTTTGCTTCCCTGTCCCTCATTTGCATCAAGATTATGCTGCCACTCGCACCCTCTCTCTGGAGTCTTGCCTGCTCTCACCTGTCAGTGGGCCCCTCTTTGGGGGTGTAGGCCTCCCAGGGGTTGATAGCCCATCTTATCAGAGCAATACCGCCCACCTTGTGGAGGGGCCACGGGCAGTGCATTTGAGCTGAACTGATCATTTTTGGAATAAACCAATGGGCTGATATTGGAATTAGATGCTTCTTGAATTCTCCAAGCCTGGGACACATGTATCAGGCCACTAAGTGCCTCCTACTTAGCCAAAGCCATCTCGGGGCTGCCCAGACCAAACCTGGCAATCTGAGTAGAGTCATGTGATGGACAAATGCAGGGCAAAGATGCAATGTCATTCAAGCATGATCTGCCCTTGACCTTGGGCAAGGCTCTCATTAATTGAGTGACTGGGGATGAGTGGGGTTTCTGAGACAATAAACAGGAATCATGATTTCTTTCCTGACTTCCTCTAGGGAAAGGTAGACAAGGAGGAGACTCAGTGTATCTTCNAATTGAGTGACTGGGGATGAGTGGGGTTTCTGAGACAATAAACAGGAATCATGATTTCTTTCCTGACTTCCTCTAGGGAAAGGTAGACAAGGAGGAGACTCTACTGTATCTTATAAGAAAATAGCAGGATATTCCATAGAGTAATTCATCTTCCCAATAAGATGATTTCCACACTGGCCACCAAAATAAAGTCCTCATTAAAAGAGCAGGATTGACCTCTTAGGAAGGACTAAAACATACATACATGCACACATACGTAGACACATATACATCTAGGCATACTTATTGCCCCATATATGTGAATGTGTATAGCACACACATGAGTACACATGTGCGTACACACATGTGCAAGTGCATACAGGCATATGCATGCATGTAGATACACATAACTGTATATACATAGAAACACACACACATACCCACTTGTACACATGCACACAAGCAAATAAGCTTGCATACTCATGGCCATCTAGGTACACACACAGTTCGAAAGAGCTGGTTTGTCTGTGTGTTCCAATAGAAGTTGCTGGAAGATGAGGAGCTAGGACTGACCCCAGTATATACTGGGCACTTGATAATTATTTGTTGAATGAACAAGTGAAACCCAGGAGGTGAGGTATTGGAAGGAACATTCACTGACGAACACATGCGCCTGTATTGGGAATATAGGTGATGTCAGTCTATACAGGTCATTCCTCCAGCTGTATTAAGGGCAATGGCCATAATATATATTTTTTCTGCTTCAATTTTCTCAAAATTGGCAACTGTAATGGGTACATCCTTGGTGGATATTCTGAAATTCCCATGGCTGGCTTTATGTACTTTTGAGATTTTTTTTTTTTTTTTTTTTGGAGCATTCTAAAATATTTCTGCAGGAAATATTTTTCCTCTTTATGAGCTTCGGTTAACACATGCCATTCTGATCTCCCCTTAATGTTACAATAATGAAAAGTTCCCAGAGCAAGAACCAGGTAACGAGACATGGGTTAATATGAGAAGAAATACCATCACTTAGAACCTTTAACTTCTGGAAGGCAGGGGCTTGGTCTGGGGAACCTCTGTTCCACTACCGGAAACCTAGTACTGATCCTGAGAGGAGTGTCCAATAACCATTTTGAATGAAAGAAGAAGTCACTCAATTGATGGGAAGATCTTGGCAAAATATGAGTGCAGTTCCCTTAAACTGGGTTGAAAGGTGAATTCATAGGAATTGTATATTCTAATAAAAATCTTAGAATAGAGGACAGTAAGGTGCTTGGTTGAAAGTTGGAACCAGGGAAGGCCAGAGTTTGGATTGGAAATGGGATTAGGATGACATGTATTGGACTCTGTGGTAGGAAAACAGTATTACATAAATGTGGCGATTATGTTATGTTCCATCTCCTCATTGGAGAACACGTGGACACTTTCATAATTCCCTTGTCTCCAAAATGGTAGCAATGCGCCTCTTTGCTGCTTGGGGACACTGAGGACAACTGGCATATAAGGCCACTTCTAAGAAGTCTTCTAAGAAGCCTGAAGAAGACCTGGAGGAGTACATGATGTGACCGTGATTATAACACCATTATGATAGCTACTAGCTTTAACAAAACTCCCCATAGCAGTGCCTACTTGAATTCCATGATTCATAAGAAAGATGCTGTGGTCTACATGTTACTGGGTACAAATGACACTTGTCAGTCAACAAGCAACCTCAAGTGAAATGGATTACGACTGCTCATGGTTTTTGAGCCAACGACTCCATGCTAAGTGTTGAGAGCTAAGTACTAAGTGATGTATGGAAGGAACCCAAATAATTTGACAGCATTTTATCTAGATATAATTTATGATGGAATGACACTAACTACAAAAATCATATATAGCCCGCTTCCAAGGAACCCTACTGGACTCTCCAGACTTGTAGTAGTTGGGGATGTTGTTGATCTGGATATTGCCTTGAATAAATTAATCATAGCTAGCAATCGGAACTTTTCCTTTCTTTTCTTACNAATTGAGTGACTGGGGATGAGTGGGGTTTCTGAGACAATAAACAGGAATCATGATTTCTTTCCTGACTTCCTCTAGGGAAAGGTAGACAAGGAGGAGACTCTACTGTATCTTATAAGAAAATAGCAGGATATTCCATAGAGTAATTCATCTTCCCAATAAGATGATTTCCACACTGGCCACCAAAATAAAGTCCTCATTAAAAGAGCAGGATTGACCTCTTAGGAAGGACTAAAACATACATACATGCACACATACGTAGACACATATACATCTAGGCATACTTATTGCCCCATATATGTGAATGTGTATAGCACACACATGAGTACACATGCGCGTACACACATGTGCAAGTGCATACAGGCATATGCATGCATGTAGATACACATAACTGTATATACATAGAAACACACACACATACCCACTTGTACACATGCACACAAGCAAATAAGCTTGCATACTCATGGCCATCTAGGTACACACACAGTTCGAAAGAGCTGGTTTGTCTGTGTGTTCCAATAGAAGTTGCTGGAAGATGAGGAGCTAGGACTGACCCCAGTATATACTGGGCACTTGATAATTATTTGTTGAATGAACAAGTGAAACCCAGGAGGTGAGGTATTGGAAGGAACATTCACTGACGAGCACATGCACCTGTATTGGGAATATAGGTGATGTCAGTCTATACAGGTCATTCCTCCAGCTGTATTAAGGGCAATGGCCATAATATATATTTTTTCTGCTTCAATTTTCTCAAAATTGGCAACTGTAATGGGTACATCCTTGGTGGATATTCTGGAATTCCCATGGCTGGCTTTATGTACTTTTGAGAATTCTTTTTTTTTTTTTTTTGGGGCATTCTAAAATATTTCTGCAGGAAATATTTTTCCTCTTTATGAGCTTCGGTTAACACATGCCATTCTGATCTCCCCTTAATGTTACAATAATGAAAAGTTCCCAGAGCAAGAACCAGGTAACGAGACATGGGTTAATATGAGAAGAAATACCATCACTTAGAACCTTTAACTTCTGGAAGGCAGGGGCTTGGTCTGGGGAACCTCTGTTCCACTACCGGAAACCTAGTACTGATCCTGAGAGGAGTGTCCAATAACCATTTTGAATGAAAGAAGAAGTCACTCAATTGATGGGAAGATCTTGGCAAAATATGAGTGCAGTTCCCTTAAACTGGGTTGAAAGGTGAATTCATAGGAATTGTATATTCTAATAAAAATCTTAGAATAGAGGACAGTAAGGTGCTTGGTTGAAAGTTGGAACCAGGGAAGGCCAGAGTTTGGATTGGAAATGGGATTAGGATGACATGTATTGGACTCTGTGGTAGGAAAACAGTATTACATAAATGTGGCGATTATGTTATGTTCCATCTCCTCATTGGAGAACACGTGGACACTTTCATAATTCCCTTGTCTCCAAAATGGTAGCAATGCGCCTCTTTGCTGCTTGGGGACACTGAGGACAACTGGCATATAAGGCCACTTCTAAGAAGTCTTCTAAGAAGCCTGAAGAAGACCTGGAGGAGTACATGATGTGACCGTGATTATAACACCATTATGATAGCTACTAGCTTTAACAAAACTCCCCATAGCAGTGCCTACTTGAATTCCATGATTCATAAGAAAGATGCTGTGGTCTACATGTTACTNGTACATGATGTGACCGTGGTTATAACACCATTATGATAGCTACTAGCTTTAACAAAACTCCCCATAGCAGTGCCTACTTGAATTCCATGATTCATAAGAAAGATGCTGTGGTCTACATGTTACTGGGTACAAATGACACTTGTCAGTCAACAAGCAACCTCAAGTGAAATGGATTACGACTGCTCATGGTTTTTGAGCCAACGACTCCATGCTAAGTGTTGAGAGCTAAGTACTAAGTGATGTATGGAAGGAACCCAAATAATTTGACAGCATTTTATCTAGATATAATTTATGATGGAATGACACTAACTACAAAAATCATATATAGCCCGCTTCCAAGGAACCCTACTGGACTCTCCAGACTTGTAGTAGTTGGGGATGTTGTTGATCTGGATATTGCCTTGAATAAATTAACCATAGCTAGCAATCGGAACTTTTCCTTTCTTTTCTTATGGAGAGATTTTTCTTACAGCTGTTGCCATAACAGGATTTTATCTGTACAACAAACTGAAAGGATAAAAAAAAATGTTGTAAGCAAAATTAAATTAATATCTGGCATCTGGTGCCCCTCGTATGTGTGCAGAATGTCATGCATTCTCTGAGCTATACAATGATGGGAGGTCTCATGATCCACATTTTACAGGGGAGAACACTGCAGCCTGGAAGAGGCGATGAACTTAAGTCAGATTGCTAGAAAAGGAACGAGCTGGAAAGAAAACCCAGGAATGTCCAAATCTAAACACTGTCTGTTGTCCCCTGTGACGTTGTTAATCAGTAAGTGTCTCTTGTGGGGGAGGGGGTGTGCTTGAAGCTCTTGCCTCTTCCCCTTCTTAAGCTGTAAGTACATGACTTACTGGGAGTCAGGGGTGAGCTCTCATCCTGTTCTAAGACCCTCCCAAAGGTCTGGCGAAACAGGAGATCCCACGTGACCAGCCCCTATCCTTCAGAGACTCACCAGTCCCAGCCGGGAGTCAGAGAAGCACTTTACCCATACAACCCTGCTGTGTGGGAGGCCTGCAGAATGCCCACCGGGGCTCGGGGTGCTCAGGGAGATGAATCGACAGACAGGGGATGAGAGAGGTCAAAGAAGACTTTGACAGCTGACACTTCTACAGATCGGCCAAGATGAGTCGATCTGCAAGTCATCCAAGGTGGGAAGGGCACTGCGGGTATAGGAAATAACTCAGGCCCTGATACAGAAAAGCAAGAGGATTATGGATCCACAGAGGCTTAATGGAGCTGGGGCAGGGAGCCCAGGGGAGGCAGGGGGAGATGACAAATAAAGGAGAGCCCGAATGGACAGGGAGAGACAGGGGCCAGAGAATGGCATCCTTGTATTCGACGAGAGAAGCAGCCTGATTTCCTCCTGTAGGGGTGGAGGGTACAGACCTCATAGGGCTCTTGGCCCTCCAAGGCACGGTTCACAGGATGCGAATTAATATTGCCAAATAGCCTTTCTTTTTGAAAGCAGCCTTACTCTGGCATGATAACTAAAAGGGAGGCTTGTATAAAGGAGGAGCAGATTGATTCCGGAGCCACGCGCCTGTCTGCCTGAGCCAGGAAAGCCAGGCTTCTCTCCTCCCAAAGCTGCGTGCTGCTGGCTCTGACAGCCCCTCCGTCACCGCGATGGCACCCGGGGTGCGAGGAGGAGTGAGCAATGAGAGGGAGCGGCACCTGAGACAGAAACACACACACACCCAGGGAAGGTAAATGATCATACACAGGACATTTATCTCTGAGGTTGTTCCGCCAGCAAAACCAATTACTGGCCTTTTCCTTGCGAACGTGCGCTGAGTATCAACTGGCCGGGGGGCTGGAGAGGGGAGACGCTGTGATACATCTTTGTGATATTCATGAGTCTGCTGAGAGTTCCAAAACGAGGGATTTTGTATTTGTGGGCTCCTGCAGGTGGGGGAGGGGGGCGCCAAGTGCATTGAAGAGGAGCTCTAGGGAGCGGGCTGTGGAAGTGGCACACTTAAGCGCAGACACACTTAGGAATCGCAGGTGGAAGTTGGAGCCGGTCTGGGAGAGGACAAAGGGCTGATCCCGTGAAGTACCTGCCCGCTGGAGGACAGATTCCCTGTCCTTCCGAGAGAACCGCGGAAGTCTTTCTGCTGAGCTCCCGAGCTGCGGGGGAAGGCTACCCGGCCTCATGCTATTAAACTGGAAGCAGAGCCAGGTGTCCCAGGCAGGTGCAGGACCCACCTCCGGCTCTGCCAGGTGGATGTCACTGTCAGGTGTCTTCGTGGCTTGTTAATGCCAGCTTTGGTGTTGCCAAGAGCCATCTCTCAGCCGGGCTGTCAAGAGGCAGACTGAGGTGACCACAAATGCAGAGCTGATGCTGTGGTTTCACGTTGCCTTGTTGTCATTAAACATTTTCCAGCCACGGGCCTGGCCGGGGGTACAGGGACCTGGTCTCGGAGCAGGGGGCCTACCCTCCCTTCACCACTGCCTTCCCCATATCCCTCAGGTATCTGTGGGCAGGCAGCTCCTCCCTTCCCTGGGGGACACCTGCAATTCATAGTGTAGTTTCTGTGCTCCCCAAAAGTATCAGCAGAAAGGACTAGGAGGATCTAAGTGCCCCACCAGAAGAACCCCGTTGCAAAGCCGTGTGTCTGCCCAGAGGGGCTGCTTTTTCCTAATAGGTTCGTGAAGGCACCATAGGCAGGTGCTGGCTTTGCCTCTACCCTTATTCCTCCTGTGCTCACAGAACTGAATTGGGGCAGAGTAGACACAGGCTGGGAGGGGTGGGCAGCTGCAGTGGGCAGAGGAGGCTGGTGGGCCCCAGAGGAAAGATGGGGAGAGCACACGTGCCGTGACCCTGAACCACACTCACAGCCCTGACCTGCTTTCCGAGGGACCCAGGCACAACTCCCAGGAAGCCAAGTCAAGGCTCCTGCCCTACACACAAACAGCTCTTCCATACTCCCCTTGATTCAAATGGACTCATGTTTTCCTAGAATCAAAGGGAATGTACCAAGCTCACTTTTTTTTTTTTTTTTTTTGGGGGGAACGAATAAAATGAGCAGATCTACAGAATTGTGTTATAACCAACAAGGGTCTCAGAGGTTCCATATGTGACATTCAGAGTAGTTAGTTGTTATTTATTTATTTATTTTCATAAGACAGTTGCCCTAAACCGGGCAGGTTTCCCCCAGGGCTCCACTGACCCCAGTCAACACCCAGTCCATTTGCTTTGACCATTTGCATAACCTCCCTGGTTCTTGGAGGCATTTCAATGTGTGATCCTTGTTCTCTTACTTCCTTTGTTTTGCAGATGGAGAAACTGAAGCTCTGGGAGAGTAGGTGTTACCCCCAGTATACACAGGCAGTCCCTGGAAAGGGTCAGTCATGGAACCAGCCTCTTGACTTTTCTGTTCAGCGTTGTTCTCTTCACTGAAAGATGCTTTCCAAGTCTTGAAATGACCACATTGCTTTTTAGTCCAATTTGATTTTGACCTCAACTACCTTTGTGGTCTTACTGGATCCTGCCAGGCTGCATATTTTCTTTCCCTTGCAAAGGGGAAATAGCACAGACAAGACCCATCCAGCCCCTTCTTTCCTGCCTCCCGAAGGTCAGGAGTGATACACAATTACAAAGAGTTGTGAGTGATGTTTAGTCTGCCTCCTTTACAACCAAGACATCTCTTCCTAGCCCCGGACAAATCTCTCCTGCTCTGCCTCTACCTTCCTCGATCCCCTGTCTAGCCCTGCTCAGCTTCCCCTCTTCTAGAGGATTCTTCTAGTCTCCCAATCTTGCTCAGCCTAATCTGTTGAGCAGCTGATATTTCTTCCTGGCTGATCCAGTTCCCAGAGGTGAGGTTCTTGGGATTCATACTCTGCTCCCAGGCTCTTAGCCACCTTTCTTCCTATTTCATCCTCGTTTCCCGTGGATGTCTAGGTTTGCTTAGTCTTTTTACCCCAGAACTTTACAGATCATACATTTGTAAGAGCAGAAATGTGCTTCAAATGTTGCACCCCTCATAATTTTCCATTTATGAGGGTTTTGAACCTTATACTCCAAACGGTCTGGAGTGAGACAGTCAGAAGGAGACTACTGTCCTAGGTTTTATGGTTCTTTATGACTCAGGAATGTACCCTGCTTTACTACTCGATTGCCAAAGTGTTCATAGTCTATTTCTACCTCATGGCCTTCGGAAGGAACTTCCAAACAAACAAACAAACAAACCATCCATCCATCCAATAAATGTTAGACTACAAAAATTGTGAACAAATCACCGCCAGTCTCTACCTACTTCATTTTACATCTTGGCGGAGGGAGACAGATGATAAGGAAACAAAAAATGGACAAGACAGTTTTAAAGAGCATTACATGCTATGGAGAGATATAAAACCAGGGGATGTGATAGAAAGTAATGGGTTTGGGATGGCTTCTTTAGACTGAATAGTCAAGAAAGACAACCCTAAGGAGGGGATTTTTGACCTGAATTGTACAAAGGAACCATACAAAATGCTGAGGCAGAGTGTTTCCTGCCCTGAAGCAGGAAACCACAAGTGCAAGAGCCCTGGGGCTGAAATAAGTTTGGCAATGTAGGGTAAGGGAAGGAAGGCAGGTGTGGTGAAGCACAATTGTCAAGTTGGAGAATGGTAAGGGTTGAGGTCAAGGAGCTGAGAAGGCCTAGAGTGTGTGCACCTGATAAAGAACCTTGGAATTTTTCTCTAAATGTAATGAGAAGCCATTAGAGTGTTGTAAACAGGGGAGTGATTTGATCTAATGTCTTAAATGTACTACTGAGACTGCAAAATGGAAAGTGGGTACCAGGGATATTTACATTCTTTCCCTTGGGGGTTTTGACAAAGAAAATTACCATGCTGAGGAGGACCCCATGGTAAAGAACAGGTGGGACTTCTACCCAACAGCCAACTAGAGATGGAGGCCATCAGTCCAATAGCCCACAACAAAGAAAGTTGCCATCAACCATGTAGATAAGTCTGGACATGGATCCTTCCCCAGTCAAGCATTCAGATGAGACACTGACCCTGGTAAACAACTAGACTGTAGTCTTATGAGACACCCCAAAACAGAGAACCCAACTATTCTGTGCTCAAACTCCTGACCCAAGGGAACAATAAGATAACAAACACGTGGTTTGAAGTTTGTGTGGCTAAATTTGTGACAACTTGTTATGCATCAGCATATAAGTAATAAATGTTTGTGGAACTAGTGTCAGATGCCAATCTAAATGGGCATCTGGTCAAAAGCAAAAATAAGGTCTGGAAGATTGGGAGGGTCACACTCTCAAGATGAATACCGTTGGATTCTTTTAGTGATCACAGTATTATCATTAGTCTCTGTGGACACGATTCCCAGTTAGAATTTATCAGTAGTATACAAGAATTGAGGCAGAGGTTATGTTTTACTTAAGGTCAGTCCCCATGAATTCTTGTTACTGTATTCATTATGTCAGTGATTCTTTTGAAGGACCTACCTCCAAGGATAAAGCACTGTTAAAACTAAAAGTATAAACTACTCAATCGACTACTGCTATTGAATGACTTCAAAGCTTTAGAGTTCCCCCAAAAACCTACTTCTCTAAAGGTAGAAATTCAAGAAATAAGAGGTGGAAAGATCTTTTAAGGACAGCAAGTATATTCAGCCTGCCTCATATTGTCTTCATTCATAAAATCCTAGCTATAAGGTATGTGGGAGCTTTTTTGGAATAGGCTCATGGAAACAGTGAGGGACTTAATTGTAGGGCTAAAGGTTCTGGACCCAAATCCAATATGTGTGTGGGGAGGAATTTCCCCACAGCACCAAGGAATTTTCCAACACCAGCTGGGTTTCCTACAATTCAAGTCAGTTCTGACATGGTCTACAGGTGACAGCACCAGATTCCACAGGTTGTGGGCTCTGCCCACAAGACAGCAAGTCATCCTCACCTGCAGACCCTAGTCACTAACCCAGTCTGTTACTGTGCTTCTGACCAACTGGCTACATTTTGAACATTCCCATTACCCACTTCTGGGGTTCAATTAAATTGCTAGAGAGTTTCTCAGAATTCTCAAACACGTTTGCTTACTAAGTTACTGATTTATTACCAAGGATGAGAAAGGATACAAATCAACAGCCAGATGAAGACAGACATAGGGCAAGGTCCCAAACAAGGAAGCTTCTGTTCATGTGAAGTTTGAGGCTGGGCATGGTGGCATGTGGCAGCGTTTTGCTTCTCCAGTCTGGAAGCTCTTCGAATCCCCTCCTTTGGGGTTTTTATGGAGGCGTCACACATGGCACACATGGGCATGATCGATTACATCACTCCATTGCTAATCGATTCAACCTCCAGCCTCCTCTCTCCTTCCAGAAATCAGGGGAGCAGGACTGAAATTCCCATCCCTTCTATTTATGGTTCTCCTGGCAACGGGCCCCCATCCTTAGGTGTTCCAAAGTCACCTCATGGACATAAACCCATGTGTGGTGGAAAGGGGCTTGATATGAATAACAAGAAACCCATTCCCCTAAAGGCTCTGAAGTGATTTCAAGAAACTGGGTATAAGACACTGAATCATTTTCTTGCATTTGTTTGCCTTTTTAAGTCCCCAAAGAACTGTGTAGGGCTAAGTGCTGTACCAAAAAAACCCTCAGTTTTCAGGGGCTAAATAGAATAAATACTCATTTTCTTTCTTGTGCAAAATTTTCAATGCCCATATACCAGTGTGGCTATCCTGAGCATCTTCCAAACAGTGAGTCAAGGATCCAGCCTTCTTCATTCTGAGGACATTGACAACTTTGGTACCATGTGACCTCCATGATTGCCAGAGACGAAGAGAGTATGGGGCAGACTTACTTATGCATTTCATCCTGGAAGTGACATAGCTTCATTTTGCTCACATTCCATTGGCTAGCATCAATCACGTGATGCAGCCTACATGCAAGGCAGGCTGGGAAATGGAGCCCCTACTTGGAGGTCACTCCCCAGCCATAGTTCTATACCTGGAAGAGGGAAAACATCTTTTAGGGTCCACTAATGGTCCCTGTCTCAGGTTTCCACTGAGGAAATGGGGGCTCTGGAAAGCGGCTCAAGATATTGCTCTGAGACACTCAACAAACCCCGTCAGTGACAAAGGCAGCATTGGAACATTGGAGAGAAAACTGTCAAAAATAGTGAAGTGATATGACAACTTCCTTAAGGCCTTTGTATGTTCCGGTCTTCCAATTCCCAGGCAGATCTGATTATAGAGAGGGGCTCTCAAGTCCAATTGTCTTGGTTTCCAGCTTGGTGCCCCCACTGACTACCTGCACGATGGTGGGCAAGTTGCTTCTCCTCTCCTACGCTCGGTTTTCTCATTTATAAAGTGCATGCACATATCCACATCGCATGCTTTTTGTGAGAACTCAAGACTCCTTGCATGTGGAAAGCTTCGGTTGGTACTCGGCATGTGGTCAGCACTGAGCATGACCTGTTGGCTGTTGTTGCTGTGGTGACCTCTGGGTTCTGTTCTGGATCAATCTGCTTCAGCCTCGGATGCCTGCGTGCGGCCACCTCATCCTCATCCATGATTTAGGCTGTGGTCTACCCACCCCAACGACGTGACTTGTTTCCCTGTCCCCGGAAATATTTGTAATATTTAGCAACCTAGATGACCAACCTCTCTCTTCCGTCTGGAAGAGAGTGGTATCTTGAGCCATAATTATCTCATCATCTTAACACTCTTGCTCTGGCTTCCACACAACAAAGATTTTCTCACTAGCTCCGCTCTGAAATAATTATACAGGATTGTTGTAAAATCTGCATATATTTTATTCTGCAAGTGGCTGAGTTTTAAGGGTAATCAAACCAATACTGCTATTTATTGAAATGGTAAAATACATTGGGATTCAGGCGTACTTGAAGATGATAAGAACAAGCAAATTCAATTTGTTCTAAGGAATTCAGGTTAATAAAAAGAAAGGATTGTCTCCTTTGAACTGCTAATCCCGTGGCTATTTATGAGGATAATGGGCAAAAGACACTTCACTTGCTCCCATCACCTTGCCTGGGTAGAGAAGGCCTAATGTCAAACTTTCAAATGTTAAAGAGGTCATTCATAATGAACTCGCATGCTAGGAATTTTCCAAGTGAATGTCACACGTTTCCAGGGTCACTGACCTACTCTCTCTATGTCTACATACCCCAAGGAACACAATGGCCCAGCCATAAAATGGATACCACGGGGCCATGCAGTAACCTTTACACATGGTTTCCCTCGTTATGGGGCATTGCATGCCATCCATTGTGGGCTCACAACACTGGGCCATTGTGGGTTATGCACAGAGCCCACTCCTTGGATTCAAAGGTCAGTCCTGAATGACACTGGGACCTCTTCCCAAATTCAAGGACTCAAGAACAGCCATGTCACTCACAGGCCTACTAGAGTCCAGACACTAGGCTCTCATTCCAGTGCTCTTTCTCCTAACCTGAATTTTCTTCCTTACTGTGCCCTTCCAGTGATACTTTTTCATGTTTCTGAGTGTGGCTTGTGGAATCCTTGAAACTTTAGTGCTAGAAATGGCATTACAAATCACCTTGTCCAAATCCCCCATCCTGAGAAAGGAGAGGCTCTAGTTTTCTTTATGAATTAATTGGAAGAATGAAACATCCTCTCATATCATCATGACATAAAAGGCAACCCTAAAGCAAATCACAAATATTATTTGGCAGTTGTGTTTTGGGACAGCAGTTTAGTACTATATCTCAAAATAGAAAATGGTACATGCACGTTGACTCAGTAATTAAACTTCTAGAGATTTCCCTACACCCTACATCATCTTTCATAATTGCAAAAATACCTGATAGCTATCCTAATGTCCCTCATTATGACAATGGCTAAATAAATAATGGCACGTCCTTACAATGGCATATTCTCCAGCTATTGATAAAATAAAGTCTTATGGAGAAAAATTTCTTACGCATAAGAAAATGTTAGTGGAGGTTATTGTTGGAAGAGACAGGACAGAGGAAGGGCATATTAGGAAAGGTTTCACCTTTTATACTGTTTTGCTATTCGCACATAGTGAAGATTTTTCATTTAAAAAATCAGCAAGGGGTGCCTGGGTGGCTCAGTCAGTTAAGCATCTATCTACCTTTGGCTCAGGTCATGATCCCAGGGTCCTGGGATCGAGCCCCGTGTTGGGCTCCCTGCTCAGCGGGGAACCTGCTTCTCCCTCTCCTTCTGCCCCTACCCCTCTGCTAATGTTCTCTTTCTCAATCTCTGTCTCAAATAAATAAATAAAATCTTTAAAAAAATTGGCAAGAATTATCTAGTAGAGATATCTGCCATTTTTTTTCATTTTATACATATATATTTTAAAAACCAAATAAATTGTGATTTTTATAAATTGAAACTTGTAATTCATTGTAGATGCTTTTGAAAACACAGATATTCATTCATAATGCTATCACCCACTGCTTACATTGTATCATATGCCTGTTCAACCTTTTCATTATGCATAATTTGATATAATAAAATACCATGATGGTTTTTTCCAATGAAAATATGATCACATTGTAAATACCCTTTTATGACTTAGAAGATCAACTTTCCATGATATTAAATAATCTTTTACAACTTAATTTTAATGATTGCAAGATATTCAACTTTGCAGATAGCTTATTAGACCAGATCCTAGCTATCATATACTCAAATTCTTTTCAGGATTTTTGTATTTATTTAGTTTTTGTTTTGTTATTTAAATACATACTCATATGTTTTATTCTCCTCCCCCCCAAGATAAAATGTTAGAAGTGGCTATAATGGTCTCTGCACATTTTTTTAAGCTTCTGATAAATATTACCGACTAGTTCCAAAGAACTCCAAATTCTATTGATATAATGCACCAGGGGTAAATGAGAATTTTCTTTCACCGTCGTTCACACTACACAGTACAATGGATGCCCACAGCAATCATGAGATTCCTTAAAAATTCAGTAACATTTGTAGGAATTTGTATCATAAAATATGAAAATTGACTCCTACCCACCATTAATAATGCAGTAAATCCTGGAAAGACAAGGATGCAAAGTCAGGAAAAGACTTCCAGCCCCTCTTTCAGTCTTAAATTCCGTGAAGACTTACTGAGTGTCAGGCTTTATTTTAATGACTGGTGACATAACAAGGGACAAGACCTCAACTCAGCAAATAAGGTATTTTAGAAAACAGTTAGGGCAATGAAATAAAGCAAGGGGTTGGTGGAAGGTTCCAGAAGAGCCGTGTCAGAATGGCCAGTCACAAGGGCCTCCTTGAGGGGATTATGAGAAGGGGTTGGACACAGAAGACCTGGAGAAAGTGCATTCTAGAAGAGGAGATGGGAAGTCCGAAGGCGTTGAGGTCACAGTGAAACCTCTTATTTTTGGTGGCATCAGAAAAAAGGTGATTTTTTGTCTACAGCACAGTGAGTGGGGCAGATGAACACTGAAGACAAGGAAGACTGGTGGGCTGACCAGGGGAGATGGCAAGAGGCTTTGTCACTCATGGCAAGGAAAGCAGATTTCATTCTAAGTGTAACAGAAAATGATTGGCAGGTTTCTAACAGTATAGTGTTGCATTATTATTTAAAGATCTAAACTGCTGGGCAGAGAATGGATTGCTGGAGGTGGAGCTCATGGGGCAACTGGGAGAGGCATCAAGAGGACATCACAAGAGTTAATTACAGATGACGGTGATCTGACCTAAGGTGGGAGGAGCTGAGATGGAGGAGAACATGGAGTCCAGATACCTCTTGCAGACAGAAGTGATAGCCCATGGCAGTCAATGGAACGTGGGGAGTAAGAGAAGAGGAAGTGGGTGTGGCTTCTGGGTTTTCACCTGGGAAACTGATTTACTGAAGTATCTGGAGTGAGAAGGTTGGGGGTGGCAGGTTTGACAGTAGATTTGGGGAGTGAGAAATCTGGTTCCTGATGAGCTCAGTTTGATATTCCTCAGCATACAAATAAAAGTGCCACGTTGATAGCAGATGTGCCTCTGGAGTTCAGAAACCATATAAGAAGACATGGTGATCGGTGAGGATATGTAAAGCCATGGATCCAGATGAGACCATCAAGGCAGAGAGTGGGGAGAGGAGAGGAGAGAAGTGGAACAGATGGAAGAGGAGGAGATCGTGGGGAGACACAGGCTGAGGCCTGGGCTACCCCCAAGATTGAGTGGAGGGGGTGAAGAGGAGCCATGAGGAGATGAGGAACAGCCAGTGGCATATTCCGACCATGGGGAGACATTGGTATCATGGAACTCCGGGGACAATTGCAGGAAGGAGGGAGTGGGGACCTGCCTGCAGTGTTGCTCTGAGCGCCACTTTCTGGAGTAAGCCTACCTTTGGGAATGTGGAAGAAGGTACTGCAGCGGGCAGAGAAGGGCTGGAGCGAGGACAGGGCAGCAGGCTGGAATCATGAATGGAAGTTCGGGAAAAGATATGAGGCCAGAACCAGGGCAACTGCAGTAGTCAGCTGGGGAATGTGCCCGTTTGGGTCACATTCTTAATATTCACTTCCTTTTTTAAAGGTTTATTTATTTGAGAGAGAGAGTGTGAACATGCAGGCATAGGGGCAGAGGGAGAGAGGGAATCCTCAAGCAGACTCCGCACTGAGCATGGTCCTGAGGTGGGGCTTGATCTCAGGAACCTGATATTGTGACCCTGAGCCCAAATCAAGAATCAGACTCTTAACTGGCTGAGCCACCCATGTGCCCCTTACCATTAACTTCCTGTTGCAAACTATAGCAGGCGTGCGTGGAGTCAAGAATGGGAAATGGTGCTGTGTATATTTAATCAAACATGGTCATGGAGTGAATACCTAACATCTATACAGGTCGCGACCCAGAATGACACCGGCGCCCAGAATCTCTGTTCTCCACCTCTCTTTCACGTGCAGGGGACCAGCTTCCTGACCCAGGGATGGTCACTTCCTTGCTTTCCTTTATACTTTATCACAGTGTGTGCATCCTGAAACAACATGGTTTTGTCTTCCCTCATTTTGAAGAATACGTCAAAGCCGTCGCACTGTATGTGTTTTGGAGTCTTACCTCTACGTCACTGTTACATTTGGGATGCTGGTCTTGCTGCAGGCAGTTGCAGCCTGGTCACCTTTGTTGTTGCAAAGTATTTGGTTGTGTGGCTGCAGCACGTTCTGTCCGTTCTACTGGCGATTCTGGTTTGAGGCAACTTTGAGCAGAGCTCCTACGGGTACCTGTGTGCATGAGCGTGTGTTCCTCGAGGCTACACACCTGCGATGGGAACTGCTGTACCACAGAACATGTATGCCCTCAGCTGTCGAAGACAGGGCCCGGTGTTTCCGAAGAGATTTTACTAATTTACACTCCCACCAGCAGTGTTTGACAATTTCTCTTGTTCCACATTTTTATCCACTTGGTATCAATGGATTACTTTTTTTTTTNTTTTTTTTTTTTTTTTTTTTTTTTTTTTTTGCCATTAGATGGACGTCGAAAGATATTTTATTGTGGATTTATTTTCCATTTTCAAATTTCTAATGTTGATTTGTTGGCCACTTGGATTTTCCTTTCTTTTCTTTCTTTCCTTCTCTTTTTCTTTCCATCTTTCTCCCTTTGTTTCTCCCTTCCTTCCTTGCTTAATTCCTCCCTCTCTTTCTTTCTTTCTCTCTTCCTCCCTTTTTTTCTTTCNCCTTTGTTTCTCCCTTCCTTCCTTGCTTAATTCCTCCCTCTCTTTCTTTCTTTCTCTCTTCCTCCCTTTTTTCTTTCTCTTTCTTTCTTTCTTTCTTTCTTTCTTTTGTTCATTCATTCATTCTTTCTTTCTTTCTCCCTTTCCCTCCTTCCTCCTTCCCTCTCTCTCTCTCTCTTTCTTTCTTGCTTTCTTTTGAAACCCCTGGTCTAGTGTTTGTCAATTTTCCTATTTGTTGTCTGTCTTTTTTTTTTTTTTTGAAGATTTT
>NC_048226.1:7722051-7757320 GCF_002007445.2 Ailuropoda melanoleuca
TCTTTCTTTCTTTCTTTCTTTCTCCCTTTCCCTCCTTCCTCCTTCCCTCTCTCTCTCTCTCTTTCTTTCTTGCTTTCTTTTGAAACCCCTGGTCTAGTGTTTGTCAATTTTCCTATTTGTTGTCTGTCTTTTTTTTTTTTTTTTAAGATTTTATTTATTTATTTGACAGAGATAGAGACAGCCAGAGAGAGAGGGAACACAGCAGGGGAGTGGGAGAGGAAGAAGCAGGCTCCCAGCAGAGGAGCGTGATGTGGGGCTCAATCCCAGGACTCTGGGATCACGCCCTGAGCCAAAGGCAGAACCTTAATGACTGAGCCCCCAGGTGTCCCTGTTGTCTGTCTTTTTTTATGTTTACATTTTGGCTATTCTTTATATATTCAACAAAAGATACGAATCTTTTATTGATTATGGGCTTTAAAAATATTATTTTGTGTTTTCACTCTTTCTAGGGTATCTTTTGAAAGAAAGGTTTACAATTGTATCTTTTTTTAAAAAATATTTTATTTATCCATTTGTGAGAGAAAGAATGAGAGCACAGAGGGAGAATGAGAGGGAGAAGCAGACTCCCTGCTGAACAGAGAGCCCCATTTGGGGCTCGATTTCAGAATTCCAAGATCGTGACCTGAACAGAACACAGACACTTAACCAAATGAGTCACCCAGCCCCCTGCCCATTGTACCTTTTTAATAATTGCTCCAAATAGGAGAAAATGCATGCTTGAGGATCCCCCTGTTAAGATGCCAATACCTGTGGAGTCCCTAAGTCTTTGGAGTAGTCGAGAAATCATAAAATGAGAAAAGGGTGTGCCATTTAAAAGATAGTTTTTTTAAAAAGATTTTATTTATTTATTTGAGAGCGAGAGAGAGCATGCATGTATGTGGGGCAGAGGGAGAGGGAGAGAGAGAATCCCAAGCAGATTCTACACTGAACATCAAGCCCAATGTGGGCCTTGATCTCAGGATCCTGAGATCACAACCTGAGCTGAAACCAAGAGTCAGACGCCTAACTGACTGAGCCACCCAGGCACCTGGAGGGTGTCCTGTTTAAGAATGGGGAAGCCACCTTTGCTGTTTAGATCAGGAGCCCTGTGCTAATGAGGGAACCCCTGCAGATTTCAGGTTTGGGGAAGCTCATCTAAATGGTGACAAGCTTGACAGTTGCTCCTGTTGTGCACTGAGCAAGAGGGAGGGAAGGAGAGAGGGAGGGAGGGTGGCAAAGAGAGAGGGAAGGAAGATGGGTAGGTAGTTTACCCTAGCAAAATATATGCAGGTTTGTCTCTTCCTCTGCTTTAGAAAGAGTACTTGAAGATGCAGATTGTGGGAGAGGGGAAAGAGCCCTTGCTTCAGAAATGTCAATAGTTATCCATAGGCCTTAGTTAAAGATAAAGTCTCTTAAGGAGGAGTGGGAGGGTTGCTCCCCATGCCTGCTCTGTCGCCTGTTCATTTGGAATCATGAACCACCACCCTTATTATCATTTCTCGGTCTCTTTGACCAAATCCAAACCTCTTTCCTCCCACTTCCAAATCACTGCCTGCCATTCAAACCCAGGCAGGCGCACTCCAGTTGGCATTTGATTCTGAATTAATACATATTAATGGGTGGTAATACATTTCTACCAGTGCATATATTTACTTGAAATACAATTTTCCATCTAATGCATTCTATTCACATCACTGCATGGTAACTGCATCCAGAATAATATCTTTAGTGATTATTCATTACTGAAATAATATGTCGGCGCCAAACAGCAGCTTTTAAGTGGCTTCGGGGTTTTTTTTCCTCTTTAAATTGAACATGTTATTATTACACAGATAGAATAATCCCATTATCCCCACTAACTGAAGATGGCAGCTTGAGGAAGCCATCTCACGAAGCCTCATTCAGGGTGGGGAGGACCCGGGGCCTCTGTCGGACAGGGTGGGGAGGGAAGGGGGACAGGAAGATGATTTCGGGGAAAGTGCTCCTTCAGATGCGAGTACAGATGTGGAGGCACAGGTGTAGCAGAGAGCAGGTGAACAAGCACGATGTGGCCCAAGGCAACGTGTGTGTGCTGTCTGCAAGAAAAAGTGAGGGTAAGAGCAGATGTGTCTTTTGAAATCTGGGAATGAGTGTGTGTGTGTGTGTGTGTGTGTGTGTGTGTGTATGAGAGAGAGAAGAGAAATTAGCAAAAATTAAAGCAAGAGACGCTCTGGGATTACAGAGGGATGCAGTAAAGCACTGCACTTCATGCAGAAACTTCAGGATAAACTGCTATGAGCTACAGAAAGCCAGATTCTCATCTCAGAACATTAGAGAAAAAGAGGAAACATTTACTGAGTGACATTTCCAACACATAACCCATTTATGTTTTCCCTAAGTGATAGGTATTGTTGTTCCCCCTTCTTCCCAGATTAGGAAACTGAGGCTCAGAGAGAATCAATGTAATTGCCCACAGTGTATCTAGTAAGCACTACGCAGATAATTTGACTACAAATCCATGTAATGCTAAATCAGGCGCTCCTTCTGCTGTGGGCGAGGCTGAGTTGCAGTTAAGGATGTTAGTTCTTCAAAGCCCAGCCTCGCCACTCACACTTGCAAGATGTAGGGCCTTGGGCAAATTGCTTGATTTGATGATAGCCACTTTCCTAGCGGAATTTCATGAGGATTCATTGAGATCGAGCACAGGGAGAGCCCTAGATCATAAGGAATTTTTTAGTTATTGGAAATCCGTTCTTTCTTACCACTCCGTGATCTTGCAGCAAATTTGTGGGTGCTTGGCAGCAGCCTCCAGACCAGAGCCCTCTTTCCACCTGCCATGACCTCTGTCAAACCTTGCCTCCTCTGGTCCCTGGATCTGTGCCCCCAGCCCCAGTCAGGCCTAGAGCTGAACTAGCCCTGCAGCCTTGGTTGCACATAGCATCAGCATTTTGGATGGCAGACTAATAGCACTGACCTTGAGTTGTTACTAAACTTCACAGAATTAACCTAAATCCTACTCATTTTTTTGACTTTTTATTTTATTTTATTTATTATTTGTTATAATAATTTTTTATTATGTTATGTTAGTCACCATACAGTATATCCTTAGTTTTTGATGTAATGTTCCATGATACATTATTTGCATATAACACCCAGTGCACCATACAATATGTGCCCTCCTTATTATCCATCACCAGCCTATCCCAGTCCCCCACCCCCTCCCCTCTGAAGCCCTCAGTTTGTTTCCCAGAGTCCATAGAAGTTAACATTTATTGAGCTCTTGATTCTTCTTTTTAAAAAAGATTTATTTATTTTATTTTATTTTTTAAAGATTTTATTTATTTATTTGACACAGAGAGACAGCCAGAGAGAGAAGGAACACAAGCGGGGGAATAGGAGAGGAAGAAGCAGGCTCCCAGCGGAGGAGCCTGATGCGGGGCTCGATCCCCGAATGCTTCATGACTGTGCCACCCAGGCACCCCTATTTATTTATTTTAGATGGAGGGGGTAGGGGAAGGGGAGAGAGAATTCAAAGCAGACTCCATGCTGGGTGTGGAGCCTGATGTGGGGCTCGATCCCAGGACCCTGAGATCATGACCTGAGCTGAAACCAAGAGTTGGACTCCTAACCAGCTATGCCCCCCAGGCGCCCCTTGAGCTCTTGATTCTGAGAGTGAATTTAGGTTGGCTTGGGCTAGGTCATTCTCTGCTGGCCCAAGCTGGACTCACTCATTCCTCTGTGGTCAGCTTCTGGTCAACTCAACACACTTTTTCAGGAGGGTGACTGGATGACAGCTGGGTCACAGGGGCCCCTGGGCCATATGTACTTTCTCAAACATCTCATTCACATGATGACAACATCTCTCAAAAACACTAGTACAGAGGCCCTTCAGGTGCATGCATGCTTGACAAGGGCTAGCTTCCCCTTGGCTAAGACCAGTCATGTGGCCAATACAGACTCAAAGGGGAGGGAAGGAGAGTCCTATCTCTTGAAGGAGGAGAAAAACTCATTTTTGCAATCTCTCATAATCTTCCTTCTGGCAATAATCCTTCACAATCCTTTCACACACAAATCGTATTTGCTCTGCCCAAAGACTCAAAATTCTCATCCTGGGTTGGAGTCCAGGATCAAATGATACTCATCAAGTCCCAACATAGAACCCTTCATCCAGGAAATCTTATTTGCTCCCCGTTCTGTGAATAGATTAATAGCCCTCCTATATGTGATACTTGTGTGCCTTTATCTCTTTTTCTTCTTTTAATCGAAGAATAATTGACATACAATATTGTATTACTTTCAGGTGCACATCATAGCAATTTGATATTTACGTACATTACAACATGGTCACCAAAATAAGTCTAATTTCCATCTGCCACCATATAGAGTTGTTACGATATTGTTGACTATATTCCTTATGCTGTACCTCACATCCCCGCGTCTTATTTATTTTATTTATTTATTTATTTATTTTATAACTGGAAACTTATAATTCCCTTCACCTATTTCATCTATCCCCCATCCCCAGCCCCTCTGGCTACCATCACTTTGTTCTCTGCATTTATCAGTCTGTTTCTGTTTTGTTTTCTTTGTTGTGTTATCTTCATTGTTTCATCGTGGTTTTCATGGAAGGCTCACCTGACAAATTCTTAACAAATAAAGATGCTGAAGGTTCCCTCAGGCCAGGAGATGAAGCCCTAAGGTGTTAGAATTTTCTAAATCAGGTGATTATAATACTCTGCTATTCTGCCAGGGCTGATTCCACTGGTCTAGAAATTAATGAGAAAATGAATAAGGCAAACCTTAGGGACTAATGGATGATGGGGATGGAAAACTGAGTGGAGCTCCAGATCTAGTCTTTGCCCAGGTGGTCTTGAGTGAAAGGTGATCCCTTGAAGGCTATGGTGCCAAATCCAGGTGCCAAGTTGAAAACCAAGTACTAGGGAAGGGTCATTACTTGTCCAATGTTGCCAAGAGGGACTCCAAGACATTGTGGTTTTCTTTTCTTTTTTTGACTTCGTTTTCTTCTTTTCTTTTGTCTTATTTCCTACGTAAATTTTTAAAAATTAATTTTAGTTTTGAAATGATCATGTGGTCATTATAACCATTATATTATAAAAATCTTAATGCATGGACAAATTCCTGTGACACCTATAATTGGAATACAGAATGGTCACCCCCAAAAAACTGCCTTGTGATACCCATTTATGGTTGCATCCTCCAACAACCCTAACTCTGGTGACCACTGATATGCTCTCCATCATCGTGTTGTTTAGTTTTGTTTCTTGAGGCTGTAATTTAAATGTAAGTACAATGTATATAACCTGTTGAGACTAGCTTCTTGCACTCAACATAATGTCTGTGATTCATCCAAAGTATTATCTGTATCAGTGGTTTATTCCTTTTTAATGCTAAATAGTATCCCATTATAAGAATGTTATTACATGAATGTACCACACTTTATTTAACCATTCATGAATTGAAGGACATTTGGGTTGCTTCCAATGTTCAGCAATTATGAATAGAGTCGCTATAAACCTTTGTGCGCAAGTTTTTGAGTGAGTATTAAGTTTATTTTCTAGGGTCATATGGTAAGTGTGTGTTTACCTTTACAAGAAACTTGACAGTTTCACGAAGTGACCGTTCCATTGTTCATTCACACTAGCAAGATACAAGAGTTCTGTTTGCCTCCCATCCTCACGGACGCTTGCTGTCTTAGCTCTGTGTTAGCGAGTCTAACGGGTGATAGGTGGGGGGAATCTCATCATAATTTTAACTGGCATTTTTCTAATGGCTAAAGATGTTGAAAATCTTTTCATGGGCTTATGTCATGTTTAAATAATCTCTGGGGAAGTCTTTGTTCAAGTCTTTTGAACCTTTTTTTTTTTTTTTAAATTGGCTTTGTTTTTCTACTACTGAATTTTGAGAGTTTTTTTTATATTCTAAATACATTGCCTTTGATGTATGATTTGCAAATATTTTCTCCCAGTCTGTAACTTGTCTTCTTATTCTCTTAGCAGTGCCTTTCGCCAGCATGATTTTTTAATTTTTAGGAAGACGATTTATCAGTTTTTCTTCTATGGATTATATTTTTGGTGCCATATTTATGAAATTTGTTGTATTTTATGACCTTGCTAAGCTCACTTATCAATTTTTGTTGGTTTGTTTCCTGTAGATTCCTTGCATTTTGCTAAACAGACAATCATGTTGCATTCAAATAAGGAGTTTTAATTTTTGATTTCTCATCTGTAGGCCTTTTATCTTTTTTTTCCCCCCTCATTGCACTAATGATGGATTCCAGGACTATGGTGAATAAGACCAGTGGCATGGGAAATTCTCTTCTTCTCAATCTTAAGAGGAAAGTATCGAGTCTGTCACCAATAAATATGATGATAGTTATATGTTTTATGTGGATGGTTTTTGTTAGGTTGAAACAGTCCCCTTCTATTTCTGATTTGTTGAGGGTTTTTTTTATCATGGGTGGATGTATTTTATTAATAATTTTTGTTTTTTCTGCATTGATTGATATGATCCTGTGGTTTATCTTTAGACACATTTTTACAGTAAATAGTGAATTCACATTCATGGGGTTCAGAACATCGACCTAGCCTTGCATTCCTGGGACAAACTCTACTTGGCTGTGATATATTATTATTTGTATATACTCATCTATTGATTTGCTTATATGCTGTGAGCAGTTTTTCATGGCTATGCTCATGAGGAATATTGATATATATTGTTCACTTTTGGTACTGGCTTCGTTTTCTGTTTCAGACTCATGATTGGCTTAGAAAAGGAGAGACAAAACGTTCTCTCCTCTTTGATTTTCTCAAATAGGTTGTAGAGAAATGCTGTTATATCACCTTTAAATTTTTGGTAGAATTTCTCAATAATTATCTGGGCCTGGAGATTTCATTTTTGGAAGGCTTTTAACTACAAATTCAAATTGTTTAATAGTTATAAGGATATTCATGTTATCTGTTTCATCTTGGGTGAGTTTGGGCACTTTGCACTTTTTGAGGAATTTGTCTTATCTCATTTCTCAAATTTATGTACGTAGAGTTGATTATAGATTCCGATTCCCTTATTAATTATTCTTTTAATGTCTGCAGTATCATGTAGTGATATCTGCTCTTTCATTTCAAATTCATTGGTAAATTGTGTCTTTTCGTTCTTTCTTTTCTTTTCTTGCTGGAGTTTTATCAATTTTATTGATCTTTTCAGGAAACCAGCCTTTGGTTTCATTTATATTCTCTATAGTTTTTATGTTTCAATTTCATCTGTGTCTGCTTTTATCTATTATTTTCTTCTTTCTGCTTGCTTGGGTTTAATTGTCTCTTTGTGTCTAGCTTTGTAATGTGGAAGCCTAGTTTATAGATTGGAGACCATTCTTCTGTTTTAATATCAGCATTTGATGCTATAAATTTCCCTATAAGCACTGCTTTAGGTGAATCCCACATATTCCGATAGGCTGTGTTTTCAGTTTTGTTCTCCTTTATAGATTTTTATGTCCTGTTTTCCACAAACTTATTACATTTTAAACTGTTAGGATCCATCATGGACTCCACAGCTGTGATTTTGCCAACATACATGAGTTTGGCATTTACCACTACTGGCAAATTTATGCCTTATCATCCACTCACTCCTTCCTTCCCTGGACAGATGTTTGTTGGGTGCCCATAATCCAGGCACTGTCTTAAGCACTTCAGATAGAACACTGAGCAAAACTGATGAGAAGATAGGTAATAAACAAAGATACTGTACAATGAAAGGTAGTGATGTGTGCTATGAAAAATCTTATAAAGTTTCCTTGTCTCATTTGGTAAGAGTCTTGTTGTAGATAGAGATCAGGAAAACCCTGAGGACGTGCTATTGAACAGAGATCTGAATGAAGCAAGGGGGCTGTGCTTGGCCAAGTGGCAAAGAGCCTTCAAGGCAGAGGCAAGAGCTGGTGCAAAGGCCGAGAAGCAGGGTATACGATATAAACAAAATGAAGAGTAAAAGGAAGAGGAAATATGGTACCAGTTAGGGAGTAATTTCTGAATTGTTTGGTCTAGTTGCCAGCAGGCAGTTCTCCCCCTCTCTAACCCAAGTGGGTCTCAATCGACCCAGGGAGCTTATTAAATGTTGCTGAGTTCCATCCCTAATAATTCTGATTCAGGGAGATCTAGCTGTTATCCAGTTGTCTGAATTCCAGTGGCACACTCCAGGTGAGTCTGGTGCAGGACAGTTCTGGAAACTCACTGGGCATCATCTAGCTTCTCAAATTCACTCTGTCATTTGGAATTTCTAAAGGCCACGGATGACAGGGCAGTGTGACATGGTCACAAGGCTGAAACAGCGGGAGGCACTTCCTGCAGCCAGCCAGACAGGCCCGCGACACATAGCCCTCTTCACCCTTCACAAGGTCCGGTCTCACCCATCACGGCAGCTCTCCTGGCGCCGTCTCCCCGGAGGGAGACGTCTCACACCCCCATCAGGTTTCTTACGATCTGCAAGTATTGGCCTTTTGAATCACAGGGGCTCATTTGAATGGAAAGAAATATGTCTCTTGGAAGAGCAATAAAAACAAACAAATAAATAAACAGACAAGTGCAGATTATAATTAGTCAGTTGCAAAATAATTGGTGACAAACCGCCTCCGGGCAGGAGCTGGAGCAGACCTCTTCATTCCTATGTTGAGGCACTGACCCCCTCTAAATGCTTATTAGGAATCGTTTTCCAGGAGCCTCATTGATACGGTACCGCCAAGACCTCGGGGACCCACGCTAGCTGTTTCCCCACAATTTACAGGGAGAACAGAGCCCAGTTGCTTGGGAGATTAATTAACTTGTCAAACAATTAAGCAGACAGGCAGTAATCGAGGTTTCCATTTCATAATTGATTTATCACTCTGTAGCTTCTTGGGTCCCAGGGCTCAGGATGCGAGGACCGCTGCGCAGGGAAAACCTTTCAGAGAATGGCAGGAGGCTGCGGGAGGCCGGGAGGTGAGCTCCTCTGGTCCTGCTCGCACCCCGCCATGCAGCCTGGCTTCTGACCAGCCTGCCGACACAGGGAGAATTTCGTTTTCTCCCTTCCGGTCACCCTGGCCAGACAGCCCCTGTGATGGTCTCACAGCCTCTCCAGGTGGGTGTTGTTTGGAGAAGCAAACACGCCAAGAAATGTTGCACATTATTAATTCATGTTGAGATGGCGACTTGGTCCTTCTTTCACTGTGTTCAGTGAGACATCGTGGGTCCTTTCTGGGGTGCAGCACCCCCTGATAGCATCACCTCATGACTGTGGTGCACAGTGGAGCCCTGGCTGTTTCTCTCTGGGGTGCCACACCCCCGATACCATCAGTGGAGCACGAGCTGTTTCCCAGCTTGGGTGTGCATCAGCACCCCTGGGGAGCTCACTGGAAAGTGGGGTGCCCAGCACCATCCCAAAGACTCTCCTTTAGGGGAGCTGAGCAGGGGCTTCGGAATCTGCCTATGGAGCCGACCTCCCCGAGTGATTCTACTGCAGGAAATCCAAAGGTCCACCGTTCAGATCAGAATAGAGACCCAAACTGCAGATGTGATCTGGGGCCTTCCCTGCCAGGTTTCCTGGAGTGGAACAGAGGCCAGAGGCGGGGAGGTGATCAGCATGTTTTATTCTATTCTCCTGGGCTCTTTTACCAGGCAGTTGAAGGCCACACCCTCTACTCTCCCGCAACCCGGTATGGTCTGGATTGATCTCTTTAGGGATGCTTCAGTTACTAGCCCAGATCAAAAGCCACACCCTCTACTCTCCCGCAACCCGGTATGGTCTGGATTGATTTCTTTAGGGATGCTTCAGTTACTAGCCCAGATCAAAAGCCAGGAACAAAAATTTCTTCTGGTCTTTTGGATTCCTTCTGGGTGCTGGTGGACACATTTGTCATTGTGTGTGTGCACGCGTGTATACACACGGGCTCACACTCGCATGCACCTGCTATCACTCATCATTTCCTAAATCTCATAAATTACATTTTCAGACAAGGCATTCTAAAAGTGTCTTTTTTAGCCCACTTTGCACTCCTTCTCACTCTCTCTTGGCCTTCACCCCCAGCTACATCCCTAGACTTCCTGAAGCAGGTGCTCTGTCAACAACTCCCCGAGGTCCTGCAAAGTGTCATCAGCCTACAGCCTCACGCTCCAATTATAAGCATAGACAGGTGGGCTTCATTTAGGGACCCGACTTGACCATAGTCTGTTTCCTATTAGGAAGCCAGAACGCTATCCAGAGTCGAATGAATTCCTTTCTACAACACATAATAAGAGTAACTGTTATTTATTTATTTGCTTCAAAGCAATTTTTTTTAGCAATTTTTAAAAATTTTTAAAAAGATTTATTTGACAGAGAGAGAGAGCATAAGCAGGGGAGTGGTAGGCAGAGGGAGAGGGAAAAGCAGGCATCTGCTAAGTAGGGAGCCCGATGCAGGGACTTGATCCCAGGACCCAGGATCATGACCTGAGCTGAAGTCAGACACTTAACCAACTGAGCCACCCAGGTGCCCCTTTAATTTTTTATTTAATTTTTTATATTCATTTATTTATTTATTTGAGAGAGAGCACAAGCAGGGGGGAGGGGCAGAGGGACGAGCAGACTCCCTGCTGATTGTGGAGCCCAACTTGGGGTTCGATCCCAAGACCCTGAGATCATGACCTGAGCTGAAGTTAGACGCTTACCTGAGACACCCAGGTGCCCCTTAGCAATTTTTTTAAATCATTTCATGTCTTTTTTTTTTTTTTTAAAGATTTTATTTATTTATTTGACAGAGATAGAAACAGCCAGAGAGAGAGGGAACACAGCAGGGGGAGTGGGAGCGGAAGAAGCAGGTTCATAGCATAGGAGACTGGTGTGGGTCTCGATCCCATAATGCCAGGATCACGCCCTGAGCTGAAGGCAGACGCTTAACTGCTGTGCCACCCAGGTGTCCCTAGCAATTGGTTTTTAATAAAGCCTCACAAATATCACAGAGGCCTGCCTTTTCCCATTTTCACTCTCCCCCCCACCCCCTGGCAGCAACCATCATCCTGAAGCTGATATGTGGCAGATCTGTCTGAAGCGTGTTTTGCTGTTGTTGCTCTTATGTACGTGCAGCTATTAAACCACATGTCCTATTGTCAAATATCTCTACTCAGTGCTTGTACCAATATATAAGGACATGACAGTTACCTTCTCCTATGTCCCCACCAAAACTTCGTATTGTCAAACGATATAAATTTCCACCAACGACAGATTTCATCCTTCCTACCTACCTGGAGTTGGGAGGGATCGTAGGTGATTCCTTTCGAGAAGTTTTCATAGACTTAAATGAATAACCCACAAAATGAAGGAATGAAATGAATTTAAACTCAGAGAGTTCAGGTCCCCAACAGTGTGTTTTAAAACCACAATAAACCCTCACTGATAGAGCTCTCCTTAAAAAACATACAGTTCAGTAAAAAAGCAAAACATAAATAAATAAATAGTCTATTTTTATTGCTGCAGTTTGAACCAATGGCAAATATAAATTATAGGTTGCTGGGTCTTGACGATCTCCAATCCTCTGATTTTGGATCTATGCGAGGCGTAAGTACAGGTGTAGCACTAAGGTCAGGTCATCTGTGGTGCCTGCCTTTTATGGGCGCTGCTGGAATTTTAAGTACTCGGTTATGTGCTGCCCGCCATTTCACTGCCACTGGTTGCTTCCCCCCGTCTTGCACCACGACTGTCCCTCCCACGCACCTTTTCTTTCACCGAACACGCAGAGATAAACTTGAGGCCAGTACTCATTTGAATTATTATGCTGCCTCCACTTGAGAAGCCCATATTAGCGAGGACTTGTAGAAACTGAATAATTGATGCATATGTATTTCTGTGCTTAATTATCAGCAGAACTAATTTGCTTGTCTCTTTCCTTTCACTTTGTGTTTATAGACATTGCCTTAGTGGCCACTCTGAAGGTCACACAGCCCGACTAGTCGCAGGAAAGCTTAGAATGTAGGGCTCACCCGGTGATCTTGTCCCCCAGAGTTAACTATCAGCATCCAGATGTGTATCTGGATAAAATTCGACTAGTTATGGGCCCTCTTTTATAAGAAAAATACCGGCCTACAACCAGGCTTATGCAAAGCTGATGAAAATGAGACCTCTCTCCTCCAGGCACTCATGACTTAGGGAGAGCGATCGGGCACCCATAAATAACTCTTACACCAGCGAGATAGATATTGAATGAGAAGTGAACCAAGAGACTATTAACAAAATAGCCACCTGAAATTGTTCTCAATTCTCCAAAGAGAAAAATTAGAATTTAAAGCCTGTGAAAGCGCTTGTCATATACAGAGCACCAAATGAATGGAAAATGATCCTCTCCACAGAGAGATGAGGTAAAAATGCAGAAATACAGACTACCAGGCCCTTCTCCCCCCAAACAACTGACTTAGAAGCTCCTCCTGGGGCCTGATGATCTGCATTTTTAGCCAGTTTTCCCAGATTCATGGTTCTCCAACTTTACAACATCAGATTCATCTGGAAAGCCTAGAAGAAGACTGGTTGCTGGCCCCCAGCACAGGGTCTGACTCAGAGGTCTTTGGTGGAGCTTGAGAATCTATATTTCTTTTTTTTTTTTTTTAAGATTTTTATTTATTTATTCGACAGAGATAGAGACAGCCAGCGAGAGAGGGAACACAAGCAGGGGGAGTGGGAGAGGAAGAAGCAGGCTTCCCGCCAAGCAGGGAGCCCGATGCGGGGCTCAATCCCAGGGGCCTAGGATCACGCCCTGAGCAGAAGGCAGACGCTTAACGACTGAGCCACCCAGGCACCCTGAGAGAAGATCTTATTCTTAGTGTCAGGGGATTGAGGGGCCCCATGGAGATCACTGCAATAACATTACTCCCCGGCATTCATGTTAATGACATGTCTCATTAGGGCTGGAAGGAATCACGGATATGATCTAGTCCATTGTCCTATGGACTGGGATGCAGAAATGGACAAGGAAGTCCCTTGCTCCAGTTCCANCGGATATGATCTAGTCCATTGTCCTATGGACTGGGATGCAGAAATGGACAAGGAAGTCCCTTGCTCCAGTTCAAGGGAGAACTNCAGTTCCAGATAAATCTCTAGATACCTGAGAAAGAATGTGGAAGAAGGGAAGGCACAAGTCTTGACAAAAAGATGAGCAGAAGCCCAGGAAAGGCAGCAAAGTATAAGATGATAATGAACGGCAGGGGCAGGCTCTCTGCTTGGCCGTGGGAATGGGTTATGTAATGTGGAAAAAGGAGAAGGAGGAAGGGATAAACAGGAGGGAGAGAGCGGCGAAGAGTGGTGGTATTCTCAACATGCAATCATTTCACAGAATTAATACAAAACAGAGAACGTACACTCGGAAGGGAAATTGGAAACAACCTCCCATAGAGGTGATTATTTCTCTAAGCCTGACCTGTTGGCAAACTATCGGAATCTGTAAATACTGCAAGGTCAGGCTCCCTGGCCTCCGTGTACCAAGGGTCTATATTTTCCGTGCTCACCACTTGGTTCTTTTTCTTTTTTTAAAGATTTTATTTATTTATTTGACAGAGAGAGAACACAAGCAGGGGAAGGAGCCGAGGGAGGGGGAGAAGCAGGCTCCCCACTGAGCAGGGAGCTCGATGTAGGGCTCGATCCCGGTACCCTGGGATCATGACCTGAGCTGAAGGCAGGCGCTTAATCATCTGAGCCACCCAGGCAGCCCTCACCACGTGATTCTTATGTAAAATTTTGAACTGCTCCTGTAGTTCATTCAGTAAAGATGCCATTTCTCCTCAGTTTGCTTGATTCCCAGAAAATGCATCACCTCCCTCGGATTTCTGAGACTGGTGTACCAGCTTCACTTGTATGCCTCCAGGGACAGGAAGCTCCTTCTCTCAAGGGCGGGCCCATTCTGTTCTTACATATGCTGTCTTGGGTGATCTTCTTTCATGGAAGGGCAGAGTGGCACTGGGGTCAGGAATGGCTGTGCCACTTTGGGAGAAAACTTTGACATCTCATCTGAGCCTGACATCCCTCGAGTTCCTACCTTAACCTCTCTGTGAATGATTTCTTTATCGTTTGGAGATAATAATAGCTTTCACCTTGTAGGGCTGTTTTGTTTCATTTTATTTAGTTAATACGTGTGGAGCACTTAGAATGGGAGCTGGGACTCAGGAACCGCCAGAGCCGGCTGTGCTTAGAAGCTCAGAAGGGCCCTGTGTTGGGTGTAATGCTCTGCTTAATAATTTTTGAAGAAGCCCTCCCGCTTTCCCTTTTGCACTAGACCCTACTAACTACAGAGTCAGTCCTGGGAAGAACTCAGTATATGTTAACACTTATCAATTGGCACAGTTGTGTTAACATTTTGAAAAGTTTAAATCATCACATGGTTTTTAAAAGTATCTTGGCTCCAGGACAATGTGTCACATTCATGGGAAGTCTTGGGTCTCTCCCTCCCCGAAAGCTCATACTTCCCACGGCAGGAGGCCCACTTTGAGTTCCAGCCCTGAATGGGGGCTCTCCTGGCCGTGACTCTGCCACTGCTGTTGTTTCTGGCTGTCTCCAGTGCTGGTGTTGAACCCAGCTCTCGTCTGCCACCCCCTCACAGTCCCTGCATAGATGGTTGATGTGTCTGGGGCACCGCCATTCACTTCCTTTTCAGACATGATCCCATGTTGAGACGTTGGTTCCAGAGCACGGGTGGGGGGGGCACTGATAAGTTTCAATAACAGTCACCAATTGCCCACTACAGCCTGCCTCACATATTTTGAGTAACCTGCCTTGAACTCAGATCACTAGCCTAGACTCTCTCAGTCCAGTAATTTTATTTTTGGAGTTCTGTTTCTGCTCTTTTCATGGTGCACTCCCCTATGTATTTTTGTTTCAAATCTCAGGAGCCAATCTGGGGAGAGCTGATCTTCCCTGCCCAGAAGCTCTTTATGAGAATGATTCCACCTTCCTCCCAGGGACGGGTTCCACACACCAGTCTTCTCAATCAGAGAGAGACTTGATAGAGTAAAGGGAGTTTCTCTTATACTCTGATCCCAACACAACGCTGGCCTACATTCATTTAAAATATGGCCTGGGTGCTCAGTCAAACCTCTGACTTGGGCTCAGGTCATGATCCCAGCGTCCTGAGATCAAGTCCCGCTTCGGGCTCCCTGCTCAGGGGGGAGCTTGCTTCTCCCTCTCCCTTTACCCCTCTCCCTTGCTCCTGCTCTCTTTGTATCTCTCTCTCAAATAAATACATAAAATCTTAAAATAAAATAAAATATGGCTGCCAGGTCAACCTTTCTGGGGTGGGGGGGCAAAGAAGTCACTTCACCTTAGGCCAAATCCTTCTTACCATGATTCACCCATTGGTACTGTCCTGACTTCCAGCTAAATTCTTCTCCATGTTGAATCTCCTTCAAGAACTTAAAGGCAGCATGTATGTAGGACACTCCACATCTTCTAAGATGACAGTGTGGTAAATGGCAGAACAAGCCAGTGCCCAGAGGGGTCTCATCAGCCTTGATGTGCTTTGGAAGAAGTTCTCAGAGGCAGAAAAGTCAAACTTCCTGACCTTGGGGGTTCTCCTTGTGCTGAGCTTCAAGCACCCTAATTGTTCTCCAAGAAATGTTCTTTCCCCTTCCTGAGGTGACTTCTTGCAACTCTGATTTTCTGCCATTCACTGAGCTGGCTTTTGCAGTTTACAGAGAGACCACATCTGGATGACATGGGTCTGGGGAGAAAGCACACTTGATTTTCATTTATTTTTAATTGTAAACAGCTTGAAATGAGCATTCCATGGTGCCTGACTTCAGCCCTCTAGAGGGAGCCAGGCGGCACCCTGCCCGTTCAGAGCCTTTGGGTGGTCTCTGTGGATTCCAGCCTGTGTTTAATATCTTGGGACAGCAAGCAGAGCCCGTACGAGGAAGCTAATCCCAAAGGCAGATCTGAGACTCTTTCTTCTTAAATGTGAGCTAGTATTAGCCATTCAGTGGAATTTAGTGAAAAATAAATAAAAGCTACACACTTTTCGTCTCCTGTAAATAAGAGAAAGTGATGTTCTTCTAGTCCTGACCAACCTCGTGGTTATATGCTGCCCATTGCCCTTCCTATGTCTGTTTTCCTCCCCGAGATGTGAGCCGCCCGAATCAGGGGGTTTCCCAATACCTCCTCATCGCCTGTGCCCAGAGAGGGTTTGACTCACCCTGCTTATAGCATGGAAATCTCCCCGGAGTCCAGAGCTTCTGCCCACACTCAGTCTAGGCAGCAAACAGTCCCTCTAATTTTTATTCAAGAGGCCCCACAAAGGAAGGTTGGACAGGGAGGAGAAGTGGGCCGAAGGGGGAATCTTATTCCTCTCTTCGCCACATGCTTGTCACTTGCTAATGAGGACGTTTGTATTCGAGGGCTGTCCATTCTGAAAGGAATCCAAGAATCACACTGACTGCATAAATCTCTTTGTTGGAGAAAGAGAGCCAGCGAGAGAGTGTAAGCGTGCAAAGGAGAGACGGAGACAAGATTTTTTGCTTTTTACTGTACATTGGAGATGTCATTGAAAGCTGGAATGTGAATGGAGTCATTCTTTCCTTTTGGGCTATTTTCACTGTCTTTTATGTTTCTTCTGCTGATAGCATTACTTCTTTTCAAGGGATGATCTCTCTAGGGGTGCAGCGCCCAGAACTTTCTTTAGGAAGTGCTCATGTAAGATTATGTTAATAGCATCCTTCCAACATGACTCTGGTTCTTAGCACATCCAAGACAGCCCCAGGGTACAGGTTACAGGCCCACAAAAATAGCATGCTTCTGGGCACATCTGGGCCACATCTGGACCATGTCTGAACCAGCGAGTTCCGGCCCTCTTGCATGTGCTGTATCTCCAATCAAGGCTTAATATTTTGACCATGACTTTGTGTGCAGTTCAGAATAGCTTACCCTTTTCCATCATGTTTTAGACTTTTTATGGTCGGCCAGCCATCTGATCCAGCTGTCTCTCTAAATCAGCCTTCTCCAACAGCTCAGTTTGGGTAGCCTTCCAAGGTCTTCCTGACATCAGATTGCAATTAAACCCCGTGTGGCTTCCTTATCCCAGTCTCATGCACTCGCTAACCTTCCAGCCTCCCTCTCTCCACTCATCTGGGAGGAAAATACTCTCATGGGGCCAAGACAAACTAAAGTCCTCAGGATCACACCATGAGGTCATGAGCGTGAGGTCTAGGGCTTTTAGTTAAAGGAATAAATAATAAGGTGCCGAGCCTCCCTTGCAGCTGGCGTGCAGGGCGATGCCACTCCTGGGCCAGAGCTGGTGGCTGCAAAGGAGGCCCTCATGGTGGTAAGACTGATAGTCACAGACTTTAAGGAAGAAAACCTCTTTTCCTTTGTTCTTGCTCATTTCCTTCTCTCACCTTTGGAGAGGCTATGTCCGGAAGGTGACCGCCGCACTGAGGACGTTGGGGAAGGGGGCCTGGAAACTTACTCCTGAGCCTTATAGTCTGGGCCTCAAGCAGAAAACACAGGGGACCTTTCAGGATTTCCCTTGACTAGCCCAGATCACTCCAGATAGAGAACTATTTGGAAAGTCTGAGCGGCTAACAAAGAAGGTTTTCAGGTCAGCACTAAATGTGTCACATTTGACCATCATCTATGTCTTCTGGGAACCTGCCATGGCCACATAAGATGGTGGCTATCTTCTTGGGTTCTTTTTTTATATTCAATTAGCCAACATATAGGACATCCTTAGTTTTTGACGTAGTGTTCAATGATTCTTGGGCTCTTGATGGTGCATTGCATGCCTGGCTCTGTGCTCTGTGATTTCCCTGCATTATCTCGTCTATGAGTTGGGGACTACGATTACTCCCATTTTACAGATGGTGAAAATCTGGTATACAGCAATTAAGTACCTGTTTGTGTTTATTCAGACTGTCTTACCATGACATCTTGGGCACAAGTAGAGACAGGATTTGAACCCAGCTCTGTCTAACTCCTGAGCCCTTGCTGTCGACCACAACACGAGGCTGTATAGACTTGTACTTGGTTTATTCATTGAGGTATTATTCATCTATTGAGCGGGCACTGGGCTAAGTCCTGGGGACCCTGGGATGCAATAAAAGGACACAAGGCCTGCCATCAATCCTCATGATCTAATGAGGGGACATAAAGTATGCTTCCCCTGTGTGCCACACCATTCCCATCTTTGTGTCATCTGTGACTGTCTCCCCCATCTGCCAGACTCGGTTAAATTTTCTAGTCTCGGCCACCTATGCCTCCCGCCCTAATCCCTCTGCCTGTCATTTTGGTGTCAGAGGCAGATGGAATGCAAGAAGAGCCTGTCAATGGGCGCAGGGTGAGGAGAGGAAGGAGGGAGTGTGCCACAAAGCCGGAATCTGTCCGACAAATGATGTGACAGCAGACGCGGCGAGGGTGACAACTGGAAAATAACAGTTAATAGCCCCTGCCCAGGCTGTGCTCACAGAGATGGCATGCCGAGCAACATCATAATGGCTGGTGGAAATATTGCTCTGAGCCCAGGGAAGCCGTTGCAAGACACCCAGCCGGTGCACTGCCTTGTTACATTTACAAAGTTCGCTCTTTCGGAAAAGGACTCTGTGCTGGTCCGTGCTTGGTGGTACCAGGCACAGACAACCAGGCGGACCCGAATCTCCTTAGCCAGGGCTCTTGCTAGTAAACCCTTGGCAGAAATGACGGGCAAAGACTTGGGGTTCGGGTGAGGCTCAGTGCATGGGGCTGTGCTGCTATTACTCCCGAAGATAATTATAAAGATAACACCAGTTAAAATATCTAATGTTTTATTCAATATTTTGGTGAGTTTCAATTACTCCCAATTATCATTCAACACCTTTTCTATTTAAAACAATTATTGCCCTTTGCAATGAGCTTCGAAGCAAATAAATTGTTTGCCAGAATGAGTCACCGCTGCTGCCAGATCTCTCTCTCTCTCTCACTCTTCCTCAACTCGGCTACCTTTCAATTTGTGGCTAACTAGCATAGCATTAGCTTCTGCTTAACGCTTTGGCTGTTCCCAGTGTTAGCCACCAAAGGGACATTGCATACTGTGGGGGGGGCGGGGAAGAAAAAGTAGCTTCAGTCACCCTTGAGACAATTACACTCATTAAAAATCAATGGGATCCAATTACTAGCGGCAGGACTCTGACTCAGTTTCAAATGTATCGAACACCAATTCCCAGCCAAGTGACAGAAGCGCACCATCAGGATCTGACAGCTATGTCAGGAAAGAAGCCACTTTGACTCACTTCTGTGATTGCATTCTGAGCCTTCGCCTCCTTGTCATTATCATCATTTTGCGTTTATTGTGTAAATTCCTTCTACGCTAAGTGTTAAATGAGGAGCAAGGGAAGTTGCAAAGAATCAGGATTACCCTCACTCAGATAGCGCTGTAATTAGAAAAAGGAGTCCCTGCCTATAGAAATGTGTGGTTGTCATTAAAAAAGGAACACAAGCTGGAAGAAACGAGTTGAAACCCGAGGTATGTGACAGAGCGTGTTCGGCACTATTCCATATCGCGTTGTTACTGACTCCTCTTCTGACCCTAGAACTCAGATGATGGAGATCGCGCTTGCCCTCAAGGAATTTGCTATGCAAATGATGGCTTGTGGTTTCATTATATTCACCAAATCAATTATTTCCTTAACAGTGAGTTAAATAGGGGTGTTATTTATAAAATCTTAGAATAACACAACTTGAGTCAACTATTGGTATTGGTAAACATTGGTAAGATATAGCATCTTTGATATTTTGTAATACCGAAGTTACATTCATTACAACTGAATTGGAACACAGAATTTAAGGAAATAAATTCTACAGATTGATTTGGGTAGTATGGGCATTTTGACAATGTTAATTTTTCTTATCCACGAATGCAGGATACCTTTCTCTTTATTTGTTTTCCTTCAGTGAATTTCACAATGCCCTATAGTTTTCAACGTACAGATCTTTCACCTTCTTGATTAAGTTTATTCCTAAATATTTTATTGTTTTTGATGCTATTGTAAATAGGATTATTTTCTTATTTTTTCTATCAAATATTTTATTGTTAGTGTATAAAAAATACAGTTGATTTTTGTATGTTAATTTTGCATCCTACAACTTTACTGAATCTGTTGATTAATTCTAACAGTGAGTTCAAGTGGAGTCTTCAGGGTTTTCTGTACATAAGATTGTGTTATCTGTAAACAGACCGTTTTGATTCTTCTTTTCCAATTTGGATGCCCTTTATTTCACTTTGTTACCTAATTACTCTGGCTAGCTCTCTAGGACAATGTTGAATAGGAGTGGTGAGAATGGGCACCCTTGTCTTATTTCTCATTTTTAGAGGAAAAGCTTTCAGTTTCTCATTGATGAGCATGTTAGTAGTGAGTTTTCCATATATGGCTTTTATTAAGTTTTGTTATGTTCTTCCTATACCTAATCTGTGGAGAGCTTTTCTCAAAAAAGAGCAGTGAGTGTTGTCAAATGCTTTTTCTGCATCTATTGAGAAAATAATTTTTTATCTTTTATTCTATTAATGTGTGTATCCCATGTACTAATTTCCATATGTTGACTGTGGCATCCCAAGGATAAAACCCACTTGATCACAGTGTGTGATCCCTTTAATGTGCTGTTGAATTTGCTTTGCTAGAACTTTGTTGAGAATTTTTACATCTATATTAACCAGGAATATTGGTCTATAGTTTTCTTGTAGTGTCTGGCTTTGGCATCAGGGTACTGTTAGCCTCATAAAATGAGTTTGCAAGTGTTCCCTCCTCTTTAATTATTTGGAGGAATTTGAGAAGGATTGATATTAATTCTTCTGTAAGTGTTCGAAGTAGAATTCACCCGTGAAACCATCTGGTCCTGGAGTTTTCTTTGTTGGGAGGCTTTTGATTACTGCTTTGCGTCCTTAGTCATTATTGATCTGTTCATACTTTCTCTCTCTTCATGATTTAGTCTTAGTAGATTGTATGTTCCTAGGAATTTATCCATTCCTTTTAGGTAATCCATTTTTTGGCATATAATTGTTTACAATAGTTTCTTGTGATCCTTTGTATTTCTGTGGTTACAGTTGTAATATATCCTCTCCATTTATAATTGTGCTTCAATCCTTCCTCTTTTTATCATGGTTAGTCTAGTGAAAGGTTCATAATTTTATTTGTCTTTTAAGGAAAGCCAATTCTTGGCTTCATTGATTTTTGTTTTCTATTGTCTTTCTAGTCTCTATTTCATTTATTTCGGGTGTTGACTTTTCATGTGGATAGCTGGCGTCGCGAACCTCTGTAGGATGTATTGTTTTACAGTGGGTATGTTCTTACCAACTCTCAGATGACCATAGTCAATTATAGATTTTAATTGCTATAAACTGTGTTAACTTACTTTAGAATGAAAAAAAAAGTAGAAAAAGAACATTCATTTCCATTCATTTAAAAAAATATTTACATAAGTGGATAAAAAGAATGAGTCTTCCTGGTAGCTTCACAGTAGAGGGTGAGCCCAGAGAACTCATGAATGAATCCCTGATTTCTGAATTGATCAACTGGATGGGGAAGACTTGGAGAATGGGGAAGATTTGGAGAAAAAATATATCTGGGTGAAAAATTGTGGTGTTTTGACCTGTTCGTGTTAATCTTGGGGTACTTATTCAACATCTATCCATATTATCAACTGTGGGTATAAAAATCTTGGTGCTGAGTTGGAGAACTTACACCTGAAGATATAAACTTGGGAGTCACAAGCAATAAAGCCATTGGGGGGGATAAACGCATCTTGGAAAAGAGCGTAGATAGGGAGCAATGGATGGCTTCAACCACATCCTTCGAGTTCGATCCAAGGACATGCAGTGGGCAGAGTAACCAGTGAGGAAGGGGAAACTAGAATAGTGTGTGTTATTTTAGAATCCAAGAAAAATCAATATTTCAAAATAAGGCATTGGTCTACTTGCCAGATACTACAGACTAGTCCAGAAAAGTAAGGTTTGAGGAGTGACTTTTCAATTTTATAATAAAGGGGTGCTTGGTTTCAGGGAGGTTGTTGTGAGAAAGGTGATTGGAATGGGTTACAGGCAGTGGGAGAGTGATTGGAGAAGCCTTTTTTGTGAATGGACGGAAGAAACGTGGGCTGTAGTTACACAGGAATTGAAGTCAAAAGGTTTTCTGTTTTTATTTGTTGTTGTTGTTGTTGTTGTTGTTGTGCTTTAGGGTAGGATAGAGTAGAGCATGTGTGTTTGCTTATGAGATGCTCCAGTAAAAATGAAGAATTTGGTGTTTGAAGCGAGTATCTAATTGCACTAGCAAATTTCTTTCTTTTTTTTTTTTTTAAAGATTTTATTTATTTATTTGACAGAGACAGCCAGCGAGAGAGGGAAACACAAGCAGGGGGAGTGGGAGAGGAAGAAGCAGGCTCACAGTGGAGGAGCCTGATGTGGGGCTCGATCCCAGAACGCCGGGATCACGCCCTGAGCCAAAGGCAGACGCTTAACCGCTGTGCCACCCAGGCGCCCCGACACTAGCAAATTTCTTGAGAAAGAATGTATAATTGTAATCTAGAACACAAGTGAAGAAGTCAGGATACTGGCTGGTTGTGCCAACCATGGAATTCCTGGGACCTTAGACTGTTTGAGTTGACAAGGGCAGAAGAGGTCATCTAGTAGAGTCATTCATTTGCTGGTTCATTCCTTCAACTAATAGTTTTCAGATCTCTTCTATGCAGCAGGCATGACTGAAATAGACTGCATGCCCTTAACAAATAAAGGTATCCTCCTTTTTATAAACAGGAAAAATTAGACTCACAGAGTGGAGTATCTTGTATAAAGTCCTGCCTTTTAAAATGTTTTTTCAGCTAGCCCTACAATGAAAATCCATGACTCTCTACTATCAATACATTGTTCTTTTAAAAATAAAACAAATAAAAACAAAATACAACCCTCCCCAAACCCTTTATTTTTAAAGCAGTTCTAGTTCATAGCAAAATTAAGAGGAAGGGACAAAGATTTCTCGTATACCCACTACCCCCACATGCATAACCTGCTCCACTATGAACATTCCTGGTCAGAACGGTGCATTTTTTTTACAGGTGATGAACCTACGTTGACACATCATAATTGCCCAGCTGTAGTTTGCATTATGATTCACTTTGGAGTTTTGGACAAATATATAATAACATGTATCCATCATTATACTATAATACAGTGTATCTTCACTGTCTTAAAAATCGTCTGTGCTCTGCCTATTCATCCCTCCCCTAACCTATACTCCTGGCAACTATTGATGGGTTTTCCATCTCCAAAGTCTCCATTGCCTTTTCCAGAATGTCATACTGTTGGAGTCATACAGTATATAACATTTTAGATTGGCTTCTTTCATTTAGCAATATGCATTTAACTTTCCTCCACGCCTTTTCGGGGACATTGTTCTTTTCAGTTTACCATCCAACCGCTTAATTCTGAGTCTCATTTCCTCACTTACTGCAAGACAATGATAAGTTCTATGTTGGGTTTACAGAACATTGAGTCAGATACCCCCAAACACATATCCTCATGTGGGAGATATGAATACAGCAAAGAATTCTTGTGAAGATTGAATGAGAAAAAGTATGTCATGTCTCTTGAGAACAAGACTGCATATGAGCATAAGTTATATGCAACATTACATTTATGTGTACATAGGAAGGCAGGCTAAATGGTGGAGATTCAACTGAGTTCATCCTGTTTTCCTAAAACACAAAGAGAAAAATTAAAACATTTGTATTACAAACACTTGTAAAATAGTTAGAAATGTAGCAACTGGAGAGGTAAAGCAGCTGAATGAAAGTAGCAGGTGAAATCATTAAAACATCCTAGTATGTGTGTGTTCAGGGTGCTTTTTGTTGGAAAAGCTATTATATTTGAAGAGTCACAACTCAGGTTGTTGAAATCCTTTCCTGAATCTCTTGGCATTTTGGGAAGCAAGTAAATGTCTACCTTGCCTTCATCCTTAAGCCAATCAAGTCTATCCGTATGACTGATATACCTGTCAATCCATTTACTCTGGCCACCATCCATCTGGAGGTGCTCATAGAATGTGTTAGAACCTCTACAGCATTTGCTTACATTCAAATTGCTTGATTCTTAGCCTACCAGCCCGGCTTCAAATGCTTGGCTCTCCATTCCTGAAATCAGTGTTATTCCATGTTTTCTAAATTTGGCATTTACACCAAATTTCTTCAGCTTTCTGCTAAGGACTTGGTATGGGAGGGCCTCTTGAGTCCGGCCAACCCACAGAATTATGAGAGATGATAATACATTTTTGTTTAAAGCCACTAAGTTCTGGAAGTGATTCTCAACCAAGGGTAATTTTGCTCCCTTCTCCAAACAGGGGATATTTAAAAATGTCCGGAGACATTTCCGGCTTTCACACTGGGTGGGGGAGTGCTAGTGTCATCTAGTGGGTAGATCCCAGGAATGTGGCTAATACCACACAATGCACATAGCGTGCTCCCATAGCACAGAATGATTGGGCCCCAAATATCAATAATGCTGAGGCTGAGAACCTTGGTCATTGAGAATCACAACCACTTCCTTTTAAATTGTGTTGTAATTAAATTGAAAGTCCATTTTTTTTTCAGATTTTGAACACTTCCTATACACTCTTATGTCCCATTCTCAAAATCCTTCCTCTTTCCTGTCTCCCCAAACCCTGTAAAACCTTACTCAAACCCCTCATCCACAGGAGAGTTCCCTGACGTCTCTTTCCTTTGGCTGTATTAAAATAGTAACATACTACACACTGCTAATTTCTTTTCTGGCATTTAGTCACATTCATAGGTCTATTAATCTGGTATGGTTGTAAACTCCTCAAAGTCAAACATCCAACTGCATACTATTTTCAGAGCACTCAAAGAGGAAACGCAGAGCCAGCCTACCATAAAAAGTGGTTGGAAATTGACTATATCTACTTCTTATGTTCATGTAACTTTTAGGAAACAATGTTAAAATTTTATACTAGATATTTACAATATACTATTATATATATGTTATGTTACTATATTTACTATATACTTATTACTATATTTATAGGATAAATATATATATTTATAGTGTAGTATAGTAAATAGTAAATGTATTTATAGTAATAAAATATATTTATATTTATATACACTTTTACAGTATTTACTATATATATTTATAGTATACAATATAGCATATAAAGTATATTTATACTGTATATTTTCTATATATTTATATATTTATATTACTTCATATTTATTATATACTATATTACTACATTTGCTGTGTACTATATTTTATTATATATAATATACTTTTATGCTATAAAATTTTGATACGTAACAAGAAATATATATTTGGTCTTTGACCCCATTTCTGGCACAGAACCCCTAAAACACTTGAAATTTCCTAAGTCTTGAAAATGATAAAAGGTGACTTGGTTACATTAATGAGGTGACTTTTGGGAAACATCTAAGGACTGGTTGCCAGGGGAACCGACCATGTGATTAGAGGGTTGGGACTTACAGTCTCACTCCATGAACTCTGGGGAGGGGAGAGGGGCTGGAGATTGAGATCAATCACCAATGGCCAGTGAGTTAATCAAACATGCCTATATAATGGAGTCTCCATTAAAATCCCAAGTAAGAGTATTCACAGAACTTCTGGATTGGTGAACACATGGAAGTATGGGGAGAGTAGCATGCCTGGGGAGGAGGACATGAACGCTCCATGACCTTTCCTCATACCTTGCCCTAGGCCTCTCTTCCATCTGGTGGTTCTTGAGTTACATCCTTTTATAATAAGTTGGTGACCTAGTAAGTACAATGTTTCTCTGAGCTTTGTGAGCCATGCTAGCAAATTAATCAAAATCTACGAGGGGGTCATTGGAATGTCCAATCTGTATCCTGTTGGTCAGAAGCACAGGTAACAGCCTGAGCTTGTGACTGGCCTCTGAATCAGGGAGGGGGACAGTGGGACTGAGCCCCCACCTGTGGGATCTGACACTATTTACAGATAGATAGTGTTAGAATTGAGTCAAATTGTAAGACACTCAGTTGGTGTCACAGAGAATTCTTTGTTGTGGGGGAAATGTCTCTACATATTTGGTGACCAGAAGTGACAGCAGAGAAGTGTGGGGTTTTTTTGTTTTTGTTTTTGTTTTTTTTGTGAGTGGTTAAAGGAGACTCACAGGAAGGGAACACACAGTGGAGAAGAACTATAGTTTTTTCCATTTCATAGACTTTTCTTAGGGACACTGACATTTTGCAAAATCTAAGTAGAAGGTGTCTGGTTGATGTTCATCACACTTGATCTCACAAATGGTGAATCAGCAGAGCCTAACTCCGTAGACGCAGCAAAGATATAACAGAAAAGGCAGCTGAACTCCCAAGCAACTCAGATAAGTACGCATCCCCCACCCCTCAGACTTTGGTCCATTAGCCAACCAATCTTTCCACACACAAAATATGTGAGCTTCTGGTCCTTTGAAACAAGTCCCATCCAACAGCCGGCATTCTCCTGATGAAAGAAAAAGGACACAAATGTGAGAAATTCTAGAACAGGTAGTCCATTAGGTTAGAGATTTGAAAAGATGCGAGGGAAATGGTGGCAGCCAAGGTTAAGGAGAGGTGGGTTGCACCAGAATGTTGTAGAATGCTATGTATATCAAATCAAGGTTAGAAGATGTAAACCATTAAATTTCTCAAATGATAATATGGTCCAAGCTGAGCTTTAGAAGGATTAATCTGCCATCCATGTGTAGGATGGTTTGGAGAGAGACAAAGCTGGCAGTCTAAGAAGCTACTAGAGAGGGTAACATTAACAGAGTCAGAACTTTCAGTAATCCTCTCCTCTGGTAAAGCAATGAGAATACTGGCCAAAATTGTCAGAATTAAGTTTTTCAGAACTCTGAAAATTAACCTAAGGCTTGAAGCATTCTGGGAGACTATTTTAAAACAAAAGTTTGAATGTCCATGAGAAGAATAAGTTCTGTGGTTTTACTTGTCCTGTTTCCATCCCCCTATTTCCATCTCCAGGGTAGCCTTGAGGATCGAGATCCTGTGATAATCGTGAAAAACAGAAGTTTGGTAGCCACTGAGGGAGGAGGGCGGAATGGGAAGGCTGGAGCTTTTTCTAAGTCCCATTCTCAGAGAATTGTCAGTATTTAATCCATTTGCTTGTTCTCTGGAATACCTCACTGACATGGATGCTTTTATTTGACCTGACTCAGAATTTGTTCATAACAAGCAGCATTTCCTTGGTGTATCCATCAAAAGTAATCACATACAAATATTTAACATTGTGGTTTTCTGAGGTTGTGGATAAAAATTGGGGGCAAACAGTAGGTTAACCAGAAATCTGGAAAGGAAAACCTGGAGAATGAAATGTCTATCAGGGCTTTGAAAAGCTCTAGCATATTCTTGGGAGTCTAGAAGGCTACATACATGTATAAGGACTGTGTGCACACTCAGGAAAGACCTGAGAAAGTCCAAAGCTCTCACCTTTCACTAGCCTTGAGGCTTGAGCAAAGAGGAAGTGAATGCAAGAGTGGCATTGTCAACTACCTGGCTAAGTGCTGAAGTCATCCCCCAACACACAGACAGAGCCAATTGGCAAAGACTGGAAGACATTGATTTCAGATGTTTAAGGAAGTCTCTATCCAATCATGAAACTAACTGATCATTAGACTAACCAAGGAGAAGCTTCAAAGACCACACAACACAAAGAATATAGACTTTACAGAATTACCTCAGAAAAGTCACTAAACAAACAAAAACAGAAATTAAGAAAGTATGGCCTCTATACAGGAAAAAAATAATCAATAAAAATTGCCACTGAGGAATAGCAGGCATTGGACTTAGTAAACAAAACTATTTAAAATATATTCAGAGAACTTAAAGAAAGTATATCTAAAGAATTAAAATATGAGAATAATGCCTCATCAAATACAGAATATCAATAAGAAGTTATAAATTATTTTTAATGAAAGAATGAAATAGAAATCTGAAGTCGAAAAGTAATGAACATATTATTAGAAGGGGCTCAACATCAGATATGACCTGACAGAGGAAAGAATCAACAAACTTGAAGATAGGTCAAGTGAGATTATCAAATCTGAGAAAAGAAATAAAACTGAATGAAGAAAATTAATAGAGGCTCAGAGCCTCACAGGGCCTATGAGATACTATCAAGCACACTGATGTATTTGTAATGGAAGTTGAGGAAGGAGAGGAGAGAGAGAAATGGGCAGACGATATAGTTGAAGAAACTTCCCAAATTTTATGAAAAACGTAAATCTACACATCCAAGAAACTCAACAAAATCCACTGAGGATAAATTTAAAGAGATCAATGCCTAGACACATAGTCAAGCCATCAAAGCCAAGGGCAAAGAGAACATGGAATGTGGCAAAAGAGAAACAACTCATATGTAAAATGGATGGTTGGTGATATTAAAAGGTGATTTCTCAGTAGAAACTTTGGAGGCCAGAAGGCAGTGGAATGACATTGTAAGTGCTGAAAAAAGACTTAAAATTCCAAGAAGAATTCCATACCTAGCAAAACTATCCATCAAAAATGAAGGCATAATTAAGATATTAAAAAGAGAGAGAGAGAGAGAATTTGTTGCTGGCAGACCTACCTACAAGAAATATTAAAGGGAGTCCTTCAAAGTGAAATGAAAGGACACGAGACGTAACTAGAATCAAAATAAAAAATAAAAGGCACTGATAAAGGCTACTTATATGTAAATACAAAACACAGTGTTAAAGTGTTTTTCTTTTTTTTAAGATTTATTTATTTGACAGAGAGAGAGACAGCCAGCAAGAGAGGGAACACAAGCAGGGGGAGTGGGAGAGGAAGAAGNGGGGAGTGGGAGAGGAAGAAGCAGGGTCCCAGTGGAGCAGGGAGCCTGATGCGGGGCTCAATCCCAGGACCCTGGATGCATGACCTGAGCCAAAGGCAGACGCTTAACCACTGAGCCATCCAGGCACCCCATAAAGTGTTTTTTAAATTTGTGCTTTTCCCCCTTCCTATCTGATTTAAAAGACAATGGTATAAAGCTATCATTATAAATCTTGATTGATGAGCATATAATGTATAAAAATGCACTTTGTATGACAATAAGCACACAAAAGAGAGAGAGGAAATGGCACTATATGGAAGCAAAATTTTTGTAGTATTGAAATCAAGTTGTATTAATGTGAATTAAATTGTTAAAACTTAGGGGCGCCTGGGTGGCACAGCGGTTGGGCGTGTGCCTTCGGCTCAGGGCGTGATCCCGACGTTATGGGATCGAGCCCCGCGTCGGGCTCCTCCTCTGTGAGCCTGCTTCTCCCTCTCCCACTCCCCCTGCTTGTGTTCTCTCTCTCGCTGGCTGTCTCTATCTCTGTCAAGTAAATAAATAAAAAATCTTTAAAAAAAAAATTGTTAAAACTTAAAATGTCAATTGCAATCCCAGGGAAACCACTAAGAAAACTCAAAAAATATAGCAAGGTAAATGACAAGGGGATTATAATGGTATACTAAGTAATATTTACTACAAAAGAGAGTAATATTGGTAGAGTAGGGGAAGAACAAAGACATAAGATGGACAGAAAACAAATAGCAAAATGTCAGACAAAATTCTCACCTTTTCAGTAAGTATATTAAATGTAAGTAAATGAAATACTCCAGTTAAAAGGCAAAGATTGGGAGAAAGTACAAAAAAAAAAACCCATAAAAATGATTACACAACTACATGCAGTCTAGAATAGACACACATTAAAGTTAAAGAAATAAATAGATCTAAAAATATGGAAAAAAATACCTTTCAATCATTAACCAAAAGGGAGTTGGAGTGGCTATAGTAATATCAGACAATATCGACTTTAGGAGAAAAATTGTTACTGGAGACAATGAAAAACATTTTGTAATGATAAAATTGTCATCCATAGCAAGGTATAGCAATTATAAACATATATGCACCTACAAACAGACCCCCAAAAATAGCTGGGGTGTCAACATTCCACTTACAATATTAAGAGAGAAAAAAAACACTAGACAGTAGATCAACAAGGAAATAGAAGATTTGAACAATATTATGAAAAACTAGATGTAAAAGACATCTATGGAACATTTCACTCAACAGCAACCACACACATTCTTTTCAAGTGCACATGGAACATTCCTTAGGATAGACCATAGTTTAACCCACCAAGCAAGTCTCAATGAATATGAAGGGCTTGTTATCATACAGAACATTTTCTTTGGTCTCCATGTAGTAGAATTAGAAACAATAAGACAAGGAAATTTAGGAGATTCAGAAATTTGTGCAAATTAAACATACTCCTATATAANCCAAGCAAGTCTCAATGAATATGAAGGGCTTGTTATCATACAGAACATTTTCTTTGGTCTCCATGTAGTAGAATTAGAAACAATAAGACAAGGAAATTTAGGAGATCCAGAAATTTGTGCAAATTAAACACACTCCTATATAACCAATAGATCAAAGAGAAATCACAGGAAAATTAGAAAATATTTTATGATGAATGAAAACAAAAACACAGCATGTGATACAGTGAAAGCAGTGCTTAGAGGGAAATTTATAAATGCAGATGCCTGTATTTGCAAAGAAAAATATCAAATCAGTAAGTCAACCTTAAGAAACTGGGAAAAGAAGAGCAAACTAATCCCAAAACAAGCAGAAAGAATGAAATAATAAAGATTAGAGCAGGGATAGGGGCACCTGGGTGGCGCAGTCAGTTAAGCAACTGACTTTGGCTCAAGTCATGATCCCAAGGTCCTGGGATCGAGCCCTGCATTGGCCTCCCTGCTCAGCGGGGAGCCTGCTTCTCTCTCTGCCACTTCCCCTGCTTGTGCTCTCTTGTTCTCTCTGTCAAATAAATAAATAAAATCTTTTTAAAAAAAGAAAAGGCATTCAAATTGGCAAGAAGAAGTCAAACTCTCTCTCTTCACAGATGACATGATACTTTATATGGAAAACCCAAAAGACTCCACCCCCAAATTGCTAGAACTCATACAGCAATTCAACAATGTGGCAGGTACAAAAACAATGCACAGAAATCAGTTGCATTTCTATACACTAACAATGTGCCTGAAGAAAGAGAAATTAAGGAATCGATTTCCATTTACAATAGCACCAAAACCCATAAGATACCTAGGAAGAAACCTAACTAAAGAGGCAAAGGATCTATACTCTAGAAACTACAGAACACTTCTGAAAAAATTGCGGAAGACACAAAGAGATGGAAAAACATTCAACGCTTGTGGATTAGAAGAATAATCATTGTTAAAATGGCTATGATGCCTAGAGCAATCTACACATTCAATANTTAAAATGGCTATGATGCTTAGAGCAATCTACACATTCAATACAATCCCTACCAAAATACTATTGAAACTTTTCACGGAGCTGAAACAAACCATCCTAAAATTTGTATGGAACCAGAAAAGACCCCTAATTGCCAGGGGATTGTTGAAAAAGAAAACCAAAGCTGGGATATCACAATGCCTGATTTCAAGCAATATTACAAAGCTGTGATCATTGAGACAGCATGGTATTGGCACAAAAACAAACACATAGGTCAGTGGAACAGAATAGAGACTCCAGAAATGGGGTCAACTAATCTTCGACAAATCAGGAAAGAATATCCAATGGAAAAAAGAGTCTCTTCAATAAATGGTGCTGGGAAAATTAGAGAGAAGAATGCAACTACATCGTTCTCTTACACCATACACAAAGATAAACTCAAAATGGATTACAGACCTAATGTGAGACAGGAATCCATCAAAATCCTAGAGGAGAACATGGGCAGTAACCTCTTCGATATCTGCCACAGTGACCTCTTTCAAGACATGTCTCAAAAGGCAAGAGAAACAAGAGCGAAAATGAACTTTTGGGATTTTGTCAAGATAAAAAGCTTTTTCACAGCAAAGGAAACAGTCAACAAAACTAAGGCAACCCTCAGAAGGGAGAAGATATTTGCAAATGGCATTATGGATAAAAGGCTGATATCCAAGATCTATAAAGAACATTTCAAGCTCAATACCCAAAAAACAAATAATCCAGTCAATAAATGGGCAGAAGACATGAACAGACACTTCTCCAAAGAAGACATACAAATGGCTCACAGACACATGAAGACATGTTCAACATCACTAGCCATCAGGGAAATACAAATCAAAACCACACTGAGACACCACCTTACACTAGTTAGAATGGCAAAATTTAACAAGACAGGAAACAACAGGTGTTGGTGAGGATATGGAGAAAGGGGAACCCTGTTACACTGTTGGTCGGAATGCAAGCTGGTACAACCACCCTGGAAAATAGTATGGAGGTTCCTCAAGCAGAGAAAGATAATTATCATATGGTTTCACTCATATGTGGAACATAAGGAATAGTGCAGAGGACCGTAGGGGAAAGGAGGGAAAACTGAACAGGAAGAAATCAGAGAGGGAGACAAACCACGAGAGTCTCTGGATTCTGAGAACCAAACTGAGGGTTACAGAAGGGAGACGGATGGGGGGATGGGGGGATGGGGTAACCAGGCGATGGGTATTAAGGAGGGCATATGAGGTGATGAGCACTGGGTGTTATACGCAACTAATGAATCATTGAATACTACATCAAACTAATGATGGACTATATGCTGGCTAATTGAACATAATAAAAATAAATAAAAAAGTAAATAAAATTTAAAATAAATAAATAAATTTTAAAAAGTAGAGTGAGGATAAATAAAATAGAGACTAGAAAAACAGTAGAATAAGTGCAACAAAAGTTGGTGTTTTGAAAATACCAAAAAAATTGGCAAATTTTAACTAGACTGACTGAGAGAAAAAGAGAAAAGCCCCAAATTACTAAATCAAAAATAAAAATGTGGATGTTGCTACTGACTTTACAGGAATAAAGAGGATCAGAAAAGAATACTATAAACAATTTTATGCCAACAAATTGGTTAATGAAGAAGCAACAAGCAAGTTTCTAAAAACATACAAACTAGCAAAATTAACTCAGGAAGGAATAGAAAGTCTGAATAGATCTATAACAAGTAAAGAGATTTAATGAATAATTGAAAAAAACTTCCCACAGTGAAAACTTCAGGTGTACTTGCCTTTACTGATGAATTGTAATAGCCTTTAAAGGAATAAATATGAACCCTTCACAAACTGTCCCAAAACACAGAGGAGGAGGGAACACTTTCCAACTATTCTAAGAGACCACCCTGATACCAAAACCAGACAAAAATATCACAAGAAAACTACAGACCAATATCCCTATGAATACAGGCAAAAAAATCTTCATCCAAATACTCACATATATATTGCATCTAGCAATATATAAAAAAAGATTATACATTACGATCTAGTGGATTTATCCCAGGTGTGCAGAGTTGGCTCAATTACAAAAACAGAAAACTGTGATAACTATATTAATAGACTAAAGAGCAAAACCCACTTGATCATTTACACAGAGAAAGCATTTGACAAAATACAACATCTTTTCATCATAAAAGCATTCAACAGATTAGGAATAGGAGGGAACTTCCTCAACCTGAGAAAGTGCATCTATGCGAAGCCCACAGAGCATGTCCTACTTACTGCTGAAAGGTGGAAAGCTTCCCTCTAGGAGCAGGAATCAGAAAACAATGTTTGCTCTTGGAACTTCTTTTCAACATTGTACTGAACATTTTAGCCAAGGAAGTTAGGAAGGAAAAAGAAATAAAAGACATCCAGATTTGAAAGGAAGAAATAAAATGATCTCTGTTTGCAGATTACATGATATTGTACGTAGAAATCTGAAGGATTTGTGTTTCCCTGATGATGACTGACGTTGAGCATCTTTGCAAGTGCCTGTGAGCCATCTGGATGTCTTCTATGGAAAAATGTCTATTCGTGTCTTCTGCCCATCTTTAGACTGGATTGTTTGTTTTTTGGGTGTTCAGTTTTATAAGTTCTTTATATATTTTGGATACTAACCCTTTATCAGACACAGACACACACTCACACACACAACACAGACACACATACAATACCCAAAAATCATTACATGTCTACAATATTAGAGCTAATTAATGAGTTCAGCAAGGTTGTAGGATACACGATGAATGTAGGAAGATAAATCTTATTTCTCTACACTATAAATGAACCATACAAAATAAAACTAAGAAAACAACTCCATTTAAAATACTATCAAAATAATAAAATATTTAAGAATAAATTTAACAAAAGAGTACAAGATTTGTACACTTAAAAGTATAAAACATCACCGAAATAAATTAAAGACTCAAGCGGAAATACATTCTGTGTTTATTATTAGACCCGTATTTTTAAAAAAAGCAGTACTCCCCAAATTGGTCTACATATTTAATGTAATCCCTATCAAAATCCCAGCTGCCTTTTTTGCACATATTGAAAAGCTGATAATTCACATAGAAATTCAAGGTACCCAGAGGAATTAAAGCAATCTTGAAAAAGAAGAACAAAGTTGGAAGGTTCACTCTTCCATATTTCAAAACTCAATACAAAGCTACAGTAAACAAGGTGATCTAGTCCTGACATGAAGATATACAATTAGATCAATGGAATGGAATTGAGAGTCCAGAAAACAATTGGCTTAATTGATTTTTGACAAGAGTGTCATGACAATTCAATAAAGGAAAAGAACAGTCTTTTCACAAATGGTGTTAGGATGGCTGGATATCCACATGCAAACTAATGGGTCTGGAACCGTATTAGTCTACCCCAGCAAAATTAACTCAAATGGATCAATGACCAAAAAGTGAAATGTATATAACAGCTAGAAGAAAACGTGAATATATACATTTATGACTGGATTAGACAATGGTTTCTTGAATATGATGCCATAAGCACAAGTAAACAAAGAAAAAATAGATAAATGGAGCTTTATCAGATGTAAATCTTTTGTACTATGAAGGATATTATCAAAAAAGTGAAAGGACTGGGGCGCCTGGGTGGCTCAGTCGATTAAGTGTCTGCCTTTGGCTGAGGTCATGATCCCATGGTCCTGGGATTGAGCCTTGCATTTGTCTTCCTGCTCACCTGGGAGTCTGCTTCTCCCTCTCCCCTTACCCCCTGCACCCTGTTCATGTTCTCTCTTTCTCTCTCTCTCTCTCAAATAAATAAAAAAAATCTTAAAAAAAAAAAAGTGAAAGGACTATACAGAGAATGGGGAAAATACCTGCAAATCGTCTATCTGATAACTACACCAACATTTTTACCAAAATATTTGCAAATCATTTATCTGATAACTATACCAACACTTACATATCAACAATCAAAAGATCTCCCAATTAAAAATAGGCAAATTATT
>NC_048226.1:7757420-7895890 GCF_002007445.2 Ailuropoda melanoleuca
TATCTGATAACTATACCAACACTTACATATCAACAATCAAAAGATCTCCCAATTAAAAATAGGCAAATTATTTTAATGGCCATTTCTGCAATGAAGATGTACAAATAGCTAATTGCTATATAAAAAAGCTCAGCTCAACACATTTAGCCGTTAGGCAAATCAAAATCAAGACCTCAGTTAGATACCACTTCACACCCATTAGGGTGGCTCTAATCAAAGAGACAGATAATAAGAAGTGTTGGTCAGACTTGAGAAATGGGAACCGTCAAATATTGCTGGTGACCGTGCAGAATGTTGCAGCTACTTTGGTAAACAGTCTGTGAGTTCCTCAAAGGTTAGCATATCACCTGGCCATCCCATGCCTGCGTACACACCGAGAAAGAGAAAAACACATGCCTACACAAAAAAATTATAAATGAATGTTCATAGCAGCATTATTCATAAAAGCCAAAAGGTGGAAACAATCTAAATGTCCCTCCAGTGATAAATGGATAAACAAAATGTGGCATGGCTCGATGATGGTGTATTGCTCGGCCTTACAAAGGTATGTAAATGACATCTCAATAAGAAAGAAACTGAACTGATTTTAGCAGCGAACCTGAAATGAAATAGAAGTGATTGGAGCCCAAAAACGCCCTTCGCATGATAGGAAATAGTGGATTTTCCCGATATGCTTTTTAATACGTGAAAACGGCAGTGTGTAATTTATTCGAAATACTTTCAGCTACCTGAATGGGCAAGTTGATAGTAATTAGAACCTGAGCAAGTGGGGTTTGGGACAAAAGACAGCATTAAAGCAGATGGCAGATAGGAGGAAGAGATTTCTACAGTGCAGCCTTGGGAAAGATAAAGAAACTGCATTCCAGCCTGTTGGGGAAGAAGAAGCTGAAATGCAGGTAAAAAAGCACTAATAGAACTAAATCAGTGTGTTCTGCTATCCTCTGGCATGAAATTATTACAGACTGTTTAACCCTGAGTCTAAATTGGGAAGGGTCTTGGAAAATCCCAGTGAGGANAATCCCAGTGAGGACTCATGCAGAGTTTCCCTTTAACCAGGCCAAATTAAATAAGTAAGTCTGTGTTCTCTAGTGAAGTGAAGACTCATGAGTCAAGAGGAAGCTTTCTTTTCTTTCTTTTTTCCCAGTTAGAATTCCAGGTATTCTAGGGATATCGGCACTTCCAAGAGATGACAATAGAAATATTAATTGATAGAATAAATAATTCCATTTAGGAAGTGATATCCCAGTCACCACGTAATAATGATTGCCTAAGCCCTTTGCTCCTTAGGGATGGGAAAAGTGTGAAAATGGTTCTTTTTACTGTTAGCAGCATCATCCTTTAGATTGGGAGGGAGGAGCTTGGAAACAACCCAAATTTCCCACAAAAGGGAATCAGCTAAGCAAACTGTCTCAAAACTGATGACTCCTTTAAACATATTGAAATGATAATATGTGGCAATTTCAATATGTGAAAAGCTCTAAACTATGAAACAAATGAACAAAACACAAAATTATATGTCAACCGATTCCAACATTTTATATATTAAAAAATACTCTGTGTGTATGTATTAAGGAAAAAACAGAAAAGGATATGGGAAAGGAAAAAAAAAACCCAAACAAACGTACCTGCAAGATTCCCTGTCAATTATTTTCATATCACCCCATGAATGACTTGATGAGGTTGGTAATATCCCAATTTTATGGATGAAAAATTAACATAGAGCACAATTTGTATAATTTGTCCAGGGACAACTGGCTGGTAAGGGCAGAGACAAGATTAAAACTCAGCTCTGTTAATGCTCAAATTCATTGATCCACAACCCAGTGAAATAGAATTTAATAGCTTTCCTATTTCTTTTCTTGGGTTAGGAACTCATTGAAGTCTGAATTTGATGAAGTACCAATATTAGGAGGTTTTTTTTTTTTTTTTTTTTTTTCTTTTTTNTTTTTTTTTTTTTTTTGTACTTATGTCCTCATGCTGAATCTGCCCTTCCCATCTCTTAATGATGACAGATCTCGTAGGTATCTATCACTTGCCATCATTGAAAAGCCCAGTCTAATCCAATTTCGCCTAGTTTTAAATCCCAGCCTCATACCCTCATTAAATGTTTATCATCTTCCCTGCCTCTGATATCAGATTTCAGCCCAAGAAATTTGCAAACAGAGGGAGAAGTTGTGAGTGGCATATGGGATATTTTCTCCATTTGCCTCTCTTCTGGTTCCAGCCCCTGTGATGGAAGCTTGGGGAAGGGGAACATGAGAGAGACAAGAAACAATCTTATATAATGAGCATTGTGTTGGTGGTCCCATTTTGGCTCTTTCGGCTTCCTGGTCAAATGCTTCTTTGTCCAAATCTTGGCTCCCTCGCGGAATGCATGTGTAAGCTATCCAGGGGTGATTGGAGACATCTCCATTGTTACGATTCTCTAGTTGGGAGATCTGCTCCAGCTTCACCCCATCTCTTCACCGCTGACATCAAGGGGTCCACCGAACAGCTCCCAGTTGCTGCGTTCCTTTGCCCAGGGTGCCAGCCATCTTGCGTGGGATGCGAACAAGCCAGCTGGGGTCAGGCTGCCTCATGTGGTGTTCCCTTGGCTCATTCCGAAGGCTCTCAGGCCTCCTGGCCATAACAAAAGTGGGTGGGCATTCTTCTGCTTCTGTTTTGTTCCTTGTGTGCTTCTGCTCGAATAGTGGAGAGAGCAGTTAGCAGCCCATCACGCATGCAGATATTCCAATAACTAAAGAAGATCCAATCTTTCTTTCCTGCAGCAGCAACCTTATCATCTCTACACATCGTTCTCCTGGAGACCTTCTCACTTGACATGTGTGGAAGAGATATCCACTCCCCCCGTGGCAGGAGGCAAATGTGCACACTCACGCTCCCAGGTTCGTGAGTCACGTCTCTGATAATTCTCCAATTCTCTCCCGTTCCTTTCTCCATTCACCAGACTTGGGTGGCAGTGATGTCTCAATTATACTGGTGTAGCAGAGTTATTTATTCCCCTCCTCTCCCCCCACCCGCCCCAACACACACTATAAAGCCCTGGAAGCGTGTTTTGTTTTGTTTTTTGTTTTTTACAGATTTTATTTATTTGAGAGACAGAGAGTGCACAAGCAGGAGGAGGGGCAGACAGAGAGGGAGAAGCAGACTCCCCACAGAGCAGGGACACCCATGCAGGGTTCAATCCCAGGACCCTGGGATCATGGTCTGAGCTGAAGGCAGATGCTTAACCAACTGAGCCACCCAGGCTCCTCTCCCGTGGAAATGACTTTTGTTTCCTAAATGTTTAAATCTTATTTTAGAGTGTAGAATATTTGACACATCTGTCCTATCTTTGTGCCCTGGTCCAGAGGAACAGAAAAGTCCTTTTCAGAATCCTATTATTCTTATTAAGTCACCAAAATACAAAATAGTACTTGAAAAGGGCAGCATATGTCTAATCAGATGGTACATTAGTACTTGGGAGGGTTCCTTGTCGCTCCCCTGATGGCTAAAGCATATTAAGAAAAATAGAAAACAGTCAATCAAAATAATGTAACTTAATGAAAAGTATATCTTTGGAATCAAGGGAGAGGGGACTAAAGGAAAAATTAAATTTCCTACAGATCAAGAAGTTAAATGGGAGTATGAACAGAGAAAGATATACACCACCTCTATTTCCTCCCTACATGAGCAGGAAGAGCTCTGCTTCCCAGCTCTTCTCCAGCCAGTGGGTTTTGGTATCATGTTGAAAACTTAAGGTGACATCCTTCATTGTAGTGATTTTTAAATACTTCAAATTCCTATTCACCAACTTATGTTTCTGTCTAAGCATTACTTAGAATTGCCATACTTTGGGGGCAAACTCTCTTTCGGCAAATTTAAATCACTATGTCCCCTTTAGAATATTCCAGCTAACTGGTCCACTCCCCATCCCCAAGCGTGTCTGAAAGTTTCATGCTTCTTTGCTTTTCTTCACACCATCTCTGCCCTGGGAAGCTCTCCCTTCATACATCTATTTAAAATTCTACCCATTGTCAGAAAGTCCTTTTGGAACCTGCTTTCTCTATCCTGCTAGGGGACCTCTCTATCTTGCTATTTTTTTCTGGAAAATGTATTGTCTTGAGCTGTTGTGAGCACTTCCCAGCATGAGCCTGTGTGCCCCTGCATGCCTGATGACATATTCTCTAATGTGTCCAATTTTTACCTTTATTGTTTTGTTTTGTCTGGGACAAGAGGGAAGAATTTAAATGTTTTCACCTTGAGGACTATCTAAAAAATTAACAAAAGCATGCGCTTGATCAGTTCGATGATGTACAAATAACGCTCCCCTCCCCCCACCATTTCACTGTCTGAGCAAGTTTGCACGTGACTCTGTGATCCCATTGACACCAGGATTGCTCTAGGAATACTAGAGCAGGGATTAATGAAATATACAAATAAAACAGGTTCATGACAACTGAAAGCCAAATAATTTAGGAGATGCTGTGAGAAAGGTGGCTTTCCTATGAAAAAAATAATTAGGGGAACATAAACTGTGTGTGGCCCAATGACATGGAATGAAGGATTCCAAAGAACTTGCATGGAATCCCTCAAGGCTACATCCACACAGAATGTAGTTCAGTGTTAGTAAAGTAACACCACCCATCTCACCAAATTAGTATTGTTGATTTAAATGTTATTGGTTTTTGTAGTTTTGTTTGGATTTAGTTGCTACATTTGATTTGGTTTTACAGCTTTATAAGAGCACTAAACATCAGATATTTATCATTTTAGGTTTTCACATGTTTAAGGAACATATGTATTATAGTATAACAACATTGTATGTTGATGCTGAGGAATCTTTGACATTAAAAGAAAAAGGGTGTGGAATACTATATGGTTTGAAAAAACTGTGGTTTAGCATTGAATGTCCATCATTTGTTCATAGAAACATGTCTTTTTCTAAACACTGGTGTCAATTCCTAGGGATCAGAGATTATATCTGTTTTCTCTGTCTCCCCCAGCACCTAGTTGAGTGTCTTACATACAACCATTGCTCAATAAAATTTGTTGATGATTGCGATTGTACTGATTAACTCTTTCTGAAAGCTAAAGTTCTCAGAATTTGAGTTTTTCACATGTAACAGGAAGTGGAGCCATTAATACTTGGCTTATGCATTCCCTGTCTACTCTGACATTCTAAACAGCTTGCACGAAAAGAGGATTATATTCATGCTAAGCATAAGTCTGGTTATGAGAAGCAATTTTTTGCAAAAGTAAAGAAATCTGTGATTGTGCCCATGGGGAGGAAGCATGTCTTCAAATGTTTCAAAAGTGGGGGGAGGGGTGAATCTTTTTTTTTTTTTTAATTTTTTTTGTCAATCGGTGTAACTCATGGAACTCCATGTTGCTGAAAATGAGATATGGCTACATGACTATAGTTTTTTCTATAGTTTTTTCTTTCCTTTTGGGGATAGGCATAGATGAAAAGTGGTTGCATTTCCTTTGCTCCCTGCAAGTTTCTTGAAGGAGTCAGTTGCCAGACCAATCAAGAAAGCAAATATAACCTACAGTGTATGATGTAGTTGGAAAAGAAGATTAATATCAGCCTGGAAGGACATGATGGGTTACGTGAAACTTCAATACAAATAAAACTAGAAACGTCTGCCAAAGAGTTTGGAGACAGACTTCCCATCATCTTACAATTACCACACTCTGACATATGGGCTGGTTTTGAAATATGCAGATTCTTGACCAAAGTACTTAAACTTTTTGATTTAATTCTCAAGAATTCTCAATCCAATTAATCCAAATGTGTGCATGTGAATGTGTGTGTGTGTGTGTTTTCTCTCATTTGGCCTTTAATGTCAGAGAACTCTGAGTTAGAAAAACAGGCCCGCTGATTATAGATGTTTACCCTGGGCAAATTCATGAACTTTTCTTAAGATCAGTTTCTTCATCGGTAAGATGGGAACAACATTGATTTTCAAATGTATTATGGAGTGTGTGAGATTCTGTGTGTAAAGCCTCTAACTTTAGATTAATGACCCAATAAATGAAAGTTTATTCCTATCACCGTCTATGATCTGAAGGAATAGAGATCCACCGCTCTCTGAGCTCAAGGAGAAGTCCTCCATTCTGGTGACTCATCAAAGTCACCATGAGGATTTGAGAGGCAAATAGTATTAGGTTCTGTACTGTGTTAGAGGATGTGAGGTGGAGTCTGGAAGGAAATATCTGCTTCAAAAAGCCATCCATCAGGTTCAAGAATCACTGTCCTAGAGAGCAGGGTTAAAGTGCTACTTATATTTTGTAACTTTAATCCTTAGAAAAGGGTCTGGCACAAAGAAAGTGTTCAGAGAAAATCTGTTAAATGCATTATAAACAAGTCTCCTCTATCCCCATGAATGATGGCATTGATTCTGGTGCTCAGACTGACCATTCAGAAGATGGATCATTAGACTAATTAGGGATGGTTCAATTAGACAAAAGTACCATTACAAAGCACCCAAAGTAAAATTAATTTGGCTATACCATGTAATATGGTACAGAGTAAACATTTTCTCTTTGTAACATAAAAGCCATGGCTTAGAGTCTTTCTTTTGTTAGATACTTAGACTATGGTGCTCAGTAGCTGTCTCCTGTAGGGAGAGTAAGAACCCAAATTAAAGACCGTCATGTCATTTTTGCCATTACTTGCAGAGGCATTGCATACAAGATGTGGGATTGGTTACACAAGGTCATGTGGTTATCTCCTTCCATTTCTTATTCCTACATTGCATGGTACAGAGCTTTGAAAAATGAAAGCAGTAGAAGTTTGTAGCCATTTGTAGACTGATGTTCAAAACGGCCAGGTTAATAATTCAAGGGCTACCAGAATACCTAAGAACACCTGATGGCTAAATCTTCTAGCCAGAAGCTGACCTTTGCTTCCAAAGCAATTTTTGATATTCTAGCCAAGATTTTTGTCCTTGTTGAGGAGAGAGAAATTTAAAAATAAATAATAAAGTATTAGAAAAACAGAGGAAATGGAAATGAATATTTATCAGCTCTCTAGGGGAGACTTTTTGGCTTTCAATGCGAGAACAATGGAAAAAATCACAAAGATACGAGTGTAAATATATAAACAAATTAAGTCTAATGGGTAAAAAACAAACTGGGAAAATATTCACAGAATATATTGCAGAATGAGTGAATATTTTATATATAAAAAGATTATACAAATTGTTATAAAATGAGACCTTATAATTAGGCAAAAAAAAATAGTACCAGCTAATTCATAAAAAAGATCAGCAGGTTAACATGATCATGGCAAAAATTCAATTTATAAAAAAAACAAACAAAAAAGACCAAAATAAAAGTAAGATTTTTACCCTCTGAAAGGGGAAAAGGACTTATATAATGCCTATGGGAGAGTAAATTTACACAAGCCTTGCAAAGAAAGAAATTTAATAATATTTGTCAAGAGATGCAGGAATGATTAGATCTATTGACCTAATAATTCTAGTCCTGTAAAATAATACCAAAATAATGAAAACAAAAATAAGAAATAAATCTCAGAAATGCAAGAGAAGACATATTTATTGTTTATACTATACAAATTTGGAAACAAGCTAAGAGTCTAAAAGTGGATAATGTTTGGTTAATTGTGATTCATTGATGCAATGAAATATTATGTGGATGTTAAAAATGTATGTAGATCACTCATAATAAAGTATAAATATTATATTATTATATTACAGGAAACATAGGATACAAAATTGTGTACAGAATGATCATAAACATGATTAAATTTGACCCTCTACCCCCACAAAATAGAAAAAAAAAAACAAGGATCTTTTCATAGAAGAATTACATCCATATAGTATTCCATGGGTTGGTTTGAAATTGAGTGGTTCTAATTGCAGTTTTTTTCCAATTATATTCCTTTGGTTTTATTTACATTGTTTCTAATTAGCACATATAGTGGGAAAAATAATAACTTACTGAAAAGAATGCCCTCTAGCATTTGTTAACTCTATAGTAGGAATCCATCCTTATCCTTTCAAAGGTTTGAGGAATGCCACGTGGACAATTCACTCTCTGCTTGGAATGTGTCATAGAGAGCCAAAGAGCCTTAGAAGACCTTCCCATTCAGCTTGATGAGTAAATTAATAAACACATGTATTTAGTTGAGAACAAATGATTATAGTAACATTGGCTAGGAAAAAAATTAGAAAAATATAGAAGTTAACACAAACTGCCTCTCCAGAGAAAATTCTCTAGGCTTTTGGGCAATGAAAAAAAAATATTTGGCTGTAAAAGTAATTGGCAACTCTGCATGTAAGCACATATAACCAAATTAAAAGATAAACAATAGGAAAGTAATACAGAGAATGAGAGTGAATCTCCCTAAAGTTTGCTATTCCTAAAACTATTTTAGCTCACTTGACTTTGGGTAGAATTCCTCTGGCAAGGACTGGAATGGAAGCTGAGTTTAATTTGCCCTTTCAGAGAACATTCAGAAATCATACCTATTGTCCTCTTATATGAATTCCCAGTATGTCTGCTCGGGTGATGGATGAGATTGGCTATTTTCTTCAAAGCCAAACCTCCTTGTTCTTTGGTAGAAAATTATTTATTCATTGTATGAGTATGGGAGTGTACATTTTCCAAATACAATATTAATGTTATATATCCAAAAATGGAAATTAGAATTTAGTTTAGAAAACACTTGTAAAGCACTTTTGACGAAGCTTATGGGACCAGGCCTCTAATATTCCTTTGCCTTAAATCTTTAGGAATAATTAATTATGGACTAAAGAAAATAGAGCTGAAAAAGACCTTAGATTATATTTAGTTTAACAACCTAGCCTTATTCTGCAGATTGAAAAACTAAAGGTTGGACAGACAAATGACTCACACAAACGTAAGAACATGAAGACATAGCTATATCTAGAAACTGAATCTCTGAACTCCCACATCTGTGTTCTTTTCTTGTTTTTCCTCCTTAAGGTTAAAAAATTAATAAAAAAAGGACTACACTTCTTTTCACATTTTCCCAAACAGATTGGTATCTGCTGTTGCAAATACCTGAGTCAAAAGTGCTAATGATCATACAAGGACATTTTTGTAAAGGGACGAACAAGCATTTAAGTGTAATCAACATGTATCTTCCAGTATACGCACAAAGAAAGAGTAGAAAAAGCATAAGAGGTAATGATGATGCATTTATGTATTTACTTACCGGGCTTAGATTTTTAAAAAAGCAGCACGTGCTCAATAAATACGTCCCAGACACTACAGGGTTCTTGTGAACGTAATGCTGCCACAAATCCTGAACGTCTCCGTAAGTAGTATTCTTAAATACTAGAAAATATATTGGTTTTCAGGAACATATTCAAAGAATATTTCTCAAACATGGCATATATAACTGTGGTATTTTCTGAAATAATCTCTGGGAACACTTTTTAAATTTTATACAGATAGTCTCTGATTGAGGATGGTTTGACTTACGCTTTTTCGACTTTATGATGGTGTGAAAGTGATATTATTAAGTAGAAACATACTTCCAGTTTTGAATTTTGATCTTTTCCTGGGCTAGCAATACACAGTACAGTGCTCTGTCCTGACGCTGGGCAGTGCCCACAAACCACAGCTCAGAATCAGCCATGTAATCAGGAGGGTGAACAACCGATACACTTACAACCATTCTGTACCCATTCAGCCATTCGTTTTTTTTTGTTTTTGTTTTTTTTTACTTTCAGTACAGTATTCAGTAAATTACATGCAGTATTTAATACTCTCTTATAAAATAGATTTTGTGTTAGATGACTTTGCCCAACAGTAGGCTAGTGTGAGTGTCCTGAGCACATTTAAATTAGGCTAGGCGAAGCTATGATGTTAGGTGTATTAAATGCATTTGCAACTTCTGGTATTTTCAACTTATTATGGGTTTATTGGGATGTAACCCCATCATAAGTGGAGCAAGTTCTGTAGCAACGTATTTTTTTTCATGTGTGAAATTCTAACTACACCTCAAACCTTATTTTGTGGGTGGTATTGCTTAAGGATATAAAGAGATATTTTAAGTAATTTACATTACAGGTGGTATTATAGACATGACAAAAATTGGAAAGTGGTACAAGAATAACTTAAGTTCAGGAAACGATGAATTGAGAAGTTCCTTGCGCTGAAGGAATAATAACTCACAGAGAGTAGAGGACCCCTTTTTGGAATATCTGCTGGCAGGTTCAGAATTCAACTGTAGGTCAGCATGAGGCAACACGTTGATCAAGTAGGGTTCGAAGCACTGGTCATTGTAATGACCAGAAAAAAATCACCCTTGACTCAGCCTACCACCCATTAGGGAGGTGAACAAAGCCAAAATGTCAATCATTTGGGTTGATGGGACTTGCCATAGCAACAGAACTAAATTCTTTCATGATTCACTCATTAGAATTAACACATTTTTTTCTGTTTGTGTTCTAGAAATTCTAAGTGTACAATTAAAATATACAGAGGAACCACAGAATCATCTCATTTATTATCATTATTATGAAATTCTTGTATGCTCAAACATCTTAGACTGCTTTATAGTTATCCCATTAATCTTCCCAGAAATTCTGGAAAGGTGGGCAGATGTATATATTGCTGATACTTTGCAAGGAGAGCTGGAGGGACTCATGAGCCATTATTCATGTAGGTTGTGAATATGGAGGAGGAAAGCAACATCCGGGTTCTCTGATTGGCTCTGCATATCCAGATCAGGGTCAGCTAATGCTGAATCAACCAAAGCCACACTGTCACAAAAGTCAGGGTAGAGGGGTTGTTCAAGGTGATGTGTCAGAGAAACAGTCAAACATCCTGAGTTGCTGGTTTTTTATGGACTTTGGAGAAGTCCTTTGGGGTGCACTGTGGCTCCAATGACAAACACATTTTAATGATTATTATACAATGATTTGCAGAGTTAAGAGGGCTTTGGTTGTTTAAATAACTATGTAAACACCAAGTAGACTCTTAAACATTGAGTGAAGTTTTGATAGGCACTACGATTGAAAGTTAATCTTTTTTTCTTTAAGTTCCAAGTTGTCATAAATGGGCATAAATGAGGAAGGGGGTCAGAGAGGATCCTAAGGTAGTTAATATTTCATAATAATGAGGTATTCCTTCCAGAAATATTTATTGAGAACTTTCTTTGCCTTATGACTCACCAGGCTGCTATTATTGTGGCTTTTGTGAAAACACTGTCTTTGTGTTCATACTGACTGTTAAATACACCCCACTGAACGTATGGCCGCTCGTTTGGGAGATTTAGTTACTACTTCCATCTAATTGCTTTACCTACAGTTTGTGATGCCTAACATTCAATGGTAGAAATTGCAAGCAAACAGTCTAAATTTAGCTTATGAACTAACATATGTTCTGTTTTCCAACTGCATTGTAATTAATTCTTGTATTTATGAACAGTTTAAAAAAATTCATGACTATTTTTTAACCTTCGCCATTCTTTTTCTTGGGAGAATAATTCCATATTTCATAAAATAAAATAAAAGTTGAATGAAACTTTAGATGTCTTAATAGAGAGGACTTTCATCCTAGGTCTACCCTGGTCAGAAGATTTTTTTTTTCAGGAGAGCCAAAGAACTCCCATTGTTCTTGAACTCAGAGCCAAAAAGTCTAAGGTCCATTGTTGTAACTACCTATCACAGCCGGCTCATCACTACCACCCATTATGACCATCCCAGTTCAATGTAATTCCCACTTCGATTCATTAAGCTCTATCATGAATAAGATGTCTTCCTAGATTTTTTTTTAAAGATTTATTCATCCTTTTGAGAGAGAGAGTGAGAAAGAAAGAGAGAGTGGGGAGGGACGGGCATAGGGAGATAATGCTCAAGCAGACTCCCTGCTGTGTGTGGAGCCAGGCACTGGGCTCTATGTCACCACCCATGAGATCAAGAGTCAGATGCTCTGAGATGAGTGAGCCACCCAGGTGTCCCACTAGATTTTGGGAATAGAGTTTGAAAAATACCATCTATACCTNATTTTTTTTTTAAAGATTTATTCATCCTTTTGAGAGAGAGAGTGAGAAAGAAAGAGAGAGTGGGGAGGGACGGGCAAAGGGAGATAATGCTCAAGCAGACTCCCTGCTGTGTGTGGAGCCAGGCACTGGGCTCTATGTCACCACCCATGAGATTAAGAGTCAGATGCTCCGAGATGAGTGAGCCACCCAGGTGTCCCACTAGATTTTGGGAATAGAGTTTGAAAAATACCATCTATACCTTGAAGACATGGCCTCCTCCTTCTCAGAGCTTACAATTTATCAGACTATGTATTAATTTATTCATAAGGCATTCATGAACTTTTAAAAATTGTGCACTATTATGTGCTTGTACTGAGTAATATTTTTAAATTTTTATTTTTGCTTTTGTCAAGCTGTGATTTTTCTTTTCCCCTGATCCCCAGACATAAACCTCAGGAAAGTAAGACATCTAGACTAATAACTAAATTATAGGGTCTTTCTGGATAAATGCTACTACAGAACTTGAATCTGGTATGACAGAGGGAAGAGAAGGATAATTTCTAGCTGGGGAAGGAAGAAAAAAATCCATGAACTTGGTGGCATTTGAATTAAGGCTTGGAAGATGAATTGAGAGGCTATTAAAAGCAAAAGTAAGAGAGAAAATAAGACAAAATAAAGTAAAACAAAAGCAAAAGTAGAGATTGGCATGAGAAACCAGATGTGGGGACTGGGGAGAGTGAGGTTAGTGTAGGGAACAGGGGTAGAAATAGAGGAAAGTCAGGGTAATTTATCGAAAGTCTCATAGGCTTGAAAACTTGACCTTTGTTCCATAGGAAGAGACTAAATGGCAAGATCAGTGTTTTTTGCCGCCAGAGATGTTAGATAGGTCTTTCCCCCCCCTTTTCTCACTTCTGATCCTCTTTTCTCCTTCACCTGCTTTAAGTCCACCTACAGTAAAATGCCCTGGAGAAATACGAGCTGCTTGCATTTTGATTCTACAGTGAGGGTGCATTGGCGTGGCTATTCTTCAAAATGCTGCACCCAGCTAAGTTTGTTGCAGAGGTGAAATGATCAAAGTATTAACTACTGCAGTATCTAACCATCCCACCCTTTGCCGTCAAAAGCAATTAATGTGGATTACATATATTTGAAAGAAGAATTTCTTTCATTTCAAACCTGGGAGCCTCTCCAGCGAGGATTAGGTAGGAAAATGAATGGAATCATTTGCATAATTTAGGGAAATATGAATAATAACTTGTATTTGGAAAAGCCTGCTCAGACTCTTCCCAATACGGCGGTGCCATAAGGCCTATCAGCTAAGTGCAACCAGGAAGGAAGAATTCTGTATGATATGGTAGTCTTAGGGGCAAAAGACCCCATTGTCATGTTGCAGGTGCTCTGATGCAAAACAGAAAAAAAAATCAAAGCTACCAATTTCAGATTCAGTCTATATGGCTGTTAATGGATTGAAAAAATATAGTCTTTCAGTCTCCAGGGATATACTGAAAACTCAGATAGTACTCCTGCTAGAAAGATGTACTAAAGATAAAAATGAGAAGTTTTAACTTCTGAATTTAGAGATTTGAGTAGGAAAAAGAAAGGACTGTCTTCAAGTCACTCTCTTTTCTTAGTAGGCTTAGAAGCATCATTCAGCCAGAAGCTGGGAATAGACAGGGGCAACGTCAATGGAAGCCCAGCCTACTTTAACATAATGGTCTTCTGGAGCCAATATAGAACAATGACCTATTATGAGTAAATCCACTTGGCTTGACTATTTTCACCTTTTGTAGGGAACATGGTCACAATTGCCTTTCACCACTAACCAATCAGCCGTGTCAATGATGAAGTCATTTGTCAGGGGAGCATTGGAGTGAACCTACCCATGTGGACCTGAATCCAAGCAATCCTACTAGAATTTCTAGATTTTCTAGAAGCTTCCCAGGCTGACTCGTGCTCCTTGTCTGGTTTCCGAGTGCTGTTGGAAATAAAGACAAACCTTTCCTAGATTCATCCCATAGTTTTGCTGTGTGGCATTTTCAAGTTCCAAGGACTGGAGTGGTGAAATGTAGATGGAGTTAGCAAGAGACTGCCTTGTGGCACATCACTGATGATAGGAGCTATAGTGTTGAAGAAGAAACTTCAGAAGCTGGCCCCAATCTGAAATCAGGAATGAGAGTTCAGTGAGTTCAACGAAAGAGACATGCCCACGCTGGCCTCAGCCTCATTTATGAACACGGTGGGTCACACTGACAGATTCATTGGAGTCGCAGATAAAAAAAAAAAAAAAGATATTAATTTTCTTTTCAGCAAATGAAAAAAAAGAAGTGGGTGAGCATTCTCAGGTAGTCTTAATTTGGTTGGACCCATTGATTGATGGTTAGATATTGATCAATGCTAATAATACTCATACCCAACATAGTCCTCTTCTTAAGAGCTTACACTCTACACGAGAAGATAAGATTTATCTCTGAATAAGTAGCAAACAAATTGTAAAAGTAACTGTGTGTATTCTTGCTATATGGACATATACGTATCTATATAATGGATATGATATTTTAAGTTTAACAACAGCTACGTTTGCTAGAGCAATCTTATCAAGTAAATTGCATTCTTCTTGTTGGGAAGTACTCCTGTATTTTCATCTTTTACGTTTCTGGCTGTATCTGTAGCTTTCTGATTCCATCCCTGAGACCCTCAGACCCAATTTTCTACTACACTTCTCCTTCTTAAATCTTTCTGTTTCGCCTTTTGGACATTTCCTCCTGTGGTTGGACAAACTTCTTTGCAGCACATTCTCTTACAAGCACATTTATTTACCTTGCTGCCTTCACTGAATCCTGTTTCTCTCAGAGGTCAGAGTTCTGGGTGGCCCACTTAAGCATAGGAGTTCATTTTCCCAAGACCCAAATATGTCAGGGCCAGCAGGTGGCCCACTTCTGGACTTCTCATGCCGATTCCACACCGGTATGTTTCCAACCCCCTGAGAGAGCCCTCAGCCCCCTGAGATCTATTGCACCTGGCTATTTTGTCCTCATCTTTCCCTTGTTCCTATCCTCTGATGACCTTCTTTTTAGTCTCCTAAATCAATTATACTTTGAAAACTCACAGCCTTTCTCTCCAACGCATATTGTCATCATCTGGGGGTCCTAGTAGGTGTGGCAGTGTTCCAGGTGACACCCTTGCCTCTCTTGGTTTCTTGACCTCATTCCACTTATACCACCAATCTCCATGGGTTCACCCTGGACCTTCATATCAGCGCAAACCATTCTACCTCTTACATCCGCAATGCCAATCTTCTATTGGCTGACCAAGTTCACTGGTTCTGCCTGCCATCTGGGTTGGTTTCTTCTGATTCCTTTTTTTCCCTCTTATTTGCATGCTGGCTCTAGACAAGGATTTTTCCTCCTGTAGGCTCTACTCCATTTCCAAGCCAATCATGTTAAGGTCAGCTTTGGCAACAGTTGCTAATTGGTTATGTGAGTTTGGCCTGTACATTTCACATCCCAAGTCTTTGTTTCTTTGTTTTCCAAAAATCTCTAATTGACTTTTGTAAGTCCTGTAACTCTGCGGCTATCAACAGCCATCATGGGCAGGGAGCAATATCTTGGCATCGCATCATAAAGAACTATAGGCATATTATTAACTATGTTTTTGACTTGTGTGAAAAAGTGATTTAATGCCATTGATTTCGAACACGGAGTTTATTTATGTAGATTTCATTAGAAGGAACCGCAATAATTTTCAGAAATCTAGCAATGGAAATCTATGTGCTAAGGAGCCCTGGATTATTCGTGGTAGCAAAACCAATGAGAGTTTTTAAAGTCTTTGGATAATGGCTTGACAAAAAGAAATAGAGCCCCCAGTCTCCAGGAAATGGTTTAAAGATAGAGCCTCAAAGTGATTTTTTAAATATTTCTTTTCAGCAGAGCCCTTTTATCTGACCTCATTAAAAAGTCTTGGCATTGTTTATTCAACATACCATTTAATCAAAAGTCTCTGCTAGATTTTTCCCAAGATTCATTTGTGATCCATATGAGCAAACATTGTGGAGGGTTATAATGAGGAGAAATGTAGGAGAATTATAGCAGCTTTCTTTTCTGTTTTTGAACAGTAAATATTTTAGTAATCCATCTCCATCTCTTAAAATTGGCTTATCTTTGAATCATGTATTACTTTGACTTAGATAAAAATCATGGCACATGTCTGAAAATCAAAAGATTGGAAGGAGATTCAAAGAGTTACATTTTTTAATATCACTGTTTACTTCTCATGTATAAATATAGGAAAGAATAAGCAAACATACCATTTCTCAAGGTTGATTTTATCATTTGGTAAGAAAATAGTTAACAGTTCTGCATCTAGCAGAGAGTGTTTTAATATGATCTTATTCATCGTAGATTCAATAAATATGGGGAAGATCAAGTAAAGTCATTCAAGTAGAATGTTTTCATTTCATAGATGAGAAAACCGAGGCCCAGAGAGGTTAAAATAATAAGTACTTTAAAAATGTCTATAATCATTTTGGTGTGGGTTTTATTTTATTTCACTGATGCTTCATCTCCTGGATACGTATTATCTCAATCTTAAGAAAAATATTGATAGCTGGGATTATCATGACCACACTTAGAGATATATCACAATTATGTCAGGAGATGCAGGGAGAATTTACATTAACCTGATATTAACCACTGATATTGTTTGGCTTCAAGAATTACTGGAGTACGGTAAGCAAGGTGGAAAAGCTCAAGGGCTGATTTCCACTTGCCATTGGCTGGACATAGAGAATGTAAGAACTGTGCCTCCCAGTGTCTCCCACACCGTGTGCTCTTTTAGAACCTTGCCCCTCCCCCATCCAGAGCTGAACCCCGGGGGTGCCTGGGTGGCAAGGTTGCTTGAGCATCTGACTCTTGGTTTTGGCTCCGGTTGTTACCTTAGGGTGGTGAGATCGAGCCCCGCTTCAGAGCTCTGTGCTTAGCCCAGAGTCTGCTTAAGACTCTCTCTCCCTTTCTTTCTGCTCCTCCCTACCTTTCTTTAATTAAAATAAATAAATACATAAATAATAATAAAAAATAAATAAAATAATTTAAAAAAAAAGAGGTGAACCACCGTCCTCCCTTGAATCTGAGTGGACTGTTTCAAACAATACAATATGGTAGAAGTGATGCTTGCTAGCAGCCCAAATAGAATGAGGAGACCCAAACTAGCCCACGTGGACAGACCATACAGAGAGGTTCTGCAGCTGCTCCACTTTCTTTTCGACCAGCTCCTGATAGGCTGTAACTGCAGGAGGGAGCCCAGGGCAGAACACCCAGCCAAGTGCTTCTGAATTCCTATAGAAATTGAGATACAATAAAATGATTGCGCTTGTTTTAAGCCACTGAGTTTTGGGGTGATTTATTATGCAATAATAGCAACTGAAACCAGAAATGTTTCCCCATGAGACTCTCCCCTTACCAGTCACAAGAGCCGTGTAGAGGTGGCGAGGAGGCAGTGTGGTTTTTATTCTCAGAAGGCTGATGCGAGGCAGCTCACGGACTTTGCTGCTGATCTGGTGACTTACTTCAATGGTGTGGAGAAGCACCCAGAGTTCCAACTACTCCAGCTCTCACTAAGTCTCCTGTTTCAGATGTTCTAATTCCTGGGCCAAGTGTGCCAGCAATGCCAGGGCAAGGGGTGCCGGCTTCTCCTGCACGGCCCCCTCGCGATGCAGGTTTTAGGTGCTCAGAGAAAGAGGTGGGTTTCCGATCATCCCTACGACTTTCGGTTCATCTTCATGGGTTCCGGTTCATCTTTGCCCTTATCCCCAGTCATTGTTCCTTCCCAGCGGCTGGTCCACCAACTGGTGTTGACTTAGCCTCAGTTATAAACTCCCTCACCAGCTTCCCTACAGTTTAAGGTCTGATCTCTATAATAATTGCTTATTCTCCATCACTCACCGTAGTTTTGCTTCTGTGATCAAATCCTGACTGACGCAAAGGTGCACAGTGCGGTGTGGATGTGCTTAATGCATTGGGCTCCTTTCCCTGGAGATGGGTCTGGGAGCTGACGTAACCTGAACAGTCTTGATTTAATCATCGTGAGGGCTTCTCTACATTTCCTAGCAAAACCACTTGCCTTGAGAACCCGGGCCGTCCCCAGCTGCAGCAGTGATGTTAGTGCCTGCAGTGAGGCTGGACAAGCTGCAGGTGAGCCTAGAATTTTGGAAATGCTCACGCAGAGATGCCTATAACTTTTGTAAATGTTGACACAGTCGAATCCGACTGAAGTGAGATGGATTCCTGGAAAAAGCGTATATTCGTGATTTCATGAGAACATAGCTGAGGACCCTCAAGTCCATCTGCTTTTTTTTCAGGGTGTCTGAGACCATTCATGCATCTATCTCCTCCATCCCTCTCTCACTCCATCTAGTCCGTCTTCAATGGTTATTGTTATGTTTAAGATGGTTATTGTGAAGATGGTTATTGCAGATAAAAAATTACCCATTAGTTTTACTACCCATCAGTAAAAAAATTGATTTTGTAAAACTTTATAAGAATTACTGCTTCAACAGTCATTCATGAGAACCACAGGGGTAACTGTCTGCATTATAAATCTGTGGTTTAGGTTTATTTTTAAAACTATTTATTTATTTATTTATTTAGAGACAGAGAAAGAACAAAAGCAAGCAGGGTTGAGGGGCAGAGGGAGAGAGAGAATGTGGAGCAGGGTCCATGCTCAGTGCGGAGTCCAATGCAGGTCTCGATCTCACGACTCTGAGATCATGACCTGAGCTGAAATCAAGAACCCGATGCTTAACCGGCTGAACCACCCAGGCCCCCTGTGTTTAGGTTTAATAAGGAAGAGGGTTAGAGGGGTAGAGATATTGTCCATATGGTATCGTGTGTTTTTCATGAACTGTGGAGTTTCCAGAACAGTTTTACCATCTTATGGGACGGGAAAAGCAATGTTAGATGTTTTGCTCTGATAATTGGATTGCTGTCTGAGCTATTCTTTATAGATGATGGATTCCAGAGGGAAGCTCAATTTCTTCGGCTATGTGTGTGGTCATGGGGGTGAGAGAACCCATTAAAAAGAGCCTCATGTCCCTACCTTATTTTTGAAACAAGGAAATAAAGCAAGGCATAAGACAGATGGGAGCCAATCATCACTTCATTATCAGTAATGACTAAGTCAGAGGACACAGTTTAATATGAGAGTTAGATCAGCCTATAACCCTAACACCCACAGCAGAAAACTTTATCTACTGAGTCATGGGCAATCCCGGAGCACAGCATGCCCAACACATGACAAAGACCTTCACGGAACGCTGGGAAGGTCTTGCTTTCCATGGGTTGGCCTGTTCTCAAAAGGAAAAGGAAGTCCTGATGAAGCAAGCTTGGCTATGCAGTTAATGCACACGGCCTCTGCTAAGCGGAATCCAGAAAGAAGCGGCAGAATCCCGGGGCTATGGCACTCACAGAGTTCCCTTCATAAGGAAAGAAATGCAAGAAATAGGAAAGAAGCACTTGCCCCTGATGGTGTGAATTCATAGTAAATTTTTCCTTCCTAGGAATGGGACCTGAAATATGCTATCCATAATCCCCTTCCACTGAGTCCCTTTCTTTACCCCATAAATCTTTTAACCGATCTCTCCCGTTTTGCAAACCTCAGTGGCAGCACGGGTGGAACGAGCAACATTGTCCTGAGTGTGGGCATTCTTCTTTCGGGCATTTTGCTCCCATGTGTTATTACAAAGTGACCTGCAACTTACAGGTCAGAATCACTCCCAACAAAGCTGCCTTAGTGCCTTACCTTCCCCCTGGCTTGCCAGTCTATTGAGGTATGTGTTTGGTCTTGCATCAAATCTCCACTGAAATTATTCTTAAAAAAAGTCACCTGGAAGTCTTACTTGCCAGATCTAATGTTTTCTTTTGAGTCTTCCTCTCACATGATCTCTCTGTCGCACTTCTGAATTTCTCTCCTTCCTGGAACTCTCTCTTATTGGCTTCCATTGAATATATCTATTCTAGTTCTTTTCTTGCTGTCTTGGTTTCTTCTTAATCTCAGGGTTATTTTCTGAAGACCCTGAGAACAGGAATCCTTTTTCATTTATCTCTGAAGTCCCAGTGTCTTGTACAGTCCCTGATACCTGGTGGATTGTAATTACCTCTTTAGTTGCCAGCCGTCTGTCCTAGGTCATGTTGACACAGCTCGGGTTTTTTTTTTGTTTTGTTTTGTTTTTTTTCAGGAGTTCACCCTCCCATATGCTTAAAACAAGGTGACTCCTTTTTCTAGTCCCAGGGATGGATAATGATTTGTTTAATCAAATCATGTAATTCCATTTCCCCTTCCAGCAGCTGATTTAAGCATAGACTCATGATTCAATCTTGAGCAATAGGGGAAAAGCTTCTAGAGGGCTTCTGGGGTACATTTCCCAAACTAATAAGAGGAGAAAGTGTATAGGTTTCTTAGGATGGCTGTGACAATGACCAAGGGGTTTAAACAACAGAAATTTATTGTTTTGCAATTCTGGGGGTTAGAAGTATGAAATCAAGGGGCCAGCCCGGTGGTTCCTTCTGAGGGCTGTGAAGGATCTGTTCCAAGCTTATCTCAGCTTTAGATGGCCATCTTTATGTTCTCCCCATGTATGTGTCTCTGCGTCCAGATTTTTCCTTTTTTTTTTTGTGAGGACATCAGTCATATGAGATTAGAGTTTAATCGAATGACCTCATTTTAACTTTATTACCTCTGTAACAATCTTATCTCCAAATAAGTCCACACTATGAAGTACTGGGGGTGAGGATTTCAACAGAAGAATTTTGAAGAGGTACAATTCAACCAATAACATGGAGGAAACAAGCTTTTCTTTAACATTGCTGATGCCTGGAGTGGGAGCAGTTACACTGTAACCACAGGAAGGCAGTATAGTCATCAAGATAAGAAACAGAAAATGGTAGAACAGAAAGAGAACCTTGTTGGCATCTTTGATCAAAGTGGTGCCTTAGGAAAACAGATTGGCCAGTGATGTGCATTCCATTTGGATGGGAGCAGGGTGAAACTGAGAGCAGATAAACTAGTTAAATGGCTACTGCAATAGTCCTGGTGAGATGATTTGAACTAAACTAGTGGAAAGAAGGGACATAGTCGAGAGACATCAATGAGGAAACCTTCTTCTAAAAAGAAAGATGGTAACCAGAACTGTGCTTGGGGCACAATTATGCCTTCCTGTCCCAGGGCTGTTAGTGCTCCTAACTGCTTGGAATGTAGGCAATGTAAGAAAAGATCGAAAAGGAAAGACAAAGCCGGCTGTTCTGATAACCAATTTATGAACACAAAGGACTTGTGAATTGAACTTTTCCTTCCTCCCAGTGGTACAATTTTAGATATTAGCTGACAGTCTAAAAGTAGGCAATTAAAGTCGGTGCTTTTTTTAAAGTTTTTATTTAAATTCCATTTAGTAAAGTAGGTGCTTTAAATCAGTGCTCCCCTAACTGTGATTCATGGAATGCCAATTCTGCACGTTATTAATAGATCTTATACAAATCAAAGGGAAGGCTTGAAGAGATGTTCTGTGTCCAAATGAATTCAGAAGTTTGGGTTAAAGTCCATATTGTAGGACTTCTCAGAGCCTTTAACCATCTAGCATAGAATGTGAATCTCTAAGATAGGGATATAGTAAACAGCGTTTGCAAAATTTACAAACCCTATGGTTTGCCAACATTTTATCACAGAGCATCTCCCAGGACTGCATTCTGTGGGGGCATACATTGGGATATGCTGCTTTAAACAATGATTTCACTCGAAGCTTCATTTCTTTTTCCTCTGGTACATTACACCTTAGCTACTCAATGTCCTCAGCGTAAAGGGCCTATTACAGATGGGATTGCCAATTCCCTGGTGACCCGGGAGCCTCTGTGCAGTGATATTGACATCCCCATTTAAAACACTGAGGCAGGAAGAGATGAGGCATATACTCGTGTGTGAATAGAGCTATTCCCAGTAGACAGGAAAGAGGAAAGAAAAATCTATGAGCCTGCCTCAGACCAGGTAATGGGCCAAATATTCAGTAGGCCTGTTGGGCTTTCAAAGCCCACATCTGGAGCAAAATCCACTGAATAAAAGGCATTGGCTACAAACACCTCTGAGAAGGGAATTTTCAGGTGAGAAAATACAACCGCTCCTTCCCCAGGGAGAGAGTTTCTCCGGACTCATCTTCCAGGACATATGTTATTCTTTATTACAGGCCCCCAGGCAGTGGTGGAGCCTGCCCTCTGCAACAAAACTGTGTTTGTGTTTTATACTCAGCCCCCCTCCCAGGGGTCTCCCTGGCTTACACAGAAGGTAGTATGGTTTAGAAGTTCAGGGCACACACAGATACCAGGGCTCAAATCCTAATTCTGAACCTTGTGAATTTCACCCTTGGGAAGATAGCTTAAGATTTTGGGTCCTCGATTTCTCTTCTGTAAAATGGTGGGTATTCATAATATCTGCCTTCACACATTCTTTTGAGGCTTATACAAACCCCATACTGGGCAAAATAAGAATACTAAATAATTAATAATAAGAATAATGGCTTCATAAATGTAATAAAGTACAGAAAGGAAACGCTTGTTAAATAAATGGCTTAATTGCTTTTGAAACACTGCCACAGAATTTTGAGGAGAGGGTATTTCCAGGCAAAAGCGAAGGCCTATGGCAGATCTGTACAGCTGGGATGGATTGCAAAGAGTGAATAGGACTGGCTTCTAGGTTCAAGGTCTATTGTGTCCAGATATATAGAAAGCAGTGAGTGGCAAGTCATGGAGCTTCCCTTAACATCTGTGGAGACTCACTGGGGGATTTTTTAATTGGGGAGGGACATGGTTAATTCATTGCCAGCTAGAAAGGTCACTTTGGCAGTAGCATGGAACTCTGTGTAATCACCAACGCTGGAGATATGTCCTTTACCTTTATGTAGTTCGCGGTGTAATTTAAAGGTAAATTAAGTTGTTGATCCCATGGTATTTGCTACTGAAGTGTCATGATTGACAAAATAAGAAATGATCAATTGGTTTGTGCATGGTAATGGCAATGAGTTTAAACAGAATCCACATGCTGGTGAATTCTGCCTCAGGCTTAGAAAATTGAATATACTATTTTTGAATAAGATAATATGCGTATAATTTGTACAGCTCAGGAAACTTCCCGGAAAGCAACTGTTGTTCTCTTTGCCTTGTAAGAATGGCCTCTAGGGGACATTAGATGAACTATAAACCATGGCTGGGCTTCCCTAATTCCTTATAGTTAAAGGAACATGTTTTAACCTGTGGACCTTTTATGTGTGAAAATTCTATTGGTGGGACATGAACTTCTGAACACAGACACTGTGCTCAGATTTCTTGTCTTGATTTCATATACCTTCATAATCGGATACCACAGTCTTCAAAAAGTATCTACCGCTGATTCTTCTATGGAGACGCTGTTCTCACAGTGTCCCTAGAGGTGGCAGAGGCAATCCTGGCTCCCAAATTGTCTCAATCATTTCCCACCTGAGGGGTCCTTCAAACTCTCCTCCGTCTGTCTGAGTCATACTTTTTCTTCAGAAACATCTCTTACGTGACTATGGCACTGAATGCCACAACCTTTCATTGTCTCCACATTCTCGGTACTTCTTTCAACTCTATCGTCTGTATCACTTGGTTGGAACCAAATCAAAGATGTATTAAGATGTGTGTCTCTTTCTGTACAAGCTGTGTTACAGCCTGAGCAGGGCGTGCTGGAGGTGTGACGCCTACCTGTCCTGGGACAATGGTGAAGGGCAGCAGCTGAGAATGACAGGGTGGGACCATGGGTGGGAGCAGGGCTGGGCCCTGGCTGCAGGACTGGCCTCTGGGGCAGGTGCTATCCAGTCCGAAATGGTTAAAAGGACAGTGGCAGAGAGGGACATTGTCAAGAGTCAAGCTCCTAGTAAGGGTCTTTGGGAATTTCACTAACCTCTCTCAGTCTTGGTTTCCTCCTCTTTCACGCAAGGCAAAATCTATTTTAAAAATTTAATGAACAAACAAAACCCCCTTCTCACGGGGTTATTGTGGAAATTAAATCAGTGAACTTACACAAAGCCCTTAACACGGACTGATGCATAATAAGCATCCAATAAATGGCCGTTGTTATTATTGTGATATCAACATAGAAGAGGTTGCAGTAAAGTGCACCTGCAGCTCAGAAATAAATTACCCTCCGTGAGAGGAACTAGGAAAAACCAACACCAAAAATGAGATTAACCGTCTGCTGAATTAAGCTCTCTGAAAACGGTCTGCACATCTGTGTGGCTACAGAAATTTGGGAAACACCCAGGTCCAATCAGGCTGGCCGGGCCATCACCTGTGCAGAACCTCAGCTCCAATATGATCCGTGGAAAAGAAACTCGGACTTCACCAGGTATCTTAGCATCACGGAAGGAAGGTGGTCTCAAGAGAATTATCAGAGTCGAGGGAAAGGAAGGGTCGGAGATCAAGGGTTTGCTACTTTTCATTCAGCAATGTGAGAGAGGAGGGAGATGAGGAGAGACAGAGGCAGGAAAACAGAGAAGGAAAGAGAAAGACAAAGACAAAGACAGAGAGGTAGAGAGACCCAGGGGAGCAGAGAGAAAGACAGGAAGGGAAAGGGACAAGCTGAATCCAGAGTACGGGAATACTCAGGGTACCAGAGGGATGGATCTAAGATGGTCCAATTGTCTTTCCCTCAGAGACAGTCAAATATTACTTATCCTTCTTCCAAGCGAACTTTTTATTGCAATTTTAATTTTCAAGGTTAAGGAATTTTTTTTTCACACCCGCTTTGATCTTAGTGATGGGGCTCAGCAGCCAGACCTCAACTGTTGGAAGGGTGAAGTACTTCCAGAAAGTCTGTTCCAACCAACACTGACTCTGGAATGGGGGGGGGGGCGCTAAGTCCACAGAAGGTGTTCATAGTTACAGTAAGCACAGCTGTTTCCTGGATAAGATTTGAATCTAGTTCATTCACGCACATCCGTTCCCAGTCCATTCTCTGTAGAACACCGGGTTATTTGGGAGATGCGTAGGGTGATACATTTGCCTTTCTGGAATCTTCCATCCAGAAGCTCTCTACAGCTTGCACATGAATCCTCAAACCACGGATGCTACAGGGATTGAGGGTGCTGCACTGTGACGCAGACAGCAAGGAGCAGGCCTGCAGAGGGGCGTCCTTGGGAGGCGGACCAGCTGGGCAAATGGCACTGGGACTGGCACTCAGCAGTGGTGGGCATTTCACCAGACAGAGGCTGGGGCATGGACAGCATTATGGATAAAAGCAAGATCACAACCGATGGCGATGTGTTTTAAAGGGAATGTGGAGGCAAATTAGAGACTGATGAGTCCCATCAGGCTGCTGTAACAAGTGCCATAGACAACGTGGCTTGTAAGCCACAAACATGTATTTCTTGTAGCTCTGGAGGCTGGAAGTCTGAGATCAAGATGCCTGCGTGGTTCGGTTCTGGTGATGACCTTCTTCCGATGTGCAGTCTGCTGATTCTCATTGTGCCATCAGGTGGTGGAAAGAGGGCCAGGGAGCTCCCTAGATTTCCTTATAAGGGCATCACTACTACTTACGAAGGCTCCACGCGCTGACATAATCACCTCCCAAAGGCCCCACCTCCTAAAAGTGTTACATGGCGGGTTAGGATTTGAACCTATGAATTGCAGGAGGGAGACACAGGTATTCAGTCCATTGCAACTAGAGATATGGGTGATGGAGAAAGAGTCGCCAACAAAACACCTTGATTATAAACCTCTGGATGCTTCCAGGGACTAATAAAGTGGGACTCATACAGTAGGTGCTCAGTGAAAGCTCACCAGCATTTCGTTGTATGTCATGCTCCAGACACATATCACCTTGGACAGGGACTCGTGGTCCATTTGAACATGTCACATTACATGTACTAGACATTCTCAGTTAAGTTCTGGTACTAGTCCTGTGCCTGGTGTGACTATACCAAGGAAAGTGATACATGGAGCAGCCCTTGGAGCCACTTGAGGAAAAATAGGAGTAACTCTCGTTGGTTTTAAGGCTTTCAACATACTAACTGCACCCATTTTATATCAGTCTATCTAACTTAAACCTGTGGCATAGATATTCTTTTGTCCCTTTTGCAATTGTGCTATAATAAAGAATACAAATTGGGCTCTTGGTACCTAGGTCCCTCAGCCTGGAGTTTCCAGAAAGGTGTCTTTGATATGGATGAGAGAGTTGGAACTGTAAGCCCACCCCCAAACTCTGGGGAGGGGTGGGGGCTCCTGATTGAGTTCAGTCACCAATGGGCAGTGGTCCAATCAACCATGTCTATGTAATGGAACCTCCATGAAAAGATAGTATTTGGAGATCTGGATTGGTGAGCACACTGAGGTGCTGGGAAGGTGACAGTCCCAGAGAGGGGTCATGGAAGCTCTGTGCTCCACAAACCTTGTTCTATGCATCCCTTCCATTTGGCTGTTTCTGAGTTGGATCTTTTATAATTAGCCAGTAAACCTAAGTAGAGCGTTTTTCTGAGTTCTGTGAATTGTTCTAGTGAATTATTGAACCTGAGGAGGGGACAGTAGAAACATTGGACTTACAGCTGGTTCATCAGACATACAGGTTTGCCCCAGGACTTGGAACTCACTTGGGAAGCAGGAGCAGTCGTGTGGGACTGAGCTCTTAATTCATGAGGTCAGCACTAACCCCAAGTAGTTAGTGTCGGAATGGAGCAGTTGGGCACTTACTTGGTGTCAGAAGTGATGTCAGAGAAATGAGAAAAGCAACAGAAAATGAAGAGAAGATTACAGATCAGAGAGGCTGAGTAATTTATCTGAGTCACACAGCTTGCATATGAGAGAATTAGACTGGAGTCCAAGTCTGGAAGATTTCAGGACCTCTCACTTGACCTTGCTGTGAGGATATCAGGCTGAGGCCTGCCATTCTGTTCTGTGGAACCTGCTGGAAATCAAGACAGAAAAAGGAATGGACAGGAATTGCAGCCACCTACAGAAAGAGCGTATGATGGAGCTGGAGAGCTGGAGCTCCGGACTTGGGAGCACCTGGGGTCACTTACCAGCTTTACTACTTAACCAGCAAGCGTAGGCAAGTCACAGAAGCGTTGCGTTTCACTCTCCTTATGTGTTAAATGGAGAAAATTATAAAACCTATTCCCCGGATTCTTCTTTGAGAATTATAGGAGTGAATATGTGAAAATCACTAAAAACTGCGCTTAACACATAATGACTCAAATGTTAACAGTATCATTATTGTTATTGGAAAACACCCACAAATGGTGGCCCTATAAGAAGATACTACAACCTGGAAAATAAGAATCCTTTGTTATATTCCACCAATTGCACTACTGGGTTTTTGCCCAAAGAATACAAAAATACTAATGTAAAGGGATACATGCACCCTGATATTTATAGCAGCGTTATCTACAACAGCCAAATTATGGAATCAGCCCAAGTGTCCATCGACTAATGAATAGATAAAAAAATGGGCTTGAAGATTAAGATAGCTTCTCTCCAGATAGGTTTAAAATGCTACTTCTAAAAACAGAAGGATGACCCCATTTACCTCTGAAACTACAACTGGTCAGTTCTCAGACCACAGAAGATGTTAGACATACACACACACACACACACACAATGGAGTATTACTCAGCCATAAAAAGAATGAAATCTTGCCATTTGCAATGACAGGGACAGAGCTAGAGGGTATTATGCTAAGCAAAACAAGCCAGTCAGAGAAAGACAAATACCATATGATTTCACTTCTATGTGGAATTTAAGAAACAAAGCAAATGAGCCAATGGAAAAAAGCGAGAGAGACAGAGAGGCAAACCAAGAAACACTCTTCACTCCAGAGAACAAACTGCTGGTTACCAGAGGGGAGGGGTGTGTGTGGAGGGAACAGGGATGGGTGGATGAAGGAGGAGGGCACTTGCTGTGATGAGCACCGGGTGACATATGGAAGAGCTGAATCACCGTAGTTTACACCTGACACTAATATATATATATATATATTTTAAAGATTTTATTTATTTATTTGACAGAGATAGAGACAGCCAGCGAGAGAGGGAACACAAGCAGGGAGAGTGGGAGAGGAAGAAGCAGGCTCATAGCAGAGGAGCCTGATGTGGGGCTCGATCCCATAACGTTGGGATCACACCCTGAGCCGAAGGCAGACGCTTAACCACTGTGCCACCCAGGCTTCCCGACACCTGACACTAATATTACACTGTACGCTAACTAACTGGAATTTCCCTACAAACTTAAAGAAAAAAGCCAATGGAATGATGAAATAAGATCAATTGCATACATCGTATATGTAAATCCACGCTGTTATTTTAAAGTCAGAATGAGGCCACTATTGGACTGAAAATGAAATCTTGGGGAGCAAATAGCTAATCACTGCTAAACAAAATCATGAGCCCAAAATTCTCTGGCAGAAGTGACTACTAGTACATTTCCATCAGCCAGGCGGGTGCTCTGTGCAGGTCACTCGCAGGATCCAACATTCCCCAGGAGGTCGCAGAGACAGAGAGTTCCTTCTGATTAGTGTGACACCCTCTGGCATTGCTGCTGACCTGGGCCTGGCAGTTGGACATACAGAGATCACAGGAGAAGAGGGAAGCAAGGAGGTCAGATCCAGAGAGAACCAGGGCCCCAGGAACACACCAGGCAGAAGGGAAGTAGCCAGCAATCCATGCATCAGCTTTCAAAGCGTCATAGAAAACCCCAGTCCAAGGAGACAGGAGTGAGCATGGGAGAGCGGAGGCCAGTCTGGGGGTGGTAGAGGGGAGAGAGTGGACAGAGGCTGAAGGGGATGCTATCCAATCCCCAAGTAGGGAGATTATAATGACCAGTAGGGGTTTGGGGATACAGCCAAGCAAGCAGTCTGCAGGTCAGGGCAGGGCCCCACTAGCTGAAGCATAAAACTAAGTGCTGGGGGGGAAAGGAAGGCAATGATCTAGCCACTGGGCCTGGACCACATGCACAGCAGAGAGGAGCCTGTGCCATTGAGCTCCGCCTGCAGGTGGTCCTAAGCCGCTCCTTGCTTGAGCGCCAGGCCTGAGGGACCCCAGCTCTTCATTGCTAAGGGAGGCAGGCACGGCATACCACACAGTCCCAAAATATTACGTCTTTATTTTTTTTTAAGGTTTTTGTTTTTGTTTTGTTTTTTAAAAGATTTTAATTATTTATTCGACAGAGATAGAGACAGCCAGCGAGAGAGGGAACACAAGCACGGGGAGTGGGAGAGGAAGAAGCAGGCTCATAGCGGAGGAGCCTGATGTGGGGCTCGATCCCATACGCCGGGATCACGCCCTGAGCCGAAGGCAGACGCTCAACTGCTGTGCCACCCAGGTGCCCCCTTTTTTTAAGGTTTTATTTATTTATTTGACAGAGAGAGACAGCCAGGGAGAGACAGAACACAGCAGGGGGAGTGGGAGAGGAAGAAGGAGGCTTCCAGCAGAGGAGCCTGATGTGGGGCTCGATCCCAGAACGCTGGGATCACTCCCTGAGCAGAAGGTGGACGCTTAAAGACTGCGCCACCCAGGCGCCCCCCCCAAAATATTACGTCTTTAAAAAACAAATTAATACATCTTTAATTTTGGCAGGGAGAGCTGATTCCAGCCAGGTGTATTTATGAGGAAGTTTTCACACCTACTAAACAAACAGTCCTTCTTTACACACATGCACACAAACTGGGGTAGTGGAGAAGAGAAAGCGAGAACTAAACTGGAGATCAGTGAAATAACTGGGTTATTTGGAAAGTAGCAGAAACCTTTTTGGGGAACACATTTCATCCCCTATTTCCCAAATCAACATTTGTCTCAGACCCAAGCATTTCCCCTTTGTGCAAGTCCTACTGCCAGGTCGATGTGGGAAGCGCTCCCTGAGAGTGAAGATATTCTGGCATGGTTTATAAGCAGATACTTCACAATTAGAATAAACATCTGAAGAATTTCCTATCCTGGAGGGCTTGATGATTACGATAGCATCTCTCCAGAAAGGTTTAAAAATGCTACTTCTAAGACCGGAAGGATGACCCCGTTTGCCTCGGAAACTACCATCGGTCAGTTATCAGACGTGCGTTGCGTCTTTGCAACGTGGGAGGCACCGCGGACCGTAGTAGGTACAGGGCTAAAGTGAGCCGTGATTCCTACTCTAAACAAGATCCCAAGCCTTAGGGGCCAACCACACGTGCTCTGAGAGAGAACAGAAACGTGCAGGGGATTGAACTGTACATTCCTCTGTTGGCCAGTATCCAGTCAGGACACTAAAAACCACCCCAGTTACTTTAACATTCAGAAATTATTACAAGGATTTAGTAAGATGGGTCTTGAAAGGCAAAAGGCAAAAGTGAGTAACCCAGAGATACTAACTTCAGGAAGCAAGACCCCCTCGCCCCAGGCTGGGGAAACAAGAAGAAGATGAGGGAACTGTCAGAATCCAGGAGCTGGAGGAGGGGCTTGCAGGGTGGACCCAGGTCTCTGAGGGGACAGGTGGCCCACCAGACAGGTGCTGAGGAAGTCAGAGCAGGAGCAGAGAGGAGCCTAGACTCAGAGCTCCGAGGAGCTGGCACAAGGAAGTGTGCTGGGCTTGTGCAGGTGGGTGGGTGGGAGGTGGGTGAGGGTAGGGAAAACACAGTCACCTGCTAATGCAGGGGGCGGAGCCACGCCTGGCCAGAAGTTGGGAGGGACTGGGTGCAGTCCGAAGAAAGCACATCCAACCTCCCAGTCTCCCTCTGGCGTCCACTACTGGCAGAAGTCTGCAAGGAGCAGCTGGCAAAGATGAGAGGGGGTTTCCAGAGTCAGCCCCAGCATTCCAAAACACAGTGAAGGGTGAGTTAAGAGAGTAGCCCAGTAACCAAGATAAATACCTTGTAAGAGGCACAAAGGGAAGCCCCGTAGGGGATTTTCGATGTGATTTATACCGCTCTGGGCCCACAGTCAGGCAAGACTCCATGGACAAACAAGTCTTGTTATAGCTTGGGTCGATTCCAGTGGGGCCCCTTCACTTGCCATTCATTTATTTATTCAAGACTTATTTGAATGCTTGCTAGGTGCCAAGTGTTCTGTTAAACACTGGAAATACAACGACAAGTATGACAGGCTAGGTACTTGTCTTCATAGAACTTGCTTTAGAGGAAAGAGAAAAAAAAACTAAATAAGGAACAGCAACAAAAATGGATATATTAATAGTTCATAAAGGGAATAAAAACAGGGTGACATGGTCAAGAGATGCAGGAAGAGGTTGAGAGCACTTCAGATTAGGCCATCAGGAACGTGGTCCTTAGGACCAGTTGAATATCACCTGGAGTGGTAAGACAGAGCTAAATATGCAAACAACTGAGGTAGGGGGCAGCGATGTAAGCAGCATGAACAGCAAGTGCAAAGGCCCTGAGGCAGGAATGTGCTTGTTGTGTTTGAGGGGCAGGTTTCATGAGAAAGGCATCGGTGGGAGAAATAGCCAGGCACAGGATTTATAGGGCTCATAGAATCTTTGTGGACCACACTCAAGATCTGAAGTCCACCTGTTACTGTTATAGGGAAGTTGCACTATAGCAAGATGAGACAGACCCAGGCAACCAACTGTCCAGGCAAGAGATTGTGGTGTTTTGGCTTCAGGTGGTTAGCAGTGGAGAGGACAAGAAATGACTTTGTGATATGTTTTCGAGGTATTGCCAATGGAATTTGCTTGTGGATTAGATGCCAGGGATGAGGTAAAGAGGAAGTTGGGGGTTTGAGCCATTAGATAAGCAATGATGCCATTTGCAGGTTTGGGGGAGTCTCAAGGAAGAGCAGGTTCGGGGCAGGTGTGGGGAGCCATGTAAGTTGGAGGCATCTCTTGGACACCCAGGTAGATGTAAAAAAAGACTGTTGGATTGATGAGGAACACTCATGGGAGAGGCAGTACTAGGACTGTGGTCAAGGCAAGACCACAGTGGAGGGATCAGCTAAGAAATATGGAGTAAGAAATAAATAGAAGGGGACTCACTTTTGGGACTGCGATCTTAAGGCTAAATTAGGGGCCGACACGGACACGCGAGGGTTTTAGGCAGGTGGAGGTTGGCATTGGTTCATGTTCTCAGCCGAGCTGGATCAGATCTAGGTGCTGAGTGCATTTTGAAACAGAGGAGGGCAAAGTACAGGAAGAGAGCATTCCCCTGGGGAAACAGGTTGAGCAGGAGCACCCAGTAGGGCTTATCACCAATGCTCCGTGGCATAAAAGCAAAGCAACTTCTATTTCGATCAAAGAAGCCAAGAAGCAGGGCACATTCTGAACCGCGTCCTAGAATAGAGAAGCTGCTAAGGACCCATTTATTCTGACATCATATTTAGACAAAGGGAAACAGACCTTGAGGGGGGTAAAGACCTTATGCTGACCCCCCAGTCGCTTAGTACCTGAGCGGGTTCTCCTTACACTCATCCTCCTATTCCATCGTGAATATGGTAGAGCTCGTGCTGGGGAATTGCTGTTCTAACTACGAGCAATGAGGAAATGCAAAAGGTTTTGGAAAGAAAAATGGACCTGAGTTCGTGATCCTTTGTGCACAAGGAAGTCTGGTGGTCGGGAAGAGGAGGAAGGCCCACGCAGGCCAGGTGGGCGGCCCTGGCAGTGGGCACAGTGTGGACGGAGGCTTTCAGCTAAAATGTGAAATCCAGATCGTCTGGACTTGCTGAGCTTGGGAAGGATGTGTAAACTGACCAATTCTTAGGAAACCACCTTTTTTGGTAGGATGCACCCACTTTAACTTAAGGCCCTACCTAAATCGATAATCTAGGAGAAGGACAAAACAGAAGACAAAAATTAGCTATATTGACTCTGCCTCCTAGTTGAATTATAAACTGTTCAGCTCATGAACAGTGGTTTCTACTTAAAGTCCAGACCAGGATACTTCGAGACTGAAGACGCATATCATTAATATTTTTGCTGAGATGATGAGTCTAAATGGGGACTGTCCCAGGCAACCAGGAAGTGTGCTCATCCCATTTCTGGTGGTTTTTCCTCTTCTTCCCCTGACACCTACTTTCATGCCCAGCACTGTGGGGACTTGAAAAAAGTGTTAACTAAATTTGCCAAGTCTGCCTCTCCTCCTACTTTTAGGCAATTATGTGGAAGCACGTCATGGGGAAGATTTGTAGATTTAACCCCTATGTGCAAAGCTTAATCTTGCCAAGAACTTATGTGATTTTGGACACATTATTTATCCCTTGGTGTCACTTTTGTTCTTTGTAAAATAACGGTAACAGCTTTTTCTTGGTTTGTGATAAAGGTAATAGAGATGATGCATGAAGAAGATCTTGCATTTCTATAAATGTGAGCCCCTTCTTCAATGAAAACTCTCAAGCAAATGGGGCCATTAGAGCACTGGAAGATATTAGTCTATCTATCTATCATCTATCTATCTATCTATCTATCTATCTATCCCNAAATGTGAGCCCCTTCTTCAATGAAAACTCTCAAGCAAATGGGGCCATTAGAGCACTGGAAGATATTAGTCTATCTATCTATCATCTATCTATCTATCTATCTATCTATCTATCTATCTATCTATCTATCTATCAGTCCTTCCCTCCCTCCCTTCCTCCCTCCCTCTTTCCCTCCTTTCCTCCTTCCCTCCTTCCTTCTGTATTCCATCCACCACTAATCCATCCATCCATCATCCATCCATCCATCCATCCATCCATTCATCCATCCATCCATCCATCCATCCATCCATTCATCCATCCATCCATCCATGTCTCCCTGTGGAACCCTACAGTAAAGGGTCAGGCCATCTAGGGCACCAGATCACAGCATGTGGCCCCAATCATGCCCCTTTTCCCTGAAACATATTTTATAGGTAAAATCTGACTACTTTAAATGTCAAAGACAACGGCAGCCTTTGGGTTGGCACTGATATCGTTCCATCACAGGGCGGTTATATTGTACTTATTATGCACAAATATAATAAAGTCTATATAATTAAATCCATCACGGACTACAATAAATGTATTCCACCTGACTTCTGCAATTCAGCTTCCTCTGGTCCCTTGGGGGAAAAAATCTACCATACCATACACTCTCAGATGAAAGCCAGCTCCTCCTTACTGCCCCTTCCATTCTTCTTGCTTCCTTTTCTGTATATTGTTTAATATGCTTATGCCATTTGACATTTTGCAGAGGATTTTCTTCCTATTCTGATTTACTTCATTTCACAACAAATGCATAGGTGCATTTTTTAAAAATATTATTGAGCAGATATTGGATCAGAGATCAGAGAAGTTAAGTAACTTGCTCCAGGGTGCTCAGGTAGAAAGTGACAAAGTAGGCATTTTAGTTTAGGAATTCACCCGGTGTCGTTTTGAGATATATTCATATAGTGTTTTCCATGTTGTGTAACCTAGAAAAACTTCTCTGAAGAGTGACCTCTTTTAAAAAAATTATCTGCCCTCACTCTGGGTTCTCCGGACTGAGCCTAATGCTGTAGGAATACGATAACTCTCTGCAGCCCAGGTAAGACCTTCGGTCACACAAAGTGCCAAATATTGTGGCTAGGAATCACCCACCTTGAGCAATGAAAGGTATCCAAACCCCACCTGCACAAATGTTAAGGTTAAAATAGCTTATGTTTCTCTTATTACCTGATTCTAGATAAGTTCACTGAAGCTGAATTTTTCTCATTTATTTTGCTTTTATCATTTATTTATTTGGGTGATGCCCTCTTTGCTGATCCTCTAAGCACACCCTTGCTTGGTTCCTGAAAATCTAGCTCTGACATTTTCTCGAGGCCTCATCAAATGAGCGAGTTGGACCCCGTGACTTCTAGTGGCCTCTGAAATCTCCCTTTGGACAACTTTACCATGACCCCGTCCAGCCTCTGCAGTTAGAGCCTTGGAGTGACTGCCTTTGGTTTGCAGCTTTGCTGAGGGCGCTGGGATCCAGAGTTCCCAACACAAGAGATACAAAACCCCCCTTTTCTCTCAAGACCTTTATAATCCGCTCACCCCTAGAAGGGGTTTGTCAGTAATAGGGACTCTCAAATAAGGGAATCCAGCAGGCTCAGGGCTGCCCTTTCCAACAGCCTTCTGATGACAATCCAGGGAGTACTTGCAGCAGGAACATTTGGGGGATCCTGGGTCTACTCACCGGCACCTCCCCACACCTTCACATCAGCCCCATGTATCCTATTAGCCTTTCCTGTATTTACACATTTACATTGAGTTGTATTTTGAGGAAAAATGAGACAGAAAGACAATCAACACCGGCCTAAAAGAAACCTGTACAAAATGTCCCTGTCATCGTCACCGAAGCCTGGCTGTGTGACCTTTAATTGCAAGGAAATTGCCTGAGTAGCGGCAATTCCTCTTGGCACCCGCCTCATCCAGGTGTCTAGGTGAGAGATGACAGGNCATCCATTCATCCATCCATCCATCCATGTCTCCCTGTGGAACCCTACAGTAAAGGGTCAGGCCATCTAGGGCACCAGATCACAGCATGTGGCCCCAATCATGCCCCTTTTCCCTGAAACATATTTTATAGGTAAAATCTGACTACTTTAAATGTCAAAGACAACGGCAGCCTTTGGGTTGGCACTGATATCGTTCCATCACAGGGCGGTTATATTGTACTTATTATGCACAAATATAATAAAGTCTATATAATTAAATCCATCACGGACTACAATAAATGTATTCCACCTGACTTCTGCAATTCAGCTTCCTCTGGTCCCTTGGGGGAAAAAATCTACCATACCATACACTCTCAGATGAAAGCCAGCTCCTCCTTACTGCCCCTTCCATTCTTCTTGCTTCCTTTTCTGTATATTGTTTAATATGCTTATGCCATTTGACATTTTGCAGAGGATTTTCTTCCTATTCTGATTTACTTCATTTCACAACAAATGCATAGGTGCATTTTTTAAAAATATCATTGAGCAGATATTGGATCAGAGATCAGAGAAGTTAAGTAACTTGCTCAAGGGTGCCCAGGTAGAAAGTGACAAAGTAGGCATTTTAGTTTAGGAATTCACCCGGTGTCATTTTGAGATATATTCATATAGTGTTTTCCATGTTGTGTAACCTAGAAAAACTTCTCTGAAGAGTGACCTCTTTTAAAAAAATTATCTGCCCTCACTCTGGGTTCTCCGGACTGAGCCTAATGCTGTAGGAATACGATAACTCTCTGCAGCCCAGGTAAGACCTTCGGTCACACAAAGTGCCAAATATTGTGGCTAGGAATCACCCACCTTGAGCAATGAAAGGTATCCAAACCCCACCTGCACAAATGTTAAGGTTAAAATAGCTTATGTTTCTCTTATTACCTGATTCTAGATAAGTTCACTGAAGCTGAATTTTTCTCATTTATTTTGCTTTTATCATTTATTTATTTGGGTGATGCCCTCTTTGCTGATCCTCTAAGCACACCCTTGCTTGGTTCCTGAAAATCTAGCTCTGACATTTTCTCGAGGCCTCATCAAATGAGCGAGTTGGACCCCGTGACTTCTAGTGGCCTCTGAAATCTCCCTTTGGACAACTTTACCGTGACCCCATCCAGCCTCTGCAGTTAGAGCCTTGGAGTGACTGCCTTTGGTTTGCAGCTTTGCTGAGGGCGCTGGGATCCAGAGTTCCCAACACAAGAGATACAAAACCCCCCTTTTCTCTCAAGACCTTTATAATCCGCTCACCCCTAGAAGGGGTTTGTCAGTAATAGGGACTCTCAAATAAGGGAATCCAGCAGGCTCAGGGCTGCCCTTTCCAACGGCCTTCTGATGACAACCCAGGGAGTACTTGCAGCAGGAACATTTGGGGGATCCTGGGTCTACTCACCGGCACCTCCCCACACCTTCACAGCAGCCCCATGTATCCTATTAGCCTTTCCTGTATTTACACATTTACATTGAGTTGTATTTTGAGGAAAAATGAGACAGAAAGACAATCAACACCGGCCTAAAAGAAACCTGTACAAAATGTCCCTGTCATCGTCACCTAAGCCTGGCTGTGTGACCTTTAATTGCAAGGAAATTGCCTGAGTAGCAGCAATTCCTCTTGGCACCCGCCTCATCCAGGTGTCTAGGTGAGAGATGACAGGTACGTGCTGCCCGAGTGGCTTCCTGCCTGAGGACCCACGTAGCCCTGCTCTCCACTTAGCCTAGAGTCCCTCACCTGCCATCTCCCGTACATGGTTCCCACACGTGGAAGATGAAAGAGGAGAAGTTTCAACATTCCCATGTCCTTCCTCCTCCCCTGGCTAGAGAAGGCCTCAGTAGCAGAGTGCAGGGTGAGTCGCCCTCTGGGGAGTGAAGGTCTCTCCTCTGCTCTGCGCCACCTTGGCCCTTGCTGATTCCTTGCGAGGCAGTCTGGATCTTGAAGATGGAAATTGTGAGATCTTATTGCCCTTCTTGATCCAATCCCGGCCCCGGGAGTAGAGGGTACCTCAGCCCACCTCGCCACCTTTGTGGATAAAAGTGCAGGTAAATATGGTCCTGGGTCTCGGTGTCAGCCTGCAGCCAGCTCCCCGGCCCTCTTCCTGAAGCAGACTGTCTGGCTAAACTCCCCGAACCCCTTGATGAAAAGAGAGTTCTAATCCTCATCTCAACCAGCTGAAAAGGAAGGATCCAGGTGTCTATGTCCAGAGGTCCCCTAGACGGTGCTGTTCTGCGCCCCTCCCTTCACATGATCCGTTATTCTTTTCTGCAAACATTTATTGAGCAACTGATATATGTCAGGTCATTTTCTAGGCATCAAGACTATAAAGATGCTTCCATACAGACACATTCCAGTAGAAAAGGAAATAGTTAAAATAGTCCATGAACTAATTGCAATCCAGGGTAGTGAGTGCTCTTAGAGATGTTTGTACAAGATATCTGAATCATGGTGAGGGGGTGTGGACATTCTTTCTGGGGATGTTGGAAAAGGCCACGTAAGGCAGGCCACTTTTGAGCTGCATCTTCTATGGTAGCTGAAAACAAAAGCTTTGAATGGATAAATCCCTTCTCTCTTGCTCCTAACCTAGGCACCCTTTTGCTGGTAATTTAACCTCTCCAAGACCCAGACTCACCATACGGAAAGCAGGAAATGGAAGACATAGGATTGTGGCATATAAAGCACTTAGCAAGGTAACCTGAGCTATTCTTAATGTGAATGTTGTGTTTATTATCACCAAAGGACAAATGAGTGGGCAAGAAGGAGAACATTCCAGAAGACAGCACAGCATATACAAAGGCATGGGGATACCTCTTCCCCTCCTGCTACCCCTTGGACTTGCAGAGCTACAAAGTATAAGATCCGACCCTGGTCTAGGGAAGGTGGAGCTCAACAGGGAGGCATCTGGGTATTTACAGGGCCCTGGTCTTATCACATAGGCGATTGCAAACCCTGTTTTCAGAGTTTTGACATTGAGCACCATCTTACTGTTTTGTCTTCTCCCTTCCCCAGCCTTCACCCAGGGGACCATCCACTTCTCCTCCAAGGGCTCAGCCCCCTCTTGACCCAGCACTTTCATTAGACAGCACAAGGATCATCTGATGGATATCTCAGGATTAGGAAATCATTATCAAGCCCCAGAAAATGATTTTCTGTTATAGAGCTGGGATTATTTATTTATTTTTGAAACAAGGAATCTATTTTTCACTCAATGGAATTTTTCAGGTCTTGGCTCACAGCCATATCGGGAGAGAGAGACAGAGACAGAGACATAGAATAAGAGAGATGCCTATAGAATGCAGGAGCAGGTTACCACAACATGCAGTACTCAAAAGATAAAATCAAATGTAACTTACTCCGTTGAGTGTAGGGAACCATTGGCAATGTTGATACAAGCTTGAGTCTGGGCTTTTTGAAAGGCTCCACTGATGTCTAACACACGGTGGGGGGTGGCCGGGCGGGGGGGGAGGGACTATTGCTCCAAGCTCCAAATCTTACAGGGTGGTGGATGAATGAGGTAAGAGAGGTGTGGCATGGAGAGGGGGGGATGTGTTCCCCTCCCCGTAATTAAACATGAGAAGAGCTTCCCGCCCAGAGAGAGCAGATTGGAGCCATCTACCTGGGGAGCCTCTCTCCTCCCCTTCCTTGCTTCCTCCACTGCTGGCTATGTGACCGACGCTCAGGACGGGCAGTGGACTCAAATCGAGTGGGTGAGGTGGTCTTCCCTGAGCATTAGAGTCAGGTCCCGAACAGCTAAGACACTGACTTGGAGTGAGACCAGAAAATGCTAATACGTTCAGCTTGTGGGCTGGCATATTGGAGTTCTTGCAAGCTAACAGAGCTCCGGAGGCCACTCCAGCACCTGGGGGAAGATTTTCTGTTAATCTACTTCAATTTTGTTTTATTCTGGGTTTCTTTTTTTTTTTTTTTTCTTTTTTTTTTTTTTTTTTAGGTTTTGTTTTTAGATGAGTTTCATTCCTCCTTGGTAGAGAAACCCTTGCTGTATCGAATGTCCTCCCTGGGCTTCAGAACTTCATTAATTAGCATCTTTTAAATGGTTGGGTAATATTCTTTTCTCCCTTTTCCGAGCCGTTTCCCCAAGCTCTAATTTTAATAAAGCTGGTGTTCATGAACATTTGAATTTTAAAGCCCTTGGTTATAAGAAAGACAGAGGATGCATTTTAAAAGGGAACCAATCAAGGATGACTCAGATGGTGAACAGGACTCCTTTGCTTTTATGAATCTACTTTTAAAGATCCAATATTATCTTAAGACATTTTTTCCCCCACAGATACAGCAGAGAGCAACCTAAAAAAAAAAAAAAATTCCACGGGCTTGATAAGGGAGGAGGGATAGAAGAGTTACTGGCATCCTTTACTGTAGGTGGCAATCGCATTTAAATTAGAGCAATAATAAATCTGTTTTTATTTTTTCATGCAGAAGCACTATGTTTCAGGTGGTAAAGGTGAACTACTTAAGAGCTTTTTAAAAAGGGAACACATGACTAAAACTCTTGAAGATCCCAATTGTTCACAGAATTTATGCAGAGATGAATGCATTTGCCAGTATAGACTGTTAAAAGCAAAATGGTTGGAAATCGACTCCTCGGTTACCCACCTGCTTGGTGCAAGGTTGTGCGTTTCCCCAGCAACTGGGATAACATCATAAGCACTTATAGGCTGCTGAGCCGGCGGCCCCCTGGGTGGCTTCAGGTGGTAGTGATGCTATCAGTTGTTGCCAGGGCAACACAAAACCTTGACCTTCTGAGACCTGCCAGGCAAGGAGTGGAGAAATAGAGCTTTCGAATCCTCCTTGGAGGCATGTTCCTGAAGAGAGAGATGTAATTCTGTATCTAGCTGTCACTGGATACTTATTAAATCTACATACACATATAAACAAATGCATACCATCTAAATAATGCATATGTGCTTGCAAGGGGTCTCTCTTTGGTAGGTAGATGGTACTTCTGTATTTGCAAGTGGTGAATGTTTTATTTATTAGTTGACAGGCGGTGGTGGGATACTTCCCCCAGGCATCCCACCTTCACCAACGGAGTCCTCAGGCTTCTTTCCCTTCTGGGTTCAGAGCCTGGAGAGTAGACTGAGGCGGGGGATGGGGGAGTGCGCTGCAATTATTTTTAAAACGTTTTACATGTGGGAGAGAGTAAGTGAGGCGACCTGCTCCAAGTCACACAGATTGGGGGAAAGAGGAGTGGGTGGTACTTCTCTTGCATGTGTTCTATTCGACCTTCATCTCTACTGGCTGCCTTGCCCTTTGTGGTTATATACGTATCAGGGAGTCCTTTCAGGTTTTGCTTCTGCCAAACATTTCCTCGACTTGTAAGTTGCCATCTTTCCAGAAGTCTTTCGACATTATTTTTGACCAAATCATCATTGTCTTCTAACGTAAATGTTTTTGGAAGGGAAGTGAGGACGCATCTGATTATACCCCTGTTGGCTTATGATGACCCGGGGTGCCTCCGCTCTGGAGCTGAAGGGAATAGACGCTAGTCAGTCTTCAAAGTGTATGGAGTCCCTTGCCATTTGAGGGGTTCAGAATGTGCCCCCTCAAGATCTGCCACTTTGACATATTGATTATTTTGAGCTGAAGGCACTTGAGAAACAGCAGATGCAGGAACGGCTCTCTGATCTTCCCCTTTCTACCTAAAAGCAGGTCATAAAATTTCCCATGACCTCCCTGTGCTGGGAAGAGAACATTCTTATCACTGGAAATTGGGAGTCGATGCTAAAATGGATTTGTACAAACAAACCTACTAGAAAAAATCCTTATCTTCTGTTAGCTTCCCTCATATATTTCCCACTGTCCCACAATTTACTGCCCTGATAGAAGCCCCTTTGTCTTGTCACATTCCCACAATTTATTGTTCTTTATTTAAAAAGCTTTGGGGCCTGATGCCTTCCTGGAGTTTTTGTTTTTCTTATGAAGGTTCTCATGCATGTAAACGTATGAATTACAACTTGTATGCTTTTCTCCTGTTGAGCTGTCTTATGTTAGTTTAATCCTAGATCCAGTCACAGAACCCGAGAGGGTAGAAGTAAATGTTTCTTCCCCTACGTCATCACGGACGTTTCCCCAGCCTACTTCTTGAAAAGCAGTCTCAGCTACCCGTGGTATTCTGCATGTTGCAGAGCCCCTGGTAGACACCGTCTTTTAACCCATGTCATTGTTAGGTGGAGAACTCCCCCGGTCAATTAATATTTTACAGGGATGATTTAAGCATTCTAAATGTGCCTTTTAGGCAAGCACAGTGCCCCCTTTCCTCGTCAGTCAACCGGGGACAATATTTTCACCTATCTGTAAATGTATGAAGATATTGAACAAAATGCTTGGATTTTTATTGATCACTGTACGCTTTACCACCCCCCTCCCAAGTTTATTTTGATGGTGCTCAATTGCTACTTCTCATTCATTCAGGTTATTTTTATGATGACAATCGTACCCTTTATAATATGTCGTGAGGAGAAAGGGATTCTGAAAAGTTCACCTTTCTGGAAAAAAAATGAATATTGGTCCTATTTATTCGCAGTAGCTCTAAGTCCGTACAGGCACAACAGGCTGAGTGATCGCTAGGGAGGCGAGGAAGATACTATTCTACATGCAAATGATAAGGCCATCTTGCACCCAGTGAGTGTATAATGAAGGGGGGGAATCAGACCGTTAGTGGCATCAAGACGGGATAAACCATGCTTTGAGTATACTTGGTCCATGATGAAAGACTCTTTTCATGATTCCAGTCCTCGGGAAAGAGAGTACATCTTTTTTCTTCCCTCTGGTAATTGCATTTTTGGACACAATTGCCTGTTATCTCTAGGCATCCCACAGGTGGGGATATTGGATTCCATTGAGGATTTGATGTAGCTTCTCAGTTCTTGGCTTCTTTGTGGTGCTAAATGCCATTTTGCTGAGTAATCAGCATGTTTTCTGAATGAATGTGGCATGTCATCTGCAGTTTGTTTACTCAATTTCATGAGTTCCATTCCTTGAAAGGTGAAGAGCAGAGCTTTTAGGCAGAGATTTGAAATGGGTTCTTTACAGAAGCTTGCTTGTTACTTACAGAGGCAGAGACTATTAAAATGCAAAGGATTTAAAAAAAAAAAAAAGAACTCAGTTACTTTGGATCACTGAAGATCCTCCTTGAATCAATGCAATTTACTTAAATTGCTGAGTAGAACTTAGAATTCTGGGTTTCACATTTCAGCTTATAACTATTTCTTATTTTCCTGACACTTAGACTTTCTGCAAAGCTACTGTTTGGCTTTCTAAGGTAGTTTCAAGAACGCCTGATGGGCGAAAATCCAAATTTGCAAAACAGATCAATTAGTGGACCAGTATTCCAACCACAGAGAAAATTCACAACATGGCTCTTTAAATAATGTAATGCTTCCTGGTGAGTTTGAAATAGAATTTGATTTTCTGCATTGTATAGGTGAAGCAGCTGAGATTAGAACTGTCTCCGAAATATAAAAAATCTGATTCACACACAACCTTTTAGGAATACATGGATTATGCAGAAGACAATCTGTTTGCATTGTGGAGAATGATATCAATGACACAAAAATCTCAGTGGGAAAACCGTCATAAGACTTGAGACTCAGTTGTGAAATCCTCGAGTTTCCCAAAGTTAATGTGCTTAATGAACAGACCTTTCACTTATAACTGCACACTCGTCTCCAGTTTCTTCATGTACCACCAAGCTCTGAAAACTAAGAAAGGCCAAAGGGGACTTTCTGGAAGTACTTCAGTATTTACCTATGAGCAGATACCCTGCCAAGCCAACAGAATCAAAAAAGAGGAAGTATATGAATAATGATATTTCATATGTAGATTGTTTCTGCCTTGCTCAGTTTACTTACCAGAAAATCTTGTCACTGCCCAAAGAAGCCTTATTTGTGGTGGGACTCCATTCTCTTGGCCACAGTGAATTGGTCTAGTGGTGGACTCTACTCCACGTCAAGCCAATTATATTCTCTCTATCAAGTTTGATTTAAATAACACAGATGTTGGGACGCCTGGGTGGCTCAGTCAGTTAAGAGTTTGCCTTCAGATCAGGTCATGATCCTAGGGTCCTGGGATAGAGTCCATGTCTGTCTCCTTGCTTGGCGGGGAGCCTGCTTCTCCCTCTCCAGAGCCCTTGCTCATGCCCTCTCTCTCTCTCTCAAATAAATACATAAAATCTTAAAAAAAAAATAAATGACACGGACATTAAGTCAGTCCAGTGGTTGTGGTTATTGAAACCAGAAGGTCATGGGAACTTGGACCTGGTAATTATTTTCAATTATGTAAGTAGCGATGAGGAAACAGAGAAAAGCAATGTTCAGAAGCTAGAAGAGTGCTCAAAGAGAAGCGGCAGGCAAAATCCATGTGGCTAAGAGAGTTTGTGCTTGAAAAATTTTCAGTATTATAAGATCCTGATTATCTCCTTCATTTTAATAAACATTTCTTTATGTTGAACTTTTTACTGGAGCTAGTTCTGAGTAATTTTGATCTCCCTTGCAAGTTGAGGAGCTCTGAGCATACTATGTATGGCACCTTGTCCTTTTAGAACCATCCTTGTGTTGGACAGCTCAATTCCATCACTGACGTATTCTGAATGTGGTCAGCAAATTGAAAAATCATGCCATCATTGATTTTCAAGTGGGTCCTGTGGGCACTGGAAATTCATTCATTCGAAGAATCGCAAGAACCCTTGCTTAGGGGGGCGCCTGGGTGGCACAGCGGTTAAGCGCATCCACCTTCGGCTCAGGGTGTGATCCCGGCGTTATGGGATCGAGCCCCACATCAGGCTCCTCTGCTATGAGCCTGCTTCTTCCTCTCCCACTCCCCCTGCTTGTGTTCCCTCTCTCACTGGCTGTCTCTATCTCTGTCAAATAAATAAATAAATAATCTTAAAAAAAAAAAAAAAGAACCCTTGCTTAGGGATCATCCTGTCCTTCCCTATATTTTCTGGGAATGTCTGGGGCTTACATCCTCCCAGATCCTTTGCACTCCAATCCCCTGTATCTGTATATACTGTTTCATTTACCCCCTCCATTAGCATAACACTCAGCCCTTTACATTTCCCAAAGATAAATCACTCAACATGAGGGTCTTTTTTAAAAAAATTTTATTTAAATTCAATTTAGTTAACATATAGTGTATTACTAGTTTCAGAGGTAGAATTGAATGATTCATCAGTTGCCTAGAACACCTAGTGCTCACACATCAAGTGCCTTCCCCAATGCCCATCACGCAATTACCCCATCCCCCCACCCGCCTCCCCTCCAGCAACCCTCAGTTTGTCAAGAGTCTTTCAGGGTTTGCCTCCCTCTCTGTTTTTATCTTATTTTCTTTTTCCTTCCCAACATGAGGCTCTTATAAAGTGAATTTACTTAAGCACTGTGGTCGTGGAAGGGTTTCTCGCCATGTACTCTATAGCAAAACATAAACAAAAAACTCCAAATCTTTCAAATCATCATCTTGGGTATCTTTATTTTCCCTTTCAGCCACTCTCTCACCAGGACTTTGTTTTTCAAAATATTTTTTGCATGCCACATTCCCTTTTATATCCTCCTCTGAATCTTCACCCCTTCCTCTCTCTCATGTCTCTCTTTTCTCATCTGCCCTCTCCTTCCTTGGAAAAACAGAAATTCCTCCTCATTTTTCAGGCAGATCAGGCTAGTTTTCTTCTCTGACAACTTGGCAACAGCCAGGGCTTATGCCTTGGGGAGCAGACCTTCTCCCTAAAGGACCTAATAGGCATTCTCAAAGTTGGTGTCCCCTAAACAGAATTCTAGTGCCCTCCACCAAGATAATAGAAGTAGTGATCTTGGCAGGAGTGGTCATTCTACCTCAAAACTGTGGTACGTCAACTCACATCATTTGGACTTTATGCCATCAGGGATGTTCAACTGTCCTCCTTAGTGCTGAGGTTATAGAAGTGTCTCAGGAGCCACCAGACAGGGGCAGAGTGGCCAAGCATGGCAGGATCCTGGACTCTCTGGGTTCACTTAAACCAGAACAGCACAGAGAGTACATGCTTCACCCAATGGAGTTCCACTAAGAGTAATTTTAAAGAGAAAGATCACACTGATAAAAATAGCTTATAACCTCCTGAAGTAGGAAATGAGAAGCCACAGAAGAATTTTAAGCAGGGAAGTGACAAGCTTTAATCCTATTGTGGTTGGACTGGGATGAGAGTCTCTGGGGTCAGTGACTCTATTTAGGAGGTTAATGGAGGAACCTAGCAAGGGGATGAGGGCCTGAACTGAGATGGGAGCCATCGTAATAGAGATCCATTTTGGAGGAAAGTCACTGGACTTGGTAGCCCATTTGGCTTTGGGATCTAAGTCAGAGGAAGGCGTCATGTAGCTATGGAGTTCCTTACCTGGTGACTAGGTGGATGTTGGTGCCATTACTGAGAGGAGGGAATACAGGAGTAGGACTTGATTTTGGAGGTTATGTAAGAATTTAGTTTCAGTTTTTAATATTTTGAAATCACTGTGTTTTCTGGATGTGCATCTGGAGATGTCTGGTAGCCAGGTAGACATGTGGGTCTATTACTGTTCAAGGGAGAGGTTGAATTCAAGCCATGGATCTGGGTGTCACAGTGACAAAGGGCCACTGCAGGGCATGATATGGGGAAGATGTGGAATGGGAAGAGAAGACTTTTTGAGCGTGAGACCTTGGGAACATGCATACCTAGTGCTAGCAGAGGGGAAAGAGGGGCCTGGGAGGGAAGAGTCAGACAGGCAAGAAGAGAAACCAAGGGGAAGGTTCTGGAAGCTAAGAGAAGGTTGGAATGAATAGCTGGGTCAAACGCCAACATGAAGTTATGCGGGCTGCAGCCTGCATTGACACGTGGAATGCTGTTGAAAAGATCTAGGAGGGTGTCAGCTGCAGAAAACAGGTGAGTGAAGGTGTGAAGAGGAGAGGACAAAGGGAGAAGGAGAAGCAAGGGGAGAAGGGTAAGTGCAATCATTTGAGAGCAGTTGTAGGCAAAGAGAAAGGAGTGAGAGCAAAAGAGACAAGAGTCAAAGAAAGAGAGGGCCTGTTTGATGGACAAGGGACAGATAAGAAGTTAGGATGAATGGGATTTTGAGCACCAGGGGAGGAGTTCACCATGGGTAAGAGTGCATCTCTCTAAGAAGACTAAGATGAAGACAAGTTGAGAGGTTGTTTGGCATTTTAAGTGTTTAGTAGTAGTAGTATTTGTATTTTAATTTAAAATGTACTTTTGGTTGTTTCATTTACGAAAATCTACCATAGCCCTGAAATTCACATCACCGGGGTGCCAACGGAGAAACTGGGGGGTGATCCATGGTTGTCAACACCTCATCACCACATTGTAAATGGGGACTTCAGAGCACATGGTGACATCGCCCTCAAACAGCGGAGGCGGTCTTAAAGACATCAGCCTGGTGACGGGAGGGAGCCAAGTGGTTATCAGACAGTTTAGCACATAGCTGACTTCATGGCAGAAATAAGTGAACTGATTGGGAAAAAAAAAACGAAAGACAGTCAGGATGTCGGAGTCATTCAGATAGTCTCAGAGACTGTAATTCAGTTGGAACAAATGAGGAGTAATAAATACATCTCTGCATCAACGTAGAAGCAGCTAGCTAAAAAAAGTAAAAATAAATAAATAAATAAGAAATGTTAAAAAATAAGCAATTTATGTGATACGCACAATTCTAAGCAAGTATGCCTGATAGCTGTTTTTCACTGAATTAAAGAATGAGCCAGTTGTTCAATGGGCAGTGTAGATGTACACAGAGGCGGTTTGTCTTCGCTGCTCACAATCTAGAAAACAGATTTCACCCAGAAACGATTATTCTTTTTCTTGGGAGGGTGGGGGTAAGCTAATGGATGGGGTTAGGGGATGGGCGTGATGGGTGTGGTATGGTGGGGGAGGGCTTACTGGATGGAGTAGGAGGCAGGGACGGTAGAGTCTTCATGGAGAGTTCGCTTACTGATGACAGTAGGTAATCAAGAGAGTTTTAATTACACCTAGAGAGTTTAGCTCAAGCAGCAGTTAGGTGACTAATGGGGATTTGGTTATGACTTTATAATCCACACGGCTAGGCTTCTGGCCTACGCATGCTAACCTAACCAGCAGACTTTAGCAGACTTTCTCACTCAATAACCTCCTTTTATAATCAGAGCAGACCACTTTACTAAGACAGCTAAGCGCAGGGCCTTAGAGCCCTGAGTGTTTAAGGAATGTAAATATAAATAGAAAGATTTCAAAGAATCAAACGCTTACATATAATTGGATTTTTTTAAAGTTTGCTTTAGTTTTTATAAATACAAAACTGGAATGATGGATTGCACAGTTTAATCACGCCCTCATGGGAAATAATGATTTGCGTGTGCCTTGCGTTCACCTCCACCTTTTTTTTTTAAATTATATTATGTTAGTCACCATACAGTACATCCCTAGTTTTTGATGTAGTGTTCCATGATTCATTACTTGCGTATAACACCCAGTGCACCATGCAGTATGTGCCCTCCTTAATACCCATCACCAGCCCATCCCATTCCCCCACCCCCTCCCCTCTGAAGCCCTCACCTCCACCTTTTTTTAGCTGTGGCCCCATTCCAGTGAATGTCCGTGAAGGACCCAAATGCCTCACCTTGCCTTGTAACCAGTGGCTCTTAGACCAGCATATTTTAATTAGCTCTTGAGAATAAAAGTTCCTGTACTCTTCAGCAAAGTCTGGCAGTTCTGTGAGCGAGGCAAAAATAACTATAAGAGCTGGCTTTAAATGAGTTTAATTGATCAGTGACAAGTAGCTTAAACAATGAAACTTCTGAAGACCAGCCAATCAGTGACAGCCTCCTGCTTCTGAAATGGGCCAGTTGGCCACATCCTCACTCTAGTTCCTCCTTTCTGAAAGTCAGCCAATCAGAACTAGTATCATTTGCAGAGCCAAGCTTCTGGTGCTGAGGTGGGTCAAAACCCGGCTGCTCCTGTTCCCCTGAAGTCTTCCAGCCCAGAGACTCCGTACTTGTGTAAATCCTGGATAAATGCAGCTGTCTGCTTTGCTCACAGAGGCAGTAATTCAGGTGTTTGTTTCAGAGACTGAGAGGTGGCCTCTTTTTCAGGACTCTTAATCTCACCAAAAAGAGAGAATTAGGCATAACCTCGCCGAAGCTGGAGTGGTGACAGATCCCAGGGCTCTTCGCTCACACTATTTTATGTTCCCATTCTCAGTGGGCTCCTACCGCAGACTGGTTTCTCCATTTGGTGGGGTTCATTTCTCTATTCTTCCCCCGCCACCCCGCCCCATGTACCACTAATTTACTTCTAATGTAGAACATTTTGATAAGAATTAAAAGGCATTTGGGCTGGGACTAATATGTAATATATATTATATGTAATATGTTATATGTAATATATATTATGTATTATATTGTGTGTGTGTGTGTGTGTGTGTGTGTGTGTGTGTGCAGTTTATAGTGGAGAACTGCAGAGGGGAATGTCATTTCATCTCAATGTGACTTTGTTTCCCCATACGTAAAATCCTGATAATTGAAACTGCTTTCTTGTCCAAGGTGAAATTAATATATGCAAAACATCTCATTCAGTGCCTGGAATAGAAACTAAGTTCGATAGTAGTGGTCCTGCTTCTCCTAGAGATCTCTGAACTCCTGGCAGTTTGGCCCTCTCTCTTCACTGTCTTTACTTTCAGAGGTGTTTTGGGTCAATGGAACAATGAGCCTCCACCGTGGCTTTGTATTTGAAATACCTGTTAAGCTAAAAACAACAGGAACAAAAGCCTCAGTGATACAGTAGGACTGGAGTAGCGCCTAAGCCTCTGTATTTAACAAGTGCTGTGTGGATCGATTCTGATAAGCATCCAGGGTGAGGGAAAGATGAGTACTGGCTCCAGGGTCAGAGAGAAGAAGAGGATCGCCTATGTCTTCGCAACTGTTTGATGCTGTTCACTGGGTCGGGGCAAAGGGCTGTGGTGAAAAATACATGACTAAGGGATAGGGATCAGAGTAAACGCTCTTTTTCTGTGCCTTCAGCATAATACTTCTCACATAGTAGGTTTGAATAAATGTTGGTTGAATTCCAGAAATAAAAATCTGCTTTCTTTGGATGAATTGCTTAGGGCCGCAAATGCTGAGAACCACACTCTCTCTGGATACCTAGTCTAGACCTCTCTTCTGAGATTCAAATCTGTGAGGCCTCTACCGGTAGACATGTTGTACACTCAACTCAGCTCCACAATGGGCAATCAGACTGCCTGGTTCTAAACCTGGCTCTGTGCCTGGCCGACTGTGGGTCTTCAATATGTTTCCCTATCCCATAGAATTAGGGTCATGATTCCATGAAATTAATATTTGGAAATAAGTGACTGGTGAAGAGAGATATACCTCAATTAATGTGCTTATTATTATATTTGATATCTAACGTATGAATCTTTTTGTCCGAACCACCATCCGTTGCTCCTTATCTAGTGAATGGAAGTATAGTCCTGGTGGCCCAAGTGAAAGATCTTGGAGTCCTCTTTGACCTCTTCCTCCAATCTCATGCTCCATGTCTAATGTGCCTTCTAACACTTCTAGAAGTGACATTTTTCCTTATACTCACTCATCTTAGGTTACTCTGTGACTCTTCCCTGGACTCCTACAATACTTTCCTCTGAAACTTGTCCCCTGGTTCCAGTGATTGGCCCACCTAGAGTTCAGTTTCCAAGCTGCGGAGAGGATTACGGCATTGCCCTGCTTAAAACCACTTAGTGATTTCTCTTTGTCCTTCGTGTACTGATTAAACCTTTTTACATATTGAATAAAATCTTGTTCCTTTGGCGCTTGTTTACTTCTACAGGACTCAACTCATTGACCCCCCCACCCCCACCCCCCGCACAATTTGCTTCATTGAGTTGGACCTCCCTTCAGTTCTTCAGTTGTGCCACAGGCCTCTGAACATTGTCCAGTATAGGCTTTCCATCTGGAACATTCTCACTGTGAATGCAAAAATGAAAGTGTATGAGATGCGGGAGGCCTGGAAACCACAGGAGATGATTATCTTAAGACCCACCCCCTTCTTGTTCTAAATCCTCACATGCTATGATGGAAGTACTTAACTCCTGGGTTGGTGAAGATGATGCTAATTGTTGGTGGTCTTTATTAACCCCTTAATTTCCTCAGTGAGTTCCAGCTGCTGTATGATAGAAACTGCTCAACTAGTTCAGTGTTCTATTCTGGTACTCAGGGCAGTCATTTCAAAATCCCCACTCAATACCTTCCTGGCCTCTTATTTGGATCCCATTTCCACTCACCATATTATCTCTGTAAAGTCTTCTTTGATTTTTGCCTATGGATCCTGGATTTGCCACTGAGTTGTATTCAGTAAGAATTCTCTATTCCAGCTCCATAAAATCCAGCTCAGAGCCAAACCTTGGCAAATGGTACAGGACCTACTTTGACACCTCTTGGAGTTAGAAAAGTAAAACATTAGTCATTGGACTTCCAGAATTTTTTTTCCAGAATATAATCTGCAATCAACAGGCTCAAAGTTGAACTTAATTTTCTTAACAGTAAATAAAAAAAAATAGTCTAAGTTATAAGAAGTCTCTCTTTCTCTCTCTCTCTCTGTATAAACATCTAAATGAAAAGAACAAGAAATATAAACCTAATTGTAGCACTCATAATGAAGGAAATCTTGCCAGACAAATATGAAATTCATTATTGGCTTTAATTAGTGAATGAGAGGACAAATAGAATACAGTGACTGTCCCTGGTCTTGACTTTATTAACACATTGCACAGAGCATTTCACAAAATGATACCCTATGAGGGCATTTAAATCAGCTTGGAGGTGAGCAATTGCAACAGCCCAAAGCTGACTGGTTGCATAAAAAGGGAAAGTAGGAGAAATGACAGCCTTTTGGAAAGACGGCGACATGGACCCTGTCTTATTCAGCATCTTTCCTAATGATGTGGACGAGGAAGCACATAGTGTATTAATTAAATTTGACAAGGATGCTGATTTTGTTAGCAGAGTGAACCTGGAGGGTTTGGAAACGTGGTGAGAAAATGAGAAGAAAAAAATGCAGTTTGAAAAAAAAATGCAAGTAGTGCATTATGGGAGAAATAAGCCATTAGAAAAATATTTAGGGATTCCAAAACAAGAAGTAGGGCACATTTGGGAATATAGAGATGGAAAGGCCACAGTTGTTTTCTTTCCCTAAGGAGGGCATGGAATATCACTCCTTATGCATCCCCTTAGGCTAAACACTGTACCGCTTGATAAGGCTTCAGCACAAGTGTTTCCATATTGAGATGAAGATATCTGGGAGTTAATGGTTTCTATGTATTTTACTTAAATATTCTTTGTCTTAGCTATAACTCACTCTCATTGTCGTTCTTAACAAATCACGGCTCAATCTTCTGTATCATTGCTTCCACATACTTAAGGACAAAGAACGTGTCTTTAGGATCCAGAAATCTTCCTCCATCCCCTCCCTTCATCTCTCTTCACCAATGGTTTTCCATCAGGGCTCAGAGTTGCCTTTTGACAGGGACTAATTTCTACCTTCTTAAGGAAAATAAAAGAAGTTTCTAAAATGATCAGAACCTTGCTTGTGTTTCACCTAATGGTGGTCGGTTTCCTGGTTTTTCATAATGACCCTTCAAAGACTGTCCATACTGGGAATATTATAAGGAACTTTGATTTGGTCTTTTCTTTTGCAGACCATTTGCAAACATGAAATGGTTTTCTTGTTCTGTTCTCTTCTGCAACCCTATGGTTCCATTTTTGTCCCTTGCTTAGCCTATTAGCTATCTCACATGTGTAACGACATTAGAAATGGTTTGGTTATAATATTAATTTTGTGTTTTGCCAGTTACATGATCAGACCTTAGGGAATGTAGGGTTCTCTAACCTGCTGACCGATTTCCCTCCTCAAGGTGAGTGTAAGAGTGTGGCCCATAGGGTAGAGTGCCTTCTCCTGAGAAATCCACAGTGCCTACTGCTCATGCTTCTTGGCTAGGGAGGTGATGTACAATAAATAACTCACCATTGTGAGCTCTCTTCTATAGGGACCTGTAGGTCATTGTCAGTTGGCTATGGTAAGGCTATTCTTCTCTCCCTATAATTCTGGATATACTTGTATCTCCCTCTGCCCCATGGAGGAGATTTGGGAGCAGGTACGATGGGACCTCAAGACTGTTGACTACGACTTTGGGCACAATTAAATGCCAGCTTCACTTCTTGTGATTTTAGCCCAACACTTACTCTCAGCTCTCCTCGTGGGCACCTCAGAAATACTCAGCAGTGTGTCAGGTATGGCCCCAGAAGCCATTTGCATTTTAGGTCTCCCTTAAGTTCTGCATGTGTTGGAGACAAATTAATGTCTCTGTTCCCTTGATTATAAACAAAACAAAACAAACTATAATGTCAGTAATTGGCTTGTTGACTTGGTACAAGTGTGTTAATTTTACAGGTGTCTGATTTTCAGCAAATCTCTTAATTTAACTTCCCAGTTTCTTCATCTGCCTAATGGGCACGATAACTCTTGCCATATAACATTTTATGAGAATTGACTCAAACAATTAATTAAAGCTCCTCAGTGCAAAGAGTCCCCCATTAAGTGCTATTGGAATGTCATCAGCTGCTGCTTTAATGAGCTTGTTTATAAGAGGTGAATAAAATAAATAATATCTTCTTGTCTATGTGATATCTATCTGATGGGGTTTCAGTAAGGTTGTAATGACTATGGAGGCAAAAAACACTTGGCAAATATGTAGTCGTATTGTAGAAATTTGAGGTGATCAGTTATATTTGCTAGGTTAAGGTGATTTAGTTATACATTTGGAGTTCACTTTCTCAGTTTAATTAATTTTTAATTATTTTATTTTATTTTACGTTATTTTAAAGATTTTATTTATTTGGCAGAGAGAGACAGCGAGAGAGGGAACACAAGCAGGGGGAGCAGCAGGCAGAGGGAGAAGCAGACTCCCTACTGAGCAGGGAGCCTGATGTAGGGCTCCATCCCAGGACCCTGGGATCATGACCTGAGCCGAAGGCAGATGCTTAATGGCTGAGCCACCCAGGCACCCCTAATTAATTTTTTATAGGTTTATTTATTTATTTTAAGGGAGGGGAGCACGGGGGAGGGGCAAAAGGGGAGGAGGAGAGAAAATCCTCAAGCAAACTCCCCGCTGAGCATGGAGCTAGACGCAGGGCCTGATCCCGGGACCCTGAAATGGTGACCTGAGCTGGAATCAAGATTCGGACCCTTAACCAACTGAGCCACCCAGGTGCCCTCTCAGTTTAATTTAAAAGAAGAATGTGTCCTGGACGATAGAAGGTAGTAAGAATAAATCTAGCTGAATTTTGCCAACCCTTTAAACCTTTAGTGTTTGCAATAAAGTTGACCACCAGAATGATTCTTCTATCTCCTAGGACTGGGTTGGACAACTTTTACTGTAAAGGGCCAGTTGGTAAATATGATAGGCTTTGCAGCCATGCCATCTGTTAACTACTACTACTCAACGTTGCCACCATAATGCAAAAATCTACTACTCATCTCTACTCAACTCCAACATCATAATGCAAAGGCCGCTATAGAGAATATGCAAACGAATGACTGGGTCCCAACAAAACTTCACTTACAAAAGGGCTGGATCTATCCTGTGGGCTGTAGTCTGGGTAGCCACTTCCAGGATAATACTGATATGATGACGTTCTACAATATTAACATGCTTTTGATTCTGAAATTGAAGACATTATGGATTCTACTCTGTACCCACCTCCTGACCCCAGGGATGTAGGACTCTTAACAGAGAAATGGTTGGCAAACCAACTAAATTATTTCAGTACATGGGCTAATTGAAGAACTTAGACTACCAAAATCTGGTTTGAATTTGAGGTTTGTCTACTTGTAATAATCATATTAACTAGATTGTCATCTCATCCCATCTTCCTGTGGTTCTGCCGACAAAATCCCAGTCTTAGCTTGGGATGGGCAAATCATCCCCATCAGATTGTCCTTTGAGATGGCTTGTTCTTCTTTAACAAAAAGAACACACTTCAAGAAATTTGAGAACGTCCAGAGCAAAGCAGTGGGAAGGATGAAATCTCTGGACATTAAGACTTGTAAAGAGTGCTCACAGTAACTGAGCTTTTTTAGCATGAGAAAGAAAAAAAATGATATCTTAAAAGATGATGGGCTCTTATAAAGACCTAATGTCTTCTGAGATCCTTTCTTTGAATTTTATCCCCCTGTCCACCTTTTTTCTTCTTTTTTTTCTTTCCAACTCACCTCTAGAAAGAAATCTATGGAACTTAGTGGGATAGGGGTGATTCAAGTGCCCATAAGAAAAGAGTTTGATGATTTAGAAAAGTCATTAGATATTAGTGATCACTCAGGGGAAAACCATTTTATTCTACAGATGAGGAAACCGAGTCCCACAGAAGTTAAATAACTTGTCCAAACCACACAGCTATTTGGTGACAGAGAATCAGAACACGGGAAGCCCTCTTCCAAGGTCAGCACTTTCTGTCCTGTGTCTCAGTGACTCCCCAGATCTTTCTATTAACTATTGATTTGCAATTTCTAGAGTATTCTCTGTATTTATATCTTTCTTGATTCTCATATCAGGTCTGGGAGATAGGTGGCCTCATGTGCAAGGCTTTACCCATTATTTCACCACTAACTACCTCTAAAAGGGATTACAGAATCTCTCTGAACTTCCATTTTCAGGAATGAACACAATAGCACTTACCTCGTTATAAGAAACAGATGTGATGAGGCAGGCGTACCGTATGGATCTGGGAAGTGCTGTTCAAAGCAGGGTTACTATGGCTATTTTATAGAATGTTCTGAGTCTCAGGGAAATGTAGAGACCTGTCTGGGGTCAGGAGGATAGCAGATGATGGGATATAACCCTACATCCAGCTGCCTTCCTTCTTTGCTCAGTGCTTTTCTCCCTCTCCTTTTCGTGCTCCCCTCTGCCTACAAGCAGATCTGGGGCAGACAAGTATAGGGGGTAAGGCTGAGGTTCTTGGACTGTTGCCCAGGAAATAGCCCTAATCAGGTCTTCTTGTTCCCCAGATCTTTGCCTCACACACTAATTCTGTTCATCTGAGTGCACATTTCTATAAATAAATAAGTGGGAAGGAAAATGTAAAAAATTGAGGGAAGGAAGGAAGAAAGGAAGGGAAGGAAAGAGGGAGGAAGGAAGGAAGGAAGGAAGGAAGGAAGGAAGGAAGGGAAAGAAAGAAAGAAGGAAAGAAAGAAAGAAAGAAAGAAAGAAAGAAAGAAAGAAAGAAGGAGGGAAGGAGAAAGGGAGGGAGAAAGGAAGGAAGAAAGAAAGAACTTGTTTGAAGACATGAAAATCTTAGACAGGGCACCCAGTTAGGATGGGTCCCCACTGAGAACCCTGCAGGGAGCTTAATGGGAAGTACCAGGGCCAGGAAGTCCTTTGGCCAAGATGCCCAGAAATTCACAGCCCGCACAGTGGGGAACATGGAGCCGGGCCCTCAGCAAGTCACTTTCATTTTCCTGAGGATATGCCAGAGATGCAGAGAGTGCATTAAAAGGACTGTTCTGGGCCTTGAGCCGGACTTGTGGCTGATAGGAGAGAAGATGGAGGGTTTTGGAGTTAGACAGGCAGGTTAGTAATTCCAGTTTTGTCGTTAGCTACGTGACATGGTACATCAGTCTCCAGCTCTGTGTGATGAGCCCGAGCACTTCACCAGATTACTGGGAGGCTCAAATGCGACAATGTACAGAAATTGCCAGTCACGGTGCCAAACACCCAATAAACAAGATCATAGCTAACATTATTGAGTGCTTACTATGTGCTGGGCATTGTTTTAAGGGCTTCACATGATCAATGAATTGAACATGCAGGATAACCTTATAAACTAGCTAATCTTTTTCCCTTTGTGCAATTAAGGGAACTATATGGATGGGTAAACTGCCAGCATCACACAGCTCAGGAAGCTGGGAGCTAAAATGTGAACCCAGACAGTCTGACTCTAGATCCTTGTTTCTATTTCTTTTTTTAATTTTTTTTATTTATTTATTTTTAAAGATTTTATTTATTTATTCGACAGAGATAGAGACAGTCAGTGAGAGAGGGAACACAAGCAGGGGGAGTGGGAGAGGAAGAAGCAGGCTCACAGCAGAGGAGCCTGATGTGGGGCTCGATCCCACAACGCCGGGATCACGCCCTGAGCCGAAGGCAGACGCTTAACTGCTGTGCCACCCAGGCACCCCCCTTGTTTCTATTTCTAATTGAGAACTAATTGATATTCAATTTACAATTTCTTCAAAGTATATAATTTGCTAAGTTTTGACATATGTAAATACCTGTGAGAATGTTACCACAATTAAGATAATGAATGTATATCCCTCAGCCCCCAAAGTTTCTTTGTGCTCCTTTGTAATCCTTCCCACCTGCCCTTCTCCATCTGTGTCCTGTCCCCCAGTTACATCCCTGGGCAACCACCAATCTGCTTTCTGAGATACTATGGACTCATTTGCATTTTTTAGAATTTTATATAAATGGAACCATACAGTATGTATCCCTTTTTGTCTGGTTGCTTTCACTTAGCATAATTATTTTGAGATTCATCCATGCCATTGTGTCTATCAGTAGTTAATTCTTTTTTATTCCTGAGTAGTACCTCACCGTAAAGATAGAGCCACAATTTGTTTATACATTCACCTGTTGATGGACATTGGGGTGTTTCCAGATTTTGGCTAGTAAACATAAAGCTGCTGTAAATATTAGTATACAAATATTTATATAGATACTTGTTTCCCCTGCTTTTAATCACAAAACCCCTGTAATGCCTACTTCTGTTATTGAGATAAGCTCAATACACCTTAGGAGAACCAAAATATGGTGGGCTGGCATGGAATTCCTTCCTTGAAATCGCATATTGTCCAGGAAAGAACTCCACAGCCACATAGTCTTCCTTGGAGTAATGACAGAAGAAAAAGAACCTGGTGGATACCCCATGTTGACATGTGGAAACCTTTCTGGGATAGAAGAAAGAGNGAAAAAAAAAAAAAAAAAAAAAAAAAAAAAAAAAAAAAGTGGTGGGTTACTGAAATTTGCTTTACTGGAAAGCAGAGCCCAATCTACCTGTCAAAAATTTCAAACCTGATGTGTTTTCAGGGCTGTTATTAGTGATGAATGACTGGGCTCAACCATATTACCTGCCAAAAGTTAATGTGAAAGCTACAGTGACTTAGGCAGGAAATGAGATCCCGGATGTTCCCAGAGTCTGTGAGACAATTAATCAGATTTACATCCATTGCATTTCAGAGAGCTAAAATTTCATCTGCTGCTTTCTAAGCATTCATTTGGGGGTAAAACCACATTCCTTTAAGTGAAATCCATCAGTCAGGATGTTTATAAAACACACAGGGGCTACAAGGATGGAAAGCCAATAGAAGAAGTCAAAGGTCACAGGTAATGCCAAGGCAGGAGAATGCATTAGACCAGTCCACAGACATGGAGAATAAAGAAAGGGATCTTTTGGGTTAAAACTGCCCAACAGAGAACGCAGGGACTTGATAAGTTTCTAAAACCAAAGTGATAAACTAAAAAGTCCAGATGGCAGGAAGAGACAAGAGGTTGCTTCCCAAAGCAGGAAATGAAATATACTTGGAGATTGAAATGAAAAAAAAAACAGGGATCTTACAGCAGGTTTTTTTTTTTTTTTTTTTTTTTGAGTTGTTCTCTCCTGTAGGATTTGCAGATGCTAATACAATGGAAAGTGGTGTCTCCAGGGCAGAACAGAAAATTAACTGTGGCTATCTAACTCGTATCTCATAGAAAGGGTAAGAGAATTTGTCTGACAAGGCCTGTTGTGTTGATTCTAGGACAGAGTTGAGGCGTTGTATGGTGGCAACTCTCATTGCTTCGGGGGCCCATGGTTCCAGTGGATCTTGAGACATTATTTCCAATATTTCTGTTTTAAAGACTTTTCAAAATCCATAGGCAGTTATTTCTTACTCCAGAGTTATCTTGAAGTCGGCTTCCTAAGGCACCACTAACCGTCATCTATGGTTGTACCACAGATGTCACGTCCATTTGTGGAAGAAAGTTTAGATAGTTCTCAACAATAAATGAGCCACGTGTAAGATGTTTGATTTTTCATTAAAATATGATTCTCATTAGTGACATTGTCATTGGTGACGTTGAGAGCTGAAAAAGGCCAAGATTCCCAATACTTATCTACAGATATTAATAGCAAAAGGGAGTCATGGTTGCTCTGAATTGTGTCAGTGTTCTGGCTGATCTCCTTCTAGGTCCTCCTAAATAACTCTAATTCCAAACTCTCCTTTGATTTGAGCAAACTTTTATGGAGGGCCTCCTACATGTGGGCAATATGGAGATGAAAGGCCCTGACATGTGAACAGAGTCTGGGAGCAGGTTCCACATGGGATATTATGTGAGTGACTGTCCTGGTAGGAAGCAGGATTTGGTTCAAATGAAAAGACTTCACTGAAGAGATTACTTAAAGAGGAATTGTCAGGGTGAAGCATGCAAATAGGGATGGTGAGGCACCCTGGGATGTAACAATGGGGAGCTATTAACAGCCCTGCAGCTAAAGAGGAATCAGGGAGGAAATCCTGTCACAGGATCCCAGCAGGAGCAGGAGCTGTGTAAGAGTCATGCTGGCCCAAACTGTAGTCACTCAAGGCCAAGGCAGCTGCCATAGACACTGAGATAGAGAAGGGGCAGGGCAGAGATAGCCTATGGTCTCTTCCAGTTTTTTTCTCCCACCCTTCAGTCACTTGCTGATGCCTTGACCAAACCCAACCTGAAGCTGGCATTAAGGAATTTGCAGGAATCAGCTCTCAGGGGGCAGAGCAGAGAAAGAAGAATAACCCTGGAGGTCTGGTGAGGTGGAATAAGTGAATGTTAATCGGCACAGTCTACCCTTTTAGCCATTCAGCATTCATTCTTGCTTTTCATTAAATAAAAAAGTACTCATCCTCCAAACAGAGGAGAGAAAAATCTCACTAGCCCCACATTGCCAGAGGATGATGTGACTTCAGCGGCACATCTACCTGAAACTTAAATTATAATGGTAGCCACTTCCTGGATCCCTTATCTAAGGTAGGGGTGAAAGGTGGGGGGAAAAAATCAAGGAACATAAAATATACATAGTTGTTATCATTACCACTACTATAGGTAGTCACAACTTTCCCTTTCTACTGCCGATTCTTTCCCCTTACTATCCTCTGTCATCAGGTTCTTTACTTGCTAGAATGGCCCATAACTTCATGATTGAAAGACCTAAGTTCTCACTTACTCAGAATTTACCAAGAGAAAGCCCAGTGAATCCTCTGGATTCCACATCTGGTCCTTGTTCCTTTGTATACTTGGCGTAGCTCTCACAGTGTTCTTCTTATTGGCTTCATACAGCTGGGAGTTCCCTAAAAACAAATCTCAGAGGTGCAAACTGCCAGTGTCTGACTCCTAAGACACAGCAGAAAATCGGAGAAAGAGGATAACAGAAAATATCCAGAACAGATGACCTCAATGCTGAGATAATATTGGCTTGGGCCATGACTCTGCACATGGGAACTGTAGGCTTTTTATTCTTTATTCTCCATGTCTGTAGGCTGGTCTAAGGCATTCTCCTGCCTTGGCATTACCTGTGATCTTTGACTTCTTCTATTGGCTTTCCATCCTTGTAGCCACTGTGTGATTTATAAACATCCTGACTGATGGATTTCACTTAAAGGAAAAATCTAAGGTTTTATCTGATGCAGAATGAAGTGCCAATCTGGGCAAGGACACAAGGGTCAGTGACCCCTGTTATGTGTTCAGGGTGTTGATCTCCATCTATTTAGGAAGCATTGTTAGATCATTCTATCAGGTTTCCATTGTCGCGTGAAATAACTCATCATAATAATAGTTAATCAAACACCTTATTATTACAAATAATAATTGTTCACTGTTTGCCAAAGGCTTTTCTTTTTTTAATAATTTTTTTAAAGATTTATTTATTTATCTGAGAGAGAATGAGCAGGGGAGAGGGAGAGAGAGAGATGGAGAAGCAGAGTCCCCACTGAGCAGATAGCCTGCCACAGGACTCCATCCCAGAACCCCGAGATCATAACCTGAGCCAAAGGCAGATGCTTAACCAACCAAGCCACACAGATGCCTGGCCAAAGACTTTTCTATACATGCTATAAATTACTATTCCAAATAAATCTAGGAAGTAGATGATTGCTTGCTCAACTTTTCTGATAAGAAATTGAGACTTAAGAGAAAGTAAGTAAATTGCCCTAAAAGAGAAAATGAGTAAAAGGCAAAGAGGAGATTCAAATCCAGATTTCTGACGCAAAAAATCTCTTCTCTTATCCCTACTTTGTGCTACTCCCTTTAAACTTCACTGCAACCCTGCCAGGGAATTATTATTTCCATTTTACAGGCAATGCAACCAATGGAAAGAAGTCCCATAACTTTCGTAAGTCACACAGGTAGTGAATAGAAGAGGCTGAGACCAGGATCAAGACCTGCCTTACTCCAGAACTCCTGTTCTTTCTATTCTACAGAATGTTAGTTTCAGCTACAGAATAAGCTAACAGGGAAAGGACAGAGAAGTGAGTGAACTTGAAGGCAGGGGCCCACTGCAGAGTGAGCAGTGGACATTCAGGACCGTCTTCACCACAAAGAGGAGTATGCAGAACACAGCAGGGCTGGGATGAGCCAGTTGCAGATGCTGGAGAGAACAGATGAGCCGGAGATGAAGAGGAGAAGTGGTGGAAGGTTTTATATTCAATTACGGATCATGCTTCATTTGCCATAAACACAACCTTTCTTGAATTTTAAATTCAATCGCAGATTTTCTGAAAAGAAAATTAAAAAGAAAAAGAATGCAAAAATAAACCTCTTTTTAATCTATGCTTTTGCCCTCATTCTCTCCACACTTATGAAAAGAGAAATAGAGCAGTTCAGTTCCTGTTGGTACGTTACCATGGAGATGGCTTCCACATGCTCTCCAGTCATGACTCACCACCGCAGGAGTCTCCAAACTTAATTATTTATTAATAGGCTTTTACGGAGCCAGTCTCCAGAGGTGGAACATCTTGTTTCCAAGGCTGGGACAGCGGAGAGAAACAGAGGCCGAAAATACTATGCAATTACAAAGAATTAATTAGAAGTTCTGTAAACGTGCTGATAAACATGCCTTAGGACAACCTGCGGTGGGAATTGAGGGTACTCAGGTGTCTGGGGGAAAAAAAAAAAGGAAAAATGAGCAGTAAGTCTCCAATAATTCTTTCTCCTGTAACACCGAAAAGAGTCTTCCATACTGTTCCTCTCATGAACTAGTTGTTCAAGATGGATTAGTGAGCTACAAATTCCAGAAAAAAAATCGGGAATCCACGCTAAACATACATACCTAGAGCGTTTAGTGTTTCAGTCTTTGGACACCCTTCCAAGCACAGTATGACCAGATTGACTCAACTCACTAATCAATTAATTAATTAACAGGGGGTGCTTAGAATGGTAGCAGTGATAGAGTGGGTCTTGCAGGGAAACATAAGCGATGTCTATTTACATAATTGTGCATAAATTATTTTTTCTATATATTTAGTCCTGGGGAATGGAAGTAGAATGGGAAAAGCACAAAGGTAGCTGATTAAAAGGCTAATTTATTGGTTCATCTCTTCTTTTGTCCTTCCAACTACAGATCTATTCATGCACTCGTACATACTTACTAGAAATCAAATACTGGTTTGAATATCACACAGTGCTTGACCCACGACATGTGCATAGGTCATTAAATTCATGGTAAAGATTGTTAATTACTTTAAAAGGTGCATTAGTGAAAGGGTGTGATAAATGGCATGATAAACCATGCCATGATGAATCCACAGAATGAACAGTGATGTTTTGTGTCTGAGAGTGAATTAGCTGCCTGTTGATAGCCTTACATCTCTAAGATCTCTCTGAATCTTTGTAGAACGGTCAACTAATTTTGATGTGAGGTTGTATGAATAGGATACAAAAACATACCTCAATTCCATTGTTGAGTTTTCCTGTATGTAGGTGGTGGATCTAGATGCCACAAGCAAACCATCAAGGATCTGCCTGAGAAAATTTAGTCTGCTTTTTAACAACTTGAAGTTTAAACGTGCACTCCCCTTAAATTAGGATATAATTACTTGGCTGTCCTGTTTTTGATGTAATTGAGTCTTGTGAAAAGTTACATTCAGAGCACTGCAGAGCATTTTAAAGCTAGAAAGACCTTAGAAGTCATAAAACAAGTAAAAGTTACCATCTCTTGGTTGTTTATTGTATGTCAGTTACTTTGCATACATTATCTCTAATTCTTAGCACACCCCAAGCTAAGTATGAGTCATCAGACTTTTTTGTAAATGAGGTTTTAAGTTTGAAAATATTAACTAACAGCTCCAGTTATCCCAGAGTTGGTTAGGAAACCTGGAAAGAAACTCAGTGGTGTCTAACCCCAAAGTTAGCATTTATTTGACTGGGCTCTGTGATCTAATCTAGTCTCAATTCCCTTGTTCCATAGATAGGAAAATTAAGACTGAGAAATTAGAGAAAACCCATATTCATTCCTGATCAAAAGATCTAAATGAACTAGGAAGAATTTGATCAAGAACGTTATCTAAAATTAATAGCCAACATCATAATTCACAGTAAGCCTTTAAAATAATTCTCATTGAAGTCAGAAATGGCACAAGGATTCATGCCATCATTACTATTATCTGACATTGATCTGGAATTTTAGTGATGAAAATGAGGGAGGTGGAATCAGAGTTATAAGAATCAGTAGAGATGAGGGGATGTTCATAATTGATCTCTTGACAAAACTGAATGAGACAACTAAAAGTTCTAATAAAGCAAATGATAAAATTTGGAATATTGGCAGGTTTCAAACTATTCAAGGGCAGAATAACCAACACAATCTTGAAACCAAAACCGAAACCAAAACAAACCTAGAGCATTCGCACTTCCCAAACACGTAACTTGTTACAGCTGCAGTGACCAAGACGATGTGGCATTGGTCTAAGCCTAGATCTATAAATCAAAATAATAGAATTGAAAGTCTAGACATAAACTCTTCTATTTGTAGTCAAATCACTTTTGACATGGGTGCCAAGGCAATTCAGTGGGGAAAAGAATGGATTTTTCCAACTAATGATGTTAGCATAACTGGGTATTCAGATGTAAGAAAATGAAGCAGGACCCCTTTCTTATACCACATGCAAAGATTAACTTGAAAATGGACCATGGACCTAAACGTAAGAGCCAAAACTATAAAACTCTTTGAAGAAAAAAATAGAAGTAAATCTCCCTGACTTTGGATTATGCAAATCCTTCCTAGATATGACACCAAAACATAAGGAATGTAAGAAGAAACAGATAATTGGGACTTTATAAAAATTAAAAATGTGTATGCTGCAAAGAGTAACCCAATAAAATAAAAAAATAAATAACCTACAGGGTGAGAGAAAATATTTGCAAATCATATGTCTAATATAAGACTGGTATCTAGGGGTGCCTGGGTGGCTCAGTCAGTTAAGTGTCTGCCTTCAGCTCAGGTCATGATCCTAGGGTCCTGGGATTGAGACCCACGTGGGACTCCCTGCTCAGCGGGGAGCCTGCTTCGCCCTCTCCCTCTGCCTGCTGCTCCCCCTGCTTGTGTGCTCTCTGTCTGTCAAATAAATAAATAAAATCTTTAAAAATACAAGAGAGAGACTGGTATCTAGAATATGTAAATAACTCTTACAATTCAATAATGGAAACGGAAAATGAAAGCAGAAAGGATTTTGAATAGACATTTCTTTAAAGAAGATAAGCAGGTGGCCAAAAAATGGATGTAAAGAAGCTCACTATAATTAACCATTAGGGAAATGCATATCAAAACTCCCCATGTGATATCATTTCAAGTCCACTGAGATGGGTGTAATCAAAAAGACAGATGATAAGTAGTGTTGACAAGGACGTGGAGAAATTGCAACCTTTATGCAGTGCTGGTAGGAATGTATAATGGGATAGCCACTTTGAAAAAGAGTTTGGTATTTTCTCAAAAAGTAAAGCAGAGTTACCATATGAAGACATGTCTAAATAAACTTGTACATGAACGTTCTTAGTAGCACTACTTATAACAGTCAAAAAGTGAACAAATGCCTATTGACTGGATGGATTGATAAGTCATGGTGGCATAGTCATACATTGTAATGTTATTGGGCAATAAATCAGGCATGGGGTACTGATACAGGATACAACATGGGTGGGCCTTGGAAACCTGACCCAAGTTAAAGAAACCAGTGAGAAGACAACACGTGTTGTTTATTCCATTCATATGAAATGTCTACAATAGGCAAATCTATAGAAGCAGAAAGTAGATTACTACTTTTCAGGAGGGGTTAATGGGGAGTAGCTGCTAATGGGTATGAGTTTTCTTTTTGGGATGATGAAAATGTTGCAAGCTTAGGTCATGATGATAATTGCACAATGCTGTAAATACACAAAAATCACGGAATTGCATATTTTATATGAATAACTTCTATTATATATGAATTATATTTCAATGAAGATTTTTCAAAGCAACAGCTTGAGTGTCTGTATTGATATACATATGCAATAATGTGAAGGCATTACAAAAATATCCCATTAAAAGCGGGCCACAGTGTAAATGCTTTTTTAAGTATACACAAAAAAATGTATGTGTCTATTCATTCTTTCTTTTATCAATTATTTGTTGAGCACCTGTTCTGTGCAAGGCATGAATCTGTGGCCTTGATGTGCACCAATGAACAAAACAAAGGACCCTATCTTATATGGAGAAAACCACAAAAATCCCGTAAAGAGCATGGAAAGGTTTAATATAATAAATTTGCCTATTCTCCCAAAAATAATTCATATATATCAAAGGTTTCAATACAAATTTTTGGAACATGTCAAAATGATAAAAAGTTTAATGAGTCAAAACCATCCATGTGAAAAAAAACCAATAAAATATTAACTTATATATACTTCCTTAAAGGGTAGAATATATATATACTTTAGCCCCAAATTCTACATCATTTTTAATATGGAAAAATTATGTCTTTACCTCTAAAATTGGCAAAAGATATGCACACTATGCTCAGAACTATTCATCATTGTGTTGGAGGCATTAGCAATGGAATTAAACAGGAATGCAACTCAAGCCTTAAGAATGGAAAAGGAAGAAGTAAAGTTATTTTTATTTGATGATGAAATGGTTATCTGGAAAGCACCCCCTCAACCAAAATCTATGAAAGACCTACTATAAAAATTCGGTAAGATTAAATACGTTTGCAGCTTGTAATATCTATCTACAAAAGCTGGAAACTTCAGACATACAAACTAAACTATCTGGCAGATATACTGAAAGAGTACACTTTACTTACAATAGCAAAAAAAGGAAATAAAAGTTAAGAAAAAATATGTAGAAATTTTATGAGGAAAATTATAAAGAAAGACAGAAAAGCAAATTTGAACAAATTGAAAGACATACCATGTTCTTGGAAGGAATATTCAGCATCATTAAAAATATATTATCCAGAAGTTAGAATATAAAAATAATAAGACCCCAAATAACAAATAATTGTATTTTTTTTTCCTGGACCCAGACAAGTTAATTACAAAGTTCATTTGCAAGAACTAAAAAAAAAATTGCAAAGACTCTATAATTGAGAACAGTGTGAGTAGAGCTAGAAATAGATTCACTTACATATGAAAATTTAATATGTAATATTATAACATCTCATATCAGTGGGGGAGAGATGAACTTCTTGATGAACAGAAATGGGATATATGAATAACCAAGTGAGAAATTAAAGATTGGTTTATTCCTCACACCACATATCAAAAAAAATCAGTATGAATCAGAGATTTTAAATGTGAGAAATAAAGTCTTGCAAATACTGGAAGAAAATATAGATTATTTTGTAATCTGGAAATAGAGATGGTTTACCTAACAATAACTTAAAAATTCATAATCAAAACTATATTTTTATATAATATAAAATTATAGATTCTATATAAATTTATAGGTTATATAAAATTAGAAAAATGTTATTTTGCAAGTACCAAAAAAGTTTGCAACTTACTTACAAATTACAGTGAAAGAGTTAATCTTAATAATAAAATAATTTCTAAATAATAATTTAAATAACCCTATAGGCAAATGGGAAAAACACATAAAACCATCAATTTACAGGAATGTATATTCCTGTAATTGTATTCATATGTCCTTAACATATGAAAAGATGCTCACTGGCACTCATAGTAAAAAGCATAAAAATTAAAAACTATACTGAAATTGCATTGTTCATCTGTCAGATTGCCAAATTCCAAAAGTTTGACAAAATACACTATTGTCGGGACTGCAAAGATACAGACATTCTCATAGATTACCAGTGGAAATGTAAAATTGCACAACAAATTTGATAATATCTAGCAAAATTATATATACATATACTCTCTGACCCAGCAATCTCTGTTCTCGAATTTTTAAACAATGATACATTCCAAAAGTAGAAAAAAACACTTTCACAAACAGTCAGTGTTCATTACAGAATTTTGTCATAGTAAAAGACTGACGCAAATGTCCATCAATAGGGGACTAGTTAGATAAACTACGAATACACGCTGAACTATGTAATTAAAAATTTAGGTTTATATGCTGTTTTATATGATCTTTGGGGTGTATTGTTAAGTAAAAAAAATAACGAGAAGAACATGTCAGTATTTAACCAAGACAGGGGAAACTTTCTACCGAAGATGGATGGATGGTTGAATGGATGGATGGCTATTTCCTTTATTTCAAAATGGAAGGAAAACCATATTTTGTGATATTCTATTCTATAGCACGAGGCAAAATGGATAGGATTTTCTAATACAACTTGCTTTGCTGGTTTGATCTTAATGCCATATACACTATGTGCCTTTTTGGACCAAATTACATTAAAACTCAAAATGGGTGTGTGTGTGTGTACGCGCGTCTGTGCACACAGCAAATAAATGACTATGCTACCAAAGATTTTTCAGCATCAAAGTGATCAAACCTAAAATCAAATTAGAAATACCAAAGACAATAATCTTACATTGGAATGGGAATATCAGTATGAACTCATGATCTATTTTTTTTGTCCATCATAAAAACCTTAAAACCATGACCAAAGCAGTAGCAATGAGCACTGCTAATGCCCAGATCATGAACTACTTAACAACAAAATTAACCAAAGATCCTTGAAGATATAGCTGATTCCTGATTTGGGGTAAGAAATGTGGAAAATGAGTCTGGATCATAGAACATATGGAAATTACTGAAGACTGTTCAGGTTTGGTTTAAAATAATCCAGGTTAAAACTTAAAGAGTGTTCCACTGTCCAAAGATGGATAATTAGAGCACACCCATATTTTAAAATCCATCAGTTTATAATGATACTGCCCCAAATCCCCCAAATATTCCCTTCAGAGTATAAGGGAATCAATTCATTATTTGAAAACTGGTAAATAAAGGGAAAGAATAAATAAAGAAAAGGTATATATGGCAGAACATATGAGCATTACAGTCAATTTTTTGAACTTATAATACTTTTTTATTGTGATAAAGTATTTGTAATAAAACATTACAGAATTAAGATATTTAAACTATGGTACTAGTATAACACAATAGCAGTGTTTGTCTATTTTCCACATGATACAGATGGCATTTTAAATCATTGATGGGGCACCTGGCTGGCTTAGTCAGTGGAACACATGACTCTTGATCTCAGGGTCATGAGTTCAAGTCCCACATTGGGTTTAGAGCTTACTTAAAAAAATAAGTAAATCAAAAAATCATTGACAAAATGACAGATTATTTAATAAGTACTATTGGAGTAACTGTTTAACTGTTTGAACAGTTAAATACCCTACGCCATCACTCAATACAGATCCCAGATGAAATAAAGAGAAATGTAGGAGTTGGGGAAGAAGGACAAAATGAAGGGGAAATTGGAGGGGAAAAAGGAGGAAACAATCAAGGAAAAGAACTGGAGAGTTAATCAAAGAAGTGTAAGGAAAGGGAAATTATCTAATATTAAAGTGGGTCAAGCCTTTTGAGGCAAAACCTCAAAGAAAATGTATAAAATAAGATAAAAAAGTGTGTTCTGGAGTCAAATGATCTGGCTTTTAGAGACCATCTCACCACGTACTGGTTGACTTTGGACAAGACGCTGAACCTCTTTGTGCCTCAGTTTCATCATTTGGGAGAAGAAAATATTACATGTACTTTAGATGTGGTTTACAGATCAAATAAAATAGCATGTGTCAATAATTTAGTACAATCTGAAACACTTAATAAAAGTAAATAAATATGGGTTATCATTGAACATAATTTAAAATTTTATGTATAATTAAAGCTGCATAAACAATTAAAATGCAAATTACAAACAGAAAATATTTGCAATAAGTACAAATACATATATGTAAAATGTAATGTATATATTGTAGAGAAGGTGACTACTCTCAGGGAATATGGTGAAGACAAAGAACAGTCTGGCTGGCAGGTTCCTAGGAGTTTTTATTGACCATGTGGTGCCTCCTATATGACATCTTAAACTGAGCAAAAAAGGACTAAACTTTGAGAAAGGTTTACATAGGTTAAGCTTTTCTAAACATTGCAATACTTTTTCCAATCCGCATTTCAGATTAGCAAACACCCATCACATCACAGCTAGCATCCTATAATAAGCACAAGGATGACTTTCTTCAGGAAAAGGAGGTAATAGACATCATCCCTAATTCAGAGTATTTCAAGCTCAAGTTTCTAACTATTAATTTATTCTGCTTATGGGGTCTTGGCATTTAGATACACATACCTCCTACTTGTTAGTTATAAAAAAAAATGCACCTATGTTTTTCATGTTCTACCAACATTTCAGTGTTGGGGATATTGCTTAGATCCATGTGCCTTCCAGTATCCAACATCGAGATATCATTATCACTAAATATCACAATTACATAAATATTACATATCAAATAGATGATAAAAGAATTTGAGTCTATTTAACTATATGCAAATACCAAAAGGAGACTGTAAAATATTTCAAAACAAAAGGGATGAAGTCTATTATACGTAGGCTTTCTCCATTAATAAGAAATCAGTAAGTAGGTTGTTAGAGAGGAATACAAGTCAAGGCAAACTTTAAATACCTTCCCCATAAATTAACTGCTTACTCTTAGTCACTCTGCAATAAGCTTCGTTACAGGCAGGAAACTGGCTTAGTGACACCAAACCAAGAGTATGAATTAACAAAAATTTTTCCTCATTAGACAAGTTTAAATATCATGTTTCTCTACATTGCTTATTCTGTCAAAAAATATTTACTGAGCACCTAGCGTATGCCAGTTGTTAAGATCAGTCTCTGGGGGGCGCCTGGGTGGCACAGCGGTTAAGCGTCTGCCTTCGGCTCAGGGCGTGATCCCGGCGTTATGGGATCGAGCCCCACATCAGGCTCCTCCGTTATGAGCCTGCTTCTTCCTCTCCCATTCCCCCTGCTTGCGTTCCCTCTCTCACTGGCTGTCTCTATCTCTGTCGAATAAATAAATAAAATCTTAAAAAAAAAAAAAAGATCAGTCTCTGGGATACATTGCAGAACTTGGAGATGAGTATCTCCATGATGCTCCATGAGTGAAAGAGGAATTTCTAAATGTTTAAAGTAGGGGGTCAGCAAACTGCAGCTCACTGGCCAAATCCAGACCACTATCTGTACTTATGATAAGATTTTTCAGTATAGCAATAGGCATTAATTTATGTATTGTCTATCAATGTTTACATGCTGCAGTAGGAGGTTAGTTACAACAGAGGCCATATAGACGGCAAAGCCTAAAATAGTTACTATCTGGTCTTTATAGAAGTTTGCTGACCCCTGGTTTAAATGACATTTTCTGTTTCCATACAAACACCCATGTCCCAACCACTCCCAATCTGTTCTTCAAACAGCATCCAGAATCATCCTTTATACATGAGTGTTACTTTCTTCTTAATACATGACAGTGGCTTTCCATTGCTCTAACAATGAAGACTGCATTCTGACAAGACCTCCAAAGTCCAACTTGCTTCCACTGTACTGACCTTCTTCCAATGCCTTGAATAGACTATTGTCTTTATAAACTTTTTTTCTGTCTGGAACAATATCCACTGATCTTGTATTGATCAACTTGACCTTCATTCTCAGCTTATATTTCACTTCTCAGAGAAGCCTTCCCACCATACCATTTATCTCGAACCCCCCTGCTATTTTCTCTTGTGGTATTCTTTTATTTTCTTTTATAGCATGCCTTGAAATTTGTTTTTATATATTTATTCATGGTTTTGTATGATGTCTGTCTACACCACTAGACTATAAGCTTTGTGAGTATAATAATTAAGTAAGCTTTTGTGCCTTCTTACAGATTTCCTAGACTGTAGCAAGTATGCCATGAATTCATTGATTCACTTTACATTTATTTTTGCTTGAAGATTACAAGACTATTTTGATTTCAGTTGGGTGAAAGTGAACTTTTTAACGGAGGCAGAAAATTGGCAGTTAAGTTTGATTTAGTTGAATAAAAGAAATGATTAAAAAAAAGATTCTGTTATAGTATTCAGAAATCAGTAAGTAGATTAATTGGGAGGACAGCAGGTAGTCATTGCTGAGACCCAAATCCATAACCTAAAGTACTTGGTAGAAGAAACATTTCAAATGACAGAAATGGAAAATATGAAGGAACAGATGAGAAAATTGGAAAACAAATCTCAGAGACCAAAAATGCAAATAAAGGGATTTCAGGAGGAGAGAAAAAATGGAGAAGAGACAATAATTGGCCAATAAGAAAATGAAATTTCCCTGAGGTGGGTGGCTGGTGGATGTATGATCAAATTAAAATGACGCAAGTTCCAGGGTGAGTTGATGAGTAAAGATACACACCTAAGTCCACCCTAATAAAATTGTAGAGCTCCAATGCTAAAGAGAATTATCGGAAACTTTCAGGTAAGAAGAAAAATGTAGCCTGCTTGGGCTGTCATCACAGAATGCCACAGACTGGGTGGCTTAAACAACAGACATTTATTTTCTCACAGTTATAGAGGCTGGATCCAAGATCAAAGTGCCAGCAGGGTTGATTTCTGATAAAGCCTTTCTTCCTGGCTTGCAGACAGCTGCCTTCACAATATGTCCTCATATGGCTTTTCCCCTGTGTGTGAATGAAGAGAGAAAAAGAGATCTTTGGTGTCTTCCTCATTTCATAAGAACACCGTTCCTATTCGGATTACAGCACTGCCCTTATGACCTCATTTAACCTTAATTACCCCCTTAAAGAACTTAACTCCATATATAGTCACATGGATGTTAGGGTTCTAACATACAAATTTGGGGGGATACAATTTAGTCCATTGCAATACCTAAACAAGGGAAAAGAGTCAAATTCATTACTTTTATGGTCTGCAAGACTGGATGCTAGACGATGGTTGAATAACATTTGAATACTGCTGAGACAAAGAACTACAACTTAATTATCCTGTGCCTAGTCAAGTTATGATCCATCTGTCAGGACTGAGAGGAATACCACTGTGAAGACATCAAGGTTCAGGGAGTAGATCACTCATTCTATCAGAGAACACTGCTCAGAAAACAACTCGAACAAACAGATCCATCAGAATAGATATCTCAAGGTAGGAGAAATAAAGGAAGAGAAGAGCATGTGGAGAGCAATGGGCCTTGTTTTATGCACATACATCTGAATAGATAATGACAGATTTCTCTGGTAAGATGTAACAGAGCACTAAAATAGGTTATTAAAATAAAAGGAGCATGTGCAAGGAAAATTAAAATAGCTTACATCTGAATACACTTAGCTCTATGAAACTGAAGTTGGACGGTAACTGGGGAGAAAGAAGAAGCAGCATTCTAAAGATATCATTTGGGTGGATGGTGGACAGTGACAAGAAAGAAAGGACAAGTGGAGAGTAAAATTGTTCTGAGATTTCATCTCATAGAAGGGCAAGGAAATAAAGGTTCTCAGAATATTTGGTATGCAAAAGAGATTGTACAATATTAGTAAATAGAATCTGATTATGAGTCTTTGGAAAGGGAAGGTGATCAGCCAGAATATGGGAAAGCATACTAGAATATCCAAATTAAAAGACCAAAAAATTGGGGCACCTGGTTGGCTCAGTCAGTTAAGATCCAACTCTTGATCACAGCTCATGTCTTGATCCCTGGGTGAGTTCAAGCCCTGAGTTGGGCTCCATGTTGGGCATGGAGCCTACTTAAAAAAAATAAAATTAAAATATAAAATAAAAATAAAAAAGACAAAAAATGAAATGAACTGTAACTTCATCAAACTGGTGGGGAAAAAAGTGAAAAGAAAAAGAAAAGGAAATCACTAAAGACTTTACATAGTAGACATAGAAATGGAAGAAATAAAAGTAATATGTGTATTTGAGAACTAGCGAAATCCTTTCATTAAAAACAAGAGATTGACAGAGTTAAATCTGGGTTAAAACATGCCATTTATTTTTTAAGTAGACTTTAATGTGTTTTTAAAAGGAAACAAGAAGCATAAGAGATATCGTAGGCAAATGAGTACAAAACTAACAGCAGAGGTTACAATATTACTTTAATCAAGGTGAATCTAAGATTAAAAGTACCAAACAGAAGGACATAATATAATGACAATAGATGCAACTGATATAGAAGATATTATCATAAACCTGTATGCACTAACTAACATAACTAAATATATAAATCTATTAGAAAATCAAGAAGAATGTAATAAACATCAAATATAGAAGATTTCAATACACTTATTTTGAAATTAGATGAATCTATAGACAAAAATAAATAAAGGCATGAAGGAATTTATTGACACAATAATTTTATTTAATAGTATAGATCCATATACTCCTCAAAGAAATAATATGCATTTTTGTAAGTTTACAGAACATTCCTATAAATTGATCTGAATCTGACTACAAAAAAAAAAAAAAAAGACTGGCTTGGTCTGAATGAAATTCAGTAAATTAAATGTAATATAAAGAAGATTACCAGAATTAGCTCACCCACTTGGATACTGAGAAATAAACAAATAGATATTCCTGGAGTCAAAGAGTAAATCAAACCTGATAATACAAACTATCAAGAAAGCAATGAAAAGAATATTTAACCAAACAAAAAATTTGCATAATGTATAATCTACATTTCCGTGACTTTATAAATAAAAATAAGGAAAACTAAAATAGAATATACTGTTCATCTCATGATTTTGGAAAAATAACATCAGCAAAGCACCAACAAGCAAAACAAAAGAGACTAAGAAGAAAGTATTGAAAAAATGAAAACCTGAAATTAATGAAAGTTAATGCTAAAAATAGTAGAAAAGTTATATAAATTAAAAGCTATTGCTTGAAAAGGCCATAAAATACAACATAAGCCTGAAAGAAGACTTCAAAGAAGAAGGAGGAGAGGGCACAGGAGAAGAAGAATAAGGAGAAAGAAGAAATAAGATACAAGACTAAGGATTAGAAAAGACCTAAGATTACAAATATATTGATGAACGGGAATTATTAGAAAATATGTGCCAAGCATCTGAAATCCTAGGAAAAAAATGTATTATTTACTAATTACTAAGTGACCCAACAAGAAGTAGAAACTTAAATTGATCAATTATTATAAAAAATAATGTAAAAACAGTTACATATCTGATACTGAAACAGACACCAGTGGATTGACAGTTAATTTTATCTACTCTTCACAGAAGAGATAATTTCAATATTCTAAAACTATTACACACCACCACAAATATGAAACATTTTCTCAAGTCATTTTAGGAACTTTTTTAAACCTAAATTCCAAAATTCAAATTATATTTTTTTAAAGAAAAGAAATTCAGAAATAAAGAGGAATGAAATAGTGGGGCATGATGCAAAATGCATGAATCTCAAAAACATTATGTCAAGTTAGACACAGAGACCACATACTGTATGATTTCTTTAAATCCACAGAGACCACATACTGCATGATTTATTTATATAAAATGTGCATGCAAAAAACAATTCAATAGGCAAAGGAAAACAAATTAGTGGTTGTCTGAGATTGGGGGTGGGAATCAGAATTCACTGCACATAGGATCTTTTTGAGGTAATGGAAATGCTCTAAAACTGGATTGTGGTGATGGTTGACAACTTTGTAAATTACTAAAGGTCATTGAATAGTATACTTAACAATGGGTGAATTTTATGCTTTGTAAATCATATGTCATGAAAACTCTTTAAAAAATAAATGAGGGGAGCCTGGGTGGCTCAGTTGGTTGGGTGTCTGACTCTTGATTTTGGCTCAGGGTATGATCTCAGGGTTGTAAGATGGAGCCCTGCATTGGGCTCCCTGCTCACTGGGAGTCTGCTTGTTTCCCTCTACCCCTCCCCGCTTCCCAGCTCACACACATGTGCTTTCTCTCTCTGTCTGGAATAAATAAATCTTTTCTTAAAATTTAATAGTAGACAAAGCAAAGCAAGACTATTATTTATGAATATAGATGCAAAAGTCTAAATAAAATATGAACTAACTAAGGATTTCATGAAGTATTTTTTTGTGGGAGTTTTCTGTGCTTTATTTTTTTATAATAATTTTTTATTATATTATGTTAGTCAATGTACAGTACATCCCTAGTTTTTGATGTCAAGTTCCATGATTCATTACTTGCGTATAACACCCAGTGCACCATGCAATACGTGTCCTCCTTACTACCCATCACCAGCCTATCCCAATTCCCGCACCCACCTCCCCTCTGAAGCCCTCAGTTTGTTTCCCAGAGTCCATAGTCTGTCATGGTTCATTCCCCCTTCTGTTTATCCCCCCTTTCTTCTTCCCTTTCTTCTCCTACCGATTTTCTTACTTCTTATGTTCCATAAATGAATGAAACCATATGATAATTGTCTTTCTCTGCTTGACTTATTTCGCTTAGCATTATCTCCTCCAGTGCCGTCCATGTTGCAACAAATGTTGAGAAATCGTTCTTTTTGATGGCTGAGTAATATTCCATTGTATATATGGACCACATCTTCTTAATCCAGTCATCTGTTGAAGAGCATCTCGGCTCCTTCCACAATTTAGCTATTGTGGACAATGCTGCTATGAACATTGGGGTGCATATGGCCCTTCTCTTCACTACGTCTGTATCTTTGGGGTAAACACCCAGTAGTGCAATTGCTGGATCATATTATACATGTATCATGAAGTATTATACATGTACCATGCAGAGCTAACACTTTTTCCAGGAAAGCGAGAGTAGCTCTATCTCAGATACTCAATTGACATAACCCCTTTCTTTGAGGAATTAAGAGGGGAAAACAGTCTAGCATATTAACGGATAATAAAAAGTCACATGATCAAAGTCATTAGCCATTACTGATAAAGCAAAAGTAAGAATAAAAAGATATTAAGTATACCAACAGCAAATATTATTTTCAATCAGATTACTAATACCATTTCAATTAAATCAAGAATAAAATAAGGATGCCCATTGTTAGTCAACATTTTCTTGAAAGTTCTAGAAATGCAATAACATAAATTGAAAGGATATAAATATAATGAGGAAAGACATAAACGTAACTATTTTAGCTAAATTATTTTATACCTAGAAAACATTAAGCCCATAGCTTAAAAAAATGAAAATTAAGTTCTCCTTCATTTGATGAGAAAATTTGGCTTACCATTTTGATACATGGTATATTTTAAAAAGAAAAATTTTCTCTGATGTAACAATAAACACTCAGGAACTACAGTAGAAATAAAATTATAAACACAATGGCAATAAAAAGAACAATGGAATCTTAGAAATAGATGTAAAATGAAAGTAAGAGAAAATTTATTTATTTACTTATTTATTTATTTTTAAAGATTTTTTGTTTGTTTATTTGAGGGAGAGAGTGAGAGAGAGAGAGCATGCACAAGCTAGGGGAGAGGCAGAGGGAGAGAGAGAAGCAGGCTTCCAGTGAGCTGGGAGCCAGCTGCTGGACTGATCCCAGGACCCCTGGGATCATGACCTGAGCCCAAGGCAGATGCTTAACCAACTGAGCCACCCAGGCGCCCCGAGATGCTTTTATAAATAAAATTTCTACAAAATTATATTAAAGGATATAAACCAAGATTTGAAACAGCAGAAAGACATGCAATGGTTGACAAATAAAATGCCAATTCCTTAGAAGTCAATGTGTAGCTTAATATAATTGCAATTTTAATCCTAACATATCTTTCTTTAGAAATTGGACAACATTATCCTAAGAGTTTATATGAAGGAATAAATGCCAAAGCATTGCCAAGAAGGGCATATAAAAGAAGAATACAAAGAGAGAAATTGTTTCATGTAAAGAATCATTCAAAACGGTGACTCAAGTCTGTTCATCATTGTATAAACATATACGTAGACATATAGATTAGTTAAACAGATTGGAGAATACAGAATTGTACTGGAGGATAAATGAGAATTGAAGACATATGACAGCAATATTTCGACCAGTAGGAAACCATGGATTATTTATAAATGGTACTTGCATAACTGGCTATCCCTCCAGAAGAAAGTAAAATTAATCCCTCTCTTACCCGGAACACAAAATAATTCTAGAAGAGTTAAAGATTAAATGAATAAAAAAAAGAATAACACAATAAAATACTAGAAAATGAATACTTAGGACACTTCATATATTATTTAGGAATAGGACAAAACAGAACTGTATGTTTATGGACCATACAAAAATTAGGAAACCTTTGCATGGGAAACAGTCCGTATATAAAGCAAATAGAAAACAATGATAATTTGGGGAAAAAAATTAATGCAAATGATAGGAGTTAACATCCATTTTCTATAAATAGCTCTTTCAAACATCCCAATAGGAAGATTAGCAAAGACTATGGAGAAGCAATGCACAAAAAGGCAGTTCCAAATGGCCAACGGACATTAAGATGCTGAACCTCACCAATGGTCAGTGAATGCAAATTAAAGTAATGAGATATCCCTTTATGCCCATCAGACTGGCAAGCACTGAACAGAGCAATAACACCTATTGCTGGCGGGGATACAGAGGGAAGGGGCACTTTAATATAATGCTGGTAGAAATGTGCTTTAACATAGCTTTTTTAGAAAGCAATCTGGCAATATCTATTAAATTAAAATATCCTTTGACCCAGACATCGTGCTGTGGGAAGCTCTCCCAGAAAAACAAATGCGGTTGTAGGTAAGGCTACATGCACAAGGGTATTTATGGCATCATTGTTTCTTGTGCCAAAAAAGTGGAAACTTGGTGAATTCCTATTAGTTGTGGAAGGCTGGCTGTTGTGAATTTTACAACATATTATGCAGCTTAGTACTCTATCTTTGGACTTGGAGAAATTTCCATGATATATTACCGTGTGGGAAAATCAAGATATAAATAGGTGGGTGTAATGTGGTCACATTGTTTAAATGAAAAATATATTTGAACACATATGCACACGTATGTACATGTATGTGTGTGTGTGCAACTATACCTCTCTCTCTCTCTCTCTGTATCTGACTGGAGAAAATATGAAATTATACAAACCAGGTTATTAAGATGGATTACCTGATCATAGAAATGCCAGATGACTTAGGACATAGGTAGAAAGGGATAGAAAGGCAAAGGGTTTTGGGGGTGGGGAGAAGTACAACCAAGAAAAGGTGGGGTGAGGGGAATACAACTAAAACCCAGCATGTGTGATTCGACCCTGTTGGTGATAGACCACCTCTACCATGGCTCCAAATGATCCCATTCTCCCAGTAGGCATACCTTGTAGGTCTCCTCCCTTGAGTGTGGGAAGGACCTGTGACTTGCTTCTAACCTATGGTATATGGCAAAAGTGATGGGATCCAACTTTCGTGATCCTGCTACTTCTCTCTTGTTTCTCTGTTTTGCCAGAAGACTCTGTTGATTCTCTCCCTTGCTGGCTTTAATGAAGTAAGTTGATGCATGACAAGGCCCACATGGCAAGATACCAGGGCAGGTTCCAAATGAAAGTGACATCGGACAACTGAATCCCTCCACCAACCACGAGAGCTTGAAGAAGATTATCCTTTCTCCATGGAGCCTTCTAATTAGCACCTAGCCTAGCCAATGCCTTGGATTGCAGAGGACCTAGCTAGACTCTGCCTTGACTCCTGCCCCATGGGAGCTTTGAGATAATAAATGAATATAACTTTAAGTGCTAAATTTCTGGCCTACTCATGAGTAGCAATAGATAACTAATTTAAGCATTTATATGAAATCTTATATGTGTGTGCATTTTTAATTAGAAAAACTTAATCCTAGCTCTTACTGAAAGCCACCAATCCTCCAGAAACTCTGCTTACATCATCTCAAAGCCTCACAAAAACGCTGGGACATATCACCCCATCTCACAGGAAAGGAACTTCACACTGGGACATAAACTGGCCGGCTGGTGTTTGGTCGAGGGGAGGTTAGAACCCGGGGTGCCCTTTCCTCTGTGTATGAGTGACCTGAGTATTTTTCATCCATCTCACTGGGAGTCCAGACAGGCAAAATCCTGGGAATGTCCTGCCTCCACTTCCTGCTGTAAGCCTGTAAACCTCCAGGCAAGTAAAGACCAAAGATAGATGCTGAACGTAAGTGGCCTCTCATCTATGCCTAAGCAGACTTTTGGCCTAGGTTTGGTGAGAACACTATCTAAACTAACACTATCTAACACTAAAACCAGCAGGACGGCTCCGAGGGTGATATGTCACCCTGGACTATAAACCTCAGGTCACTAAGAAAAGTTATTCCCCATGCCTAGAGACCAAAAGGCAGAAACCGCAAAATGTGGATGTTAGATGAAGGGAGGCATAGAGAGAGAATGTCAGTACTTACAGAAAGGTTAAACTAGAATTTCTAAAGTGGGCCAGTGAAGATGTTACATGAGCGTTTTGCAGCAAGAAAAATAAAAATAGGGTTGATGGTCAATTACTTTGTAAAACGCTAAGATGAAATTAAACAAATGTCCTTACTGCAAGACTTTCTAGAGACTTAATAAGCTAACGTAACGTGAACATGAACACTAACTTACATGTGTTTGAATTCAGAAAACTGCCTTGATTGAAAATTTTGTGCATTATTACATTTTCAAAAAATAAAAAGTGGGCCATGCACTTCAGTTCTTTAACACCTGCTTCTCTGCACAAACTCCCCTGTCTCTACAAAGGCCACCTGACGCTCCACTCCCTCAATCCTTCTCATAAACTTGTGAGTGTTCTGCAAATGCAATGGACTACTCTGGGAACAGAAATCCTGATAACCACCTTAGAATATTCTCTAAACATTCACTACGTGAGTCAAAACATATTGGAATTAGACAAAATACACAATCTTCCTAGATGTAAAATCTAGGGGTTTTGGTATTCTTAGAAAACTGTTAAAAAGACATTAGCTCTATAGAAGATCTAGAGAAATGTAACTGAATCAAGAATATCTTGAAATTGCTTATTAACAATTAAATCGATAATAATAATAATAGTGTTTGTATATGTGCCTTTTGAAAAGCATATTTATAACCATCAATGCATTAATAGTCACCATGACTCAATGAGATTTACGTCATCTCTGAGTGACTCTAATTGTAGAGGTAAAAAGAGACCCCAAGAGGTTGTTTATATGCCCATGGTCATAATTCTATGAAGTAAGAGAATTGATACTGGAAATAGTTTTGCATTTTGGTCAATTTTTTGAGAACAGTCTGCATTCTAGCTGATCTTCTCAATCAAACCATTCATTAATTCTCACTTCAGATATCTCTAATCTACTTTTCAAACTGACCACAGACGTTTTGTTTTATTTTATTTTCAATATCTGTATTCTCCTTTTCTTATCTAGAAATTCAGTTTGGCTCTTATACTAATCTGTTTGTGTTTGCTTTCTGGTCTTGGGTCTCTCCTCTCCCTTTATAAAATCAATTTGAATGTTTTAGCTATGCTTATTGAAAAGCCCTTTCCTAGTGTCTACGACATGGGTTTTGGGGTGTACTTTCTCCTGCTTCTATGCTGCCTCTCCCTCATGGTACTTGCCTTACTTACAGGCTATGAAAATTGCTAATGTAAACTCAGTTGTGGCTCTAGCTGTTTTCATGACAGTCTCACACTTGTCGGTGGGTCGGAGGGAGAAGAGAAATTAAGTTATGGATTTCAAGCCCTAGGATAATTTTTACGTGAATTTATATGCCTAGGGATGCCATGCCATGGAGAAAGCATACATATAAACCTCAAAGCCACATATAATGTAATTTTCAACTCCCTATTTTTTGTACTTAATTACTTTCATACCCACAGTTCCTGCAAGGTATTCTATTTTCTTGCCTCTTATGTAAGCCACTAAGTAGTTATTTTCTTAGTTCCGTTTCAGGTGTGGAACAGTTCTTTGAAAAGGCCAGTTTTATGCTACTCAGTGTTTCCAGCTCGCTGTAGGCATGAGTTTCACAGTTTTATCCCCTGAGACAAGTAGGAAATTCATCGCTAGTAGAGGATTTAGCTTCAACTCTTCCTCACGCTCCAACCCTAATTTCCTCTAGGCTTCCTCACTGGGCACTTGGGGATCTCCCTTTCTTGATTTTTGGTTCAGCTGTGTTTGTTTATAATATTCATTCATTCATTCATTCATTCATTCATTCATTCATTCAATAAGTCTGTTAGTCAACTGTTTATGGTTTAAACTAGGAAAGGAAATTTCTTCTTCATCAGCCACATTAAATAGAAATCTATTCCCCGTGTCTTAAATCACATCGCTTATCAATTACTTTTACACTTTGAAATCCATGAAATAATTGACATTATGGAAATGGTAATTATGGCTTATTCATAAAAATCTCAGAATGATTTCTGAAAGACTGTCTTTATGAAATTGCATATATTCTTTGAGCCAGATCCTGTGTTTGGCAGCGAGGATGCAGAGGTGAGCAGGTGGGTCGTGACTGATGCTACGTGAGATGTACAGTCCAGGGGGAGTCAATAGGAACCACACACTCCCAGGGGACAGGGCACACATAGCAGTCCAGGGGGCACGTCTCTGAACAACTGACCTGACATGTAGGTCAAAATTTGAAGGGTAAAAGGAGATGGTGGATTTTGGTTTTGGTTATGTTGCGTTTGATGAATTCCTTCCAAGTGAGGATACCCAAGAGCCAGTCAGATAGACATGCCTGGGGCTTGGGATGTAATTCTGGATTGGAAATATTAATTTGGTATTCCATTTGGACTGTAATATATTCCTCCCTCATGTTAAATTTTAAGCCAGTGTATTGACTAACCCATGAACAAGTTTGTAAAATTCCCAAAGTATTAAAAGGGATATAATAAAGAGCAAGTTTCCCTTCAATCCATGTCACATGGTTAACCAGGTCCCCCCTCAGAGGCAACCATCGCTACCAGTTTCTAGGGCAACCTTCCAGAGATGGACATGAACATGTTTGTATTTTATGAAAATGTTGTAAAACTGTTCCATCAAACTGCTATGTATCTTGAGTTTTGAGTTAGCATATTTTAATTATCATTCTATATATGCAGTGTGTATAGAACCTCTTCACCCTTTTTAACAGTGGCATACGAGCTTACTCTATGAATCAACAATCCATGCACTATCCCATAGTCGTGGACACTTATGTTGCTTCTAATCCTAAATGATATTTTAAAAATGTAAATTCCAAATGCACCTCTTCCCCAATTAGAAGTCTTTTTTAAAAAAAAGATTTTATTGATTTATTTGAGAGAGAGAGAGAGAGGATGAGCAGGGGCAGAGGGAGAAGGAGAAGCAGACTCCCCGCTGAGCAGGGAGCCTGACACGGGACTAGATCCCAGGTCCCCAGGATCATGGCAGAAGCTGAACTGACTGAGCCACCCAGGGGCCCCAACCCCCAGTTAGAAGTCTTATGTGACTTCTTAGATGGCACTTAGACCAAAATCCAAAGTTTTCACCCAAACTTACGAAGCCATTAGTAAGTATCTGGTTCTTCTCTTCCTCCCTGTTTGCATCCCGTACTTCCCTTTGCTTGCTCTCTAGGATGTAGCCAAATTGGCATTCTTCCTGTTTTTTTTTTTTTTCACTATCAAGTTCCTCCTTACCTTATAGGCTTTTCCATTGATATGCTCTTCTTGGCATGCATTCTTGCCAACTTTTATGTGATTGGTTTCTTCAGATTTTAATTTAAATGACTATTCAATCTAAAGTAGCCACCAACTCATCTTCTTATAATATCACACTATTTTAATTGTTGGCATATCATTCAAAGGTCAAAAATGAACAGGACTTAGTATGATCCCCAAGGAGACAGCCTTGGGGAAGCACCTCTCAGATCTCTGACTGTAGGGAGGAGAGGGGTCCCGCTGATGTGCTCTGAAATCCATGGTTTCATTCTCACCAAGACCCACTTCCCTTGGGTATTCCCATCTAAGTAGTACCACCATGACTGATGGTGGCCGGGATAATAAGGCAGGCCCACTCCTAGGAGATACAGGATTCCTCTACTGGAGAGCTTTGACTTGAGGACTCCCCAGTGGCCTTACCAGACTTTCCTTAGAGGTAAACAAATGCAGGCAGCGAGCATAGACAATTCTTTAAAGAAGACTTATATAAAGGAAAGGAGAAAAATAAAATAGTAACATGAAGAAGAGATGGATGTTGAGAGAAGGTTTCTGTCGGTTTTTTGGTTTGTTTGTTTATAGGATAGGAGACATTAGAACATGTTTAATGGATTACAGAAAGGATCTATTAATGGTTGGGAAATTGCAGACGTAGGAGAAAGGATAAGTAAAGGAGTAAAATCCCCCAGGTTGATGGAGTGAACAGAATTCAGAACACAGCTGGAATTATTGACTTTGGATCTTCTCTGTCACAGAAATAAAAGTAGGTATTGGTACAGGTAGTTGAGTTGAGAAGTTAGATGTCTCATCCGAGGATTCTTCTCTCTCTCTCTTCCTGCCTCCCTCAATTAAACAAAAGACAAAGCTAGGTATTGAATGAGAAGGAAGAGAAAATGGGAGTTTGAAGAAAAGTGAAAGGCTTTGGAATAATTTTATAGGGAATGGAAGAGCAAGGTGCCACATGTCAGCCATTATTGGTGACCATACATTTATAAATGCCTATCTGTGTAATTATGGATTTTCCCTCAGCAGTATACAGCTGCCTATATATAAAGGTGAACATATAAAGCCACGTTCATCTGGATAGAGGTTTTTGTCAGACTTTTGTAGAAAAACAAACAAACAAAAAAACAAACAAAAAACACCAGGAAAAACAGAGCTTAAGAAATGGTAAGAGTATGAAATTTTACCAAAACAGAGAGTAGAGTGGTTTGAATGAAAGACGACTGGATAAATTTGGGTGTCTGGATCTAATTACCAAAGACTGAAGTTGTTCCAAGGGATAAGCAACATCTAAGGTATATATATATATATATATCCATGAGAATTGGTGATTGGCATGGGATGAAAAAGAGACATGGAGACAAGGAGATCAAATAATTGAGACATCAGGGAATTGGATGGGACATCCAAATGGACATTGAAATCACCCAAGATAATGGGTTAGGTATGGCATGAAGAAATAAAGTGAGAGAGGAGTCAATGTCTTTTTTTTTTTTTAAGATTTATTTATTTATTTGAGAGAGAGAGATTGGGGAGAGGCAGAGGAGGAAGGAAAGGAAGAAAGAATCTGAAGCAGATTCACCGCCGAGTGGGGAATCCCAAAGCAGGGCTCGTGACCATGAGATCATGACCTTGCTGAAACTAAGAGTGAGACTCTTAACCAACTGAGCCATGCAGGTGCCCCAGAGTCAATGTCTTGAAAAAGAAATGTAGGGATGTGGAGTTACAAAAGTTGACTCAGTCAAATAATGTAAAACTAAAAACAAAATAAGCAAATTGAGGTTTTATAAAAGGAAAAAATGCCTTTCTGGATGTGAAACGTATAAAAGACAATTAAATATGTTTGGGGCTCAAGTTTCAGTGTCTTCGGGTAGAATATGTTCTGGTCCAGATTTTGGAGAATATTCAGATGGCCTGCGCCCTGGTCTTTGCCACATGGCTATGCTAACCATGTTTTCAGAATTGAAAATGAAACTTATGATGTGGCAAGTGTATACAGTAGTCCCTTCTTATCCACAGGGAATATCTTCCAAGACCTTCAGTGAATGCTGGAAACTATGGGTAGTACTGAATCCATATGTACTGTTTTTTTTTTCCTATCCATGCATACTTATAATGAAGCTTAATTCATAAATTAGGCACTATAAAAGATTAACAACTATAACTCATGATAAAATAAAATGATTATAACAATATATGATAAAAGTTATATAAATGTGGTCTTTCTCTCTCTCAAAGTATCTTCTTGTTCTGTACTTAGCTTTCTTACAATGATGATGACGTGAGATCATACAATGCCTACGTGATGAGATGAAGTCAAGTGATTGACATAGGCATTGTGATGTTGTATTAGACTACTGCAGACCTAATGATATATCAGAAGTAGGATAATCTCTTTCCACATCATGGTTGACCTCTGATAACTGAAACCACAGAAAGCAAAACCACAGATAAGGGTTGGGGGGGGGACTACTGTACGTTCTTACGAAACATTGTGACAGAATATTGGAAGTTGGGCTTGACAAAGAAAATAAGAGGCATATGGTCACCATAATTAGGATAGAGCTTACAGTTCAATGTAACAAATGGATGTAAGAACAGAGTCTCTCCCCCAGACATTTATCTTTCGGCTTCATTTTTCTCTTCCGTGGCGTGATTCTTACATTGCCTAGCTAAAGCCTAGAATAGGTACAAAGAAAAGAATGAAATCCAGTAAAGATTCTTTAGATATCTGAACCATGAATTTTTAAAAAGATTTGTTTATTTATTTGAGAGAGAGAGAGAGAGAGAGCTCTACAGTGGGAGTGGGGCAGAAGGAGAGGGAGAATCTCAAGCCGACTCCCTGCTGAGTGTGAAGCCTACAGGGGGCTCCCTATCAAGACATCGAGATCATGACCTGAGCCAAAATCAAGAGTCATCGCTCAACCGACCGAACCATCTGGGCGCCCCTCTGAGCCATGATTTGTAATTAAACTTTGTTCACAAATGAGGAACATCACCTTGCCTATAGATATTTCTACACATTTGATTGTTGTTGGCTTCCTTCATTTCCTTCAGGCAACATCTCTTTCTGCCCACTATTTGGCATTAAAGGAGTAATGAATAAGACACGGCCCCTGTGCCCATAGAGCTCACAATAAAAGAAAGATAAATGGTAAAAAAATAAAACTATAATGCAGAGAAATAATTCCACAGTAGAGTTATAAACAGTGTTTTAAAAGCACAGAAAAGGGAATGATTTATTGTGCTTTAAATTTTGTTTAAGGATACCATTCACTGAGCCTCCTACCTCTGCCTGGCGCTGTGCTGTGTACTTCTTTTTACCCACGACCTCAATTCATCTTAACATCAACGGAAGGTGGGTATTTTCAGCACTATTAGTTAACATATGAGGGAATCGCGTAGTGCAAAGGATAAACAAGCTATCCAAATTCTCACAGCTGTCAAGTCATAGAAATGGCATGTGAACTCAAGGCTGTTTGACCAAAAAGACCCACGAGTTATTTTCATGCCTCAAATGTGCAATGTTTAAGCTTGGCTTTATTTTGAACCCTTAGCCAGATTCGAGATTCAAAATGATTGTGATCACTAACATGTTTCTGAGAGATTTAGAAACTAAATGAGTATCTGTGATTTTTGTGGGGTTTTTTTTGTGGTTTGTTGTTGTTGTTCCTGAAACACTTTTCCTTCTGAAGCTTTTACAGCCTGAGGTTGTGGCAGACATTGCTAATCAATCCTGGAGCTAGTCTTAAATGAGCTGAGTGATCCCCGAGCTCTTCCACCTTCTACTCCAGGTAGGCATGATTAATTGAGCAAAATCAACAGGAAAATGGAACATATCTGCCATCTCTGGTCTAGAAGATAAACTACGCTGTCGAGTATAAGTTTAGGAGAGAGATATACTTTAGAAGGGAGATAAAATAGAGGAGTCTTGGGAAAATACCTAGATGAAGATTTAGTACATAGTAGGGGCTTTTGAGGTCAGTAGACTCTTGATAAATAATAGGTTGAGTACATTTTAAAGAGAGAAGGTGGTTCCCTTTCCTTTCTTTTCTCTGTATTATTTAATCTCCTTAATTTTGGTGATCTATCCAGAGGGCTTGTAAGCAGAGTCTCTACTTCCTTGTTGATAATATGGGGACTTCCACATGACGTTGTCTAGGATGAGTGAGGAGAGGGAATCTGAACGTGGTGTCTCTTAGGCTCCAAGTGCCTGCCTCCGAACCCTGACAGATGGCTGCGTGAGGGCTGAGGGTAATTATGTTGGTCAGCTGGAGGGCTTTCACAAGTCGTGTAATCTGTCACCCCTAGATGCCTGACTTCTCCTTGAAAGTGACAGATGATGCATTGAGCCACAGTGGTAATGTAAACCTCAGTGTGTTCCAGAATCCCATATCTACTGTTCTTATGACAGGCACTTCTTTTATGTACAATTTATTTCTCTCTGGAAAGTTCTGTCTAGACACAGCCCTAGTTCCCAGGGATATTCCTTATCATTAATGCATTCTCCTCAAGTATGAGAAATGAAGCACAGTATAGACAATGAGTCTTTCTGGAGCTCTAACTTAGGATCCATTTAGAACTGGAATGATGGTCCACTCTGAGTACAAGCCTCTTTTGCACTATACTTGGACCCAAAGAACTTAGCCAACCCCTACGCCTACCATGCAAGCTTGTTTCACTACGCTAACAGTACTTGGAGTTGGCATTTCTATATCCTCTCCCCAAGTTACATTAAATGGGCTGTACTTCATCAATATATGAAGTATATCTATTTCTAAATATATAAAACGGCACCTTCTCCCAGGGCTCTGCTCTCATTATCCCTCTTAGCTGGCTTTTCCTTTTTTCTTTTACTTTGTTAACACATCACCTTCTCATGTATTACATAATTACTTAGCCCTTTGTTTATTGTCTGGCTTCCTACAATGGAATATAATGAACAGCAGCTTTGTCCTTTTTTCTTTTTTTTTTTTTTTTTTTTTTTGCACAGTAGCCTCAGAACATTGCACTCCCTTGGTACATATTTATTTAAGTTTAAATAAATGACAGATACCAAAAAAATAATTCCTTAATGCAGAAAACTTCACATGATATAGTAGTAGGCATACTGAATCTAGAGTCAGAGGGGCTCTTGTTCTTTGGGACTCACTGTTTGGTGTGAGGGGCTGGTGGCGGTGGTGGTGGAGGGGGGCACATCATCTCTCTGAGACCTTGATTTTCCATATTAGGGGCAATAATTCCTGCCCACCCGATATCAGGGTATTTCCCTGAGCATCATAGGGTGTGACAGTATCTTGAAAGTTTTCAATTATGCAAATATCAATTACAGTCAGAGTAGAATAGGACCATGTTGCCAGGGATAAGAAGCAAGCTGTGTTTTGGTGGCAATGTCAACATGCAAAACCTCTGAGAGGAGAACTTTAAGATCATGGTCCCTGAGGGGTTCTGCAAAAGTGTCTCTTGTCCGTCCTGCTCTGAGCTCCGTCCCTCCCTTTCTTCTTTACTTCCTTTATTCCTTTCTCAATATTATACACCTTAATTTGCTCAAACAAACAAACAAAAAATGCATAAGTTAAATCAGCAGTTCATACATGCAAAGCCAATTATAAATTTGTACTGTTAAGATGAGCTGGGAGTTGATTTTTGTGTTGTTGTTCATTCAATGAGATGGAAAAATCCCTTTCAATTTCTCTTTGCCCGATCAGTCTATTTCTAGTCAAAATCTGAGTTTGAAGTTACTGCAAGGTAAGAAAGTCACTTTAGGAAGAAGCATAGTCTGTCTTAGGTGGCAGAAACGGTGAGTGAGCAGATTGATGCCTGGACTCCGAGTCTCTTCCAGCCTGCAACATTATTTCGCTGACAGATAAAAGATAGGGTTACTCGGCAGGATCAGATTAGGGTTCTCCTTAGGTATGCACGTAAAGGCTGGGCTTGGGCACTATAACTGGGCAGATAGTAAGAGCTGTGGAGTTAGAGCTAGCTTTGAGCCCTAGTTCCGCAGGTTAGTTAAGACTTTTTTTTTTTTTTTTTAGATTTGTTTATTTGAGAGAGAGAGGTTGAGAGAGAGAGAGAGAGAGAGAGAGAGAGAGAACAAGCGGGAGGGGCAGAGGGAGGGGGAAAGAGAATCGCGAGCAGACTCTGCACCGAGCACTGAGCCCAACACAGGGCTCGATCCCATGACACTGAGATCGTGACCTGAAGTCAGATCACGAAACCAAGCATTAGATGCTCAACCGACTGTGCCACCCAGGGGCCCCTAATTAAGGCTTTTGGAGCAGATCAATAAAGTCTCTGACAAAATAATGGCATCCCACCATGTAGAGGAGTGAGACTTGCTGACCCAAATGTAAGTGGGCATGGATTATATGCCAAGAGCAATGATCAGATTTAGAGGACTGCGGAGAAGCGCATAAATGTAAGGTCCTGTCTCGTCAGGTCACCGCTTCACTCCCCACGGCTGCTCTAGCTGCCCCTTTTCCTGATTCCTGTCATTTCTGACATGGTAGCCCCACACGCAACCTCTGGATCTGTACTGCAGGCCACAGCCAAAGTCACTACCCAAATATTTCAAACTTACAGGGTCATGTCATTGTTGCTTCCGAGAACATAGTTAATACATAAGGGGAATTTATTCTAATCATTATAAGAAGCCAATTACATTCATTTAATGTAATGAAAAGAGAATGGAGACTAACCCCAGAGTTCTTTCTCTCCAGCAAGACTCAGTGCAGACGCAGGTGACTTCAGCTAGTGATATGTGAATAGATTTTACATTGTATGTGGGCAATGATTTTAGTTTTCATTGCTATGTATTTTACTTAATTTCCTAGAAAAAAAAAACAACCTAAGTCCATCAAAGTCATGATTGATTTTATGTCTATCGTGACTTTTGTAGAGCAGTGAATTGAAGTAGAAAAGTCAATTATACAGGTGTTATGCCGAGCCGGCACAAAAGAGCGAAGATAGAGTTTAACTGAGGGTTGGAAATTCCATTTTAGAGAAGCCTTTTGTCATTTTCTTATGCATCAGAAGACTAGTTCTTGAGGAAAGAATGTTCAACCCACTAAAAAGGAAAGGTTGATAACATTAATGCACATGGACATATATTGGTAACGTGCAGAGCCATTTCATAGATGATCTTAATGGATCTTATAACAATGCTGTGAATTAATGAGAAAGACAGATAGACAGACAGGCTAGAGAGTGGAATACTTGGGCTATGAACTGAATGTGAACTCCGGTAACTCACAATGTCAATGAAGAACATCACAGAAGAATGGCTGAAACTGTGGTTGTTCTGAAAGTCTTGCTAATGTGAGGACTTATGGACAGGCCAGGGGATGATCGATTTAGAGGGAAAAAAATTAAAGGAAGCATGGAAATTTATTTTTTAATATTAAAGGCTACTCTGTGGAAGGAGAAACAAACTTATTCTGCATTGATCCAGAGAGAAAGACTAGGATTAATAGCTGAAAGTTTCAAGAAAGCAGCTTTTTAATCAATGTAAGGCTGACCTTTCAAATAATTAGAATTGTCTAGAATCAAGCCCTGGTCAGCTTCCTTGGGCTACTCCTGCTCCTTGTTGCTGAATTCAGTTTTTCTAAATACTGTAGTTTCCCTTTCAACTGTCCCCCATGCCAAAGGCACTAATACAAAACTTCTTTTCCCTCCTAGTGTCATTTCCTCTGCATGGACATTAACTGGAATTTTCTACGTCAAGCATAGTCACATTTTAATTGCTTGGCCTCTGTCAACATTGGACCTGTACTTTAAATATACAAATGAGTTTTATGTGAAGGTAGCTTTTCCCCGTGTTAGAAAGGTCTACAATTCTTTCCCAAAAGCCTTCTTTTTAATCAACATAATTTTGAACTTCTTTTGTCTATAGTTACATTACTAGCTCAAAAAAAAAAAAAAAGGCTGAAACTGTGGCCTGGCTTTGTGCAAATGACCTTGAGAAAGACATTTCCCCTTTCTGGGTTTTAGTATACTCATTTTCTAAAATTAATCATGTGGGCTCGAAGATCTCAGGGGTTTCCCCTGGCTCTGATTTTCTAGGATTCCATTAATCAACTTTCCTCATAGTGGGGTAGGCAAACTCTTAATTATCCAATGAAACTTTGATAGATTCTGTGTAAATAGCTGTAATTCTTTCTTTGTGTTGGATTCACTTAGGTTCTCCCTTAAATAAATAACCAGCTGCCTAATTTAGAATTGTATCCTTAACATGCCTAGTGTTTATGTGTAGGTCTAACTGAGTGACAAAAACAAAACAAAGCAAAACAACAAAAAAGCCAGAATGCTTTATTCACAAATGTGAACCTTTATGTATAATTTTGGGTTTGCAAACCAGCAGGAAAAGGCTTTCCTATTTTTAAAGCTGGTGAGAAGTACCACTCTTTTCGTGTCTGGGTAAACAGAGTAATATACTTCTTTCCTAAGAAAATGAAAACCTCATGTCTCTCCTAGATATTCAAGTATAGATTAAGAAAAGGAAATTTGTGGCAAAGAAGAGTTAATTATATAATTACAAAAAACACCTTCAAAAAAAAATAACAGCTCATTGGCATATAATTCAGATACCATACAATTCACTAATTTAAATATATAATTCAATGGTTTATGTTATACTCACAGACATATTAGAAACAGAAAAATATAATATATATACATATACATATATATACATATACATATGTTTTTGCTTCTGGTTCCTGACACAGAGCTCCTAAAATCCCCGTAATTTCCTAAGTGATAAGAACACTAGGACCTTCTCCTGTCCTAATATTTGTCTCTAACCCTGTCCCTGACAAAGGCCCCCTAAAACTGTATAAATTCCTATGATAGGAACCCTAGGAGCATCTTTTGTTCTATTGAGACATCTCTCGGGGGTGGGGAGGCTCTTGGATGGCTCTTCTTCACCAGGAAGACCAAGCCATGATCAGAAGCTTGGAATTTTCAGTAGTACCCCATCCTCCAGAAAGGGGAGAGGAGTTGGAAAAGGAGTCAGTAACTAGTCATGCCTACGTGAGGAGGCCACCATAAAATCCCAATAGGAGGGGGTTTGGCAAGCTTCCAGGTTGGTGAACACATCCACAGGGGAGGGTGAAGCACCCCAGCTCCATGGGGACAGAAGCTCCTGCACGTGGGACCTTCCTAGTCCTCGTCCTGTGTACCATTTCATCTGACTATTTGCACCCTTTATCACGTCCTTTCATACGCTGGTAAATGTTATGTGTTTCCCCAACTTCTATAAGCCACCCCAGCAAATTAATCAAACCCAACGAGGGGATTGTTGGAACCTTCAGTCTGTCGCTGGTGGGTCAGAAGCACTGGTGTCTAAAGTGGTGTGTTAGGCTGGTGATGGGTAGTAAGGAGGGCACGTATTGCATGATGCTCTGGGTGTTATACACAACTAATGAATCGTGGAACTTTACATCAAAAACCAGGGATGTACTGTATGGTGACTAACATAATAAAAAATATTATTATAAAAAAATAAATAAAGTGGTGTGTGTGTGTGTGTGTGTGTGTGTGTGTAGGTGCAGGGCAGTCTCATGGGACTGATGCCTTAACTTGTGGCCTCTGATGCTATTTCCATGTAGACAGTGACAGAATTGAGTTAAATTTTCACTCACCCAGCTGGTGTCACAGAGAATTGCTTGGCGCGGGGGAAAAAATCTCACACATTCGGCGATCAGAAGTGCTAGAAGGGTTTTGTGTGAGTAGGAAAGGACGCTCACAGGACAGAACACAGTAGGGAAGGACTGGGTTGTTCCTTACATAGGAAGAGGGAAAAGCTGAAGGTTCTTTTTGTTTTGTTTTTGTTTTTTTCCCTTTGCACACAGATTTCTGCAGCCCTCATCACAATGAATTTTAGAACCCCGTGTGCATTTGTAGGGACTCCCTACCCTCTTCCCCCTGCCTGCTTCCACCTGCCCCAGTCATAGGCAAGCACTGATTTTTGTTGTCTTTACACATTTGCCTAGTCTGAATATTTTGTATAAATGGAATCACATGACATGAGGTCTTTTGTGGCTGAGTTCTTTTACCTAGCACAATGTTTTCAAGGTTTATCTATATTGTAGCATGTATCATTACCTCATTCCCTTTGAAGGCTGAGTAATATTCAGTTGTATGGATTTACCATATTCTGCATATCCATTCATCAACCAGTAGACAATGTGGTTGTTTTATACTTAACTATCATGAATAATGCTGCTAAGAACATTTATGTGTATGTTTTTTGTTTGTTTCTTCGGGTTTTTTGGTGGACGTTTGTTTTCATTTATCTTGGATGTATACCTGGGAGTGGAATTCCTGGGGCAAAAGGAAACTTTATGTTGAAGTTTTTGAGAAAGCACCAGACTCCTTCGAAATGTCTGTACCATATACATTTACACCAGGAGGGGCGTTCCAGTTTCTCCACATGGTAACCAACCTTTGCTATTCTCTCTCTTTTTGATCATAGCCATCTTAAGTGGGTATGAAGTACTTTCCCATTGTCATTTTTATTTACGTTTCCATGATGACTAATGATGTTGAACATCCTCTCACGTGCTTTTTGGTCATTTGTATATCGTCTTTGGAGAAATGGCTGTCAAGATACCTTGCCTGGGGTGCCTGGCTGGCTCAGTTGTTGGAGTGCATGACTCTTGATCTCGGGGTTATGAATTTGAGCCCCACGTTGGGTGTAGAGATTATTTAAAAATGAAATCTAAAAAAAAAGATATTTTGCCCATTTTTAATTGGATTGTTTGGTTTTTGTTTTTGCTTTTTAATTGTAAGAGGTCTTTATGTATTCTTTATACCAGCTCCTTATCAGATATATGATTTGCTCTGCAAATATTTTCTATCATCCAATGGGTTGTTTTTCACTTTCTTGACGGTATCCTTTGAGGCAAAGAAAAATATTAATTTTAAAGTCTCCTTTATCTATTTTTTCTTTTCCTTGTTTATGCTTTTGGTGTCATAAGAACCTATCACCAAATCAAAGGTCTTGAAGATTAATCCCTCTATTTTCTTTTAAAAATTTTATAGCCTTAGTTTTACATTTAGATTTTTGGCCCATTTTGAGATAATTTTTACAGCCAGTGTGAAGTTGGAGGTGAAACATCATTATTTTCCATGTGCATATCCTGTTGTCCTGGAACCATTTGTGGAACAAAAGATTTTTTTCTCCATTGAATAGTCTTGGCACTATTGTTGAAAATCAATTGACCATAGATAATGTGGGTTTATTTCTGAATTCCTAATTCTATTTTATTGATCTATATGTCTTTCCTTATGCCAGAACCACACTGTATTGAATAATTTGTTACTTTGCAGTAAGTTTTGAAACTAGAAAATATAAGACCCCAAATATGTTCTCCTTTTTTAAGATTGTTTTGATTAATCTGGATCCCTTAAGTTCTCATATGAATTTTAGAATCAACTTGGAAATTTCTAAAAAAAACAAAAACAAAAACAAAACCTGTTATTCTGATAGGATTTGGGCTGCATCTTCACATCAAAGTGGGGACTATTGCTATTTTAACAATATTAAATCTTAAAAAATAACGATATTAAATGTTCAGATCACTGAACATGGATGTTTTTCCATTTATTTAGATTTTTTTTACTGTTTTTAAGAATGTTTTGTATTTTTCAGATTATAAGTTTTAGGCTTCTTTTGTTAAATTTACTGTTAAGTGTTCCAACTTTTTTTTTTTCTATTGTAAATGGAATTGTTTTCTTAAGATTATTTTAAGATTGTTCCTTGGTAGTTGTGACATAATACAAAAATATATTTGTTCTTTTTCCCTAATTCTTGGTGCAGAACTTCTAAAACTCTTGGAATTTCCTGAGTGATAGGAGTGCTCTCTGTTATTCATAGAGTCCCTTTGGATCACATCTCAGTTTATGCTAATGAGGTGACCTGGAGTGGGACCCTTCTAGATAGTCTCGGGATGGGGTTGGTCACCAGAAAGACCCAGTGATTAGAGCGCTGGAACTTTTAGCCTCACCCAGCACCAGGAAGGATTTGGGGTAGGGTGGGTATGAAGATTGGGCTCTATAAAAACTCTTGAACAATGAAGTTGAAATAGTTTCTGGGTTGGCAAACACATCACAGTGCTGAGAGAGTGATGCACCCACAGAGGGCATGGAAGTTCTGCGTCGGACCTCCCCCGCCACCCATACTTTACCTGATAGAGGTAAGTAAAGTCTTTTCCCGTGTCTGTGAGCCATTTTAGTAAATTACTGAACTGCAGGAGCAGGGGGTCAGGGAAACCTGTAAGGTATAGGCAGTTGGTCAGAAGTACAAGTAGTTCTTGGGACTTCAACTGGCCTCTGAAGTAGGAACAGTCTTGCGGGACTGAGCTTTAATTTGTAGGAAATGTGTTAACTCTAAGTAGTTAGAGTCAGAATTAAACTGATGAGTGGGATACCTGGTTGGTCCACAGAGAACTGGTTCTTGGTGTTGGAAAACACCTGAGTCATATACAGAAAGAAAACAAAACAAAAACCAATGATTTAGGTTTATTGATACTGTAATCCTGCAGTCTTGCTGGATTCTTTGATTAGCTCTAATAGATAATAGCGGATTCTTTAGGATTTCCTATATGTAATCATGTTATCTCCAAGTAAAGATAGCTTTACTTCTTCCTTTCCAATTTGGTTGTCAGTCATATCATATTCTTGCTGAATTGGTCTGGCTAGAACCTCTAGTTCAATGTTGAAAAGAAGTGGTGAGAATGGGTAAACTTTCCTTTTTCTTAATGTTAGGCGGCATTCAGACTTTCACCATTAAGCAGGATGTCAGTTGTGGGTTTTCAAATATACCCTTTCCCAGGCTGAGTAAGTTCCCTTCTTTTCTAGTTTGTTGAATACTTTTATCATGGAAAACTGTTAGATTTGGTCAAATTCTGTTTCTGCATCTATGGAGATGATCATGTGGTCTTTGTTTTTTTGTCCTATTGATATGACATATTGTATTAATTTGTTTCTGAGTGTTAAGCCAACCTTGCATTCCTGGCATAGATTATAATTGAGCATGGGGTATATCTTTCTATATGTTGCTGATTTGGTTTACTGATATTGTATTTATTTTTTTAAGATTATTTATTTATTTTTAGAGAGAGAGGGAAGGGGGGAGGGACAGAGGGAGAGCATCCCAAGCAGACTCCCTGCTGAGCATGGAGCCCAATGTAGGGCTCGATCCCTGACCCTGAGTTCACCATCTGGGCCAAAACCAAGAGTCAGGTGCTTAATTGAGTGTGCTACCCAGGCATCTTGGTTTGCTAGTATTCTCTTGGGGATTTTTGTGTCTATATTGGTAAAACATTGGTCTATAGTTTTCTTCTCTTGTGGCAACTTTATCTGATTTTGGTGTCAGTGTAAAACTCACCTAAGAAAGAGTTGGGGAAGTTTCCTCCTCCTCTATTTTTTGGAAGAATTTTTAGAGAATTGGTATTATTTTAAGTTTTGTAGTAAAGCACCAGAGTAGCCTTCTGGTCCTGGACCTTTCTTTATGGATATTTTTTAAATTACTCTTTCAATGTCTTTACTTTTTTCTAATTTTTATTTTTTTTAAGATTTTATTTATTCATTTGAGAGAGACAGAGTGAGCAAGGTAGAGGGAGGGACAGAGGGAGAGGGAGAAGCAGACTTCCCACTGAGTGGGAAGCCTGACACAAGACTTGATCCCAGGACCCTGGGATCATGACCTGAGCCAAAGGCAGACACGTAACTGACTGAGCCACCCAGGCGCCCCTGTCTTTGCTCTTTATAGGTCAATTCAGATTTTCTGTCTCTTCTTGAGGATGGCTTTGATAGTTTGTGTCTTTCTAGGAGCCAGATCATTTATTCTAGGTCAACTAATTTGTCATCACACAGATGTTCCTGATACGGTTTTATAAGACTTCTTATTTTGGTGTAAGTCAGTCAGTTAACCATCTGCCTTTGGCTCAGGTCATGATCCTGGAGTCCTGGGATTGAGCCCTGTATCAGCTCCCTGATCAGTGGGGAGTCTGTCCCTCCCTCTCCTTCTCCCTCTGTCCCTCCCTCTACTTATGCTCTCCTTCTCAAATAAATAAATAAAATCTTAAAAAAATTATAAGACATTTTATTTTTATAAGATCGGTAGCAATGTCCCCTCTTTCTTTTATTTCTGATTTTAGTAACTTGAATCTTCTCTCTCTCTCTCTCTTCTTCTCTCTCATCAGTTTCCTATAGATTTGTCAAATTTGTTGTTTTTTTCAGAGAATAAACTTCTGATTTTATTATTATTTTTCTATTATCTCTTTCATTTGTGTTCACTTTTATCTTTATTATTCCTTTTTTCTTTTTGCTTTGAGATTAGTTTGTCCTTTTCCTAGTATCATATGGTAGAAATTAAGATTATTGTTTCAAGGTCTTTTTTTATGTATCAGTTTATAGCTATGTATTTCCTTCTAAACACTACTTTTAGTGCATCCGTAAGTTTTGCTATGTCCTTTTTTTGTTTTATTCTTCTCAAAGTATTTCCTAATTTCTATTGTGATTTATTATGTTTTCCATTGGTTATTTAAGAGTACATTGTTTAAATTCACATATTTGTGAGTTTCCCAAATTTATGTTATTTCAGCTTGAATAAATTTCTTTAGAATTTCTTGTAAGGCTGATTTGCTGGCAACAAATTTTCTCAGTTTTTGTTTATTTGGGAATGTCTTTATTTTACTTTCATGTATGAGAGATACACTCCTATGTGTGTGTTGCTGTCCATAATGGTATCCTGCATTTCTCTAAGGCTCTGTTGATCTGTCTCCATTCTTTCTCCTCTTTGTTCTTCAGTTTGTATAATTTCTATTGATCTATCTTAAAGTTCACTATTTCTTTTTCCTGCCAATTCAAATACACTATTGATCCTCTCTAGTGAATTTTTCATTTCAGTTATTGTGGGTTTTTTTTTTTAACTCCAGAATTTCCATTTCTTTCTTTCTTTCTTTCTTTCTTTCTTTCTTTCTTTCTTTCTTTCTTTCTTTCTTTCTTCCTTTCTTTCTTTCCTTCTTCCTTCCTTCCTTCCTTTCTTTCTTTCTTTCTTTCTTTCTTTCTTCTTTCTTTCTTTTTTGTTATTTCTATTTCTTTATCGATATACTTTATCTGAGAAGACATTGTCATCATATCTCCTTAATTCTTTAATCCTGGTGTCCTTTGGCTTTTTGAACATATTTATAATAGCTGCTTTGACATCTTTGTTAAATCCTATATTTATTCACTCTGCTTCTGTTATCTGCTCTTTTGTCCTGTGTATGCGTCAGACTTGCACGTTTCTTTGTGTATTCCCTAGTTTTTGTTAAACTAGACACTTCAGATAATATATTGTAGCAACTCTGGATACTGACTCCCCGACCCTCTTTGGGGTTTATTATTGCTACTTACTTGTTTATTTTTTAATGATTGACTGGATTATTTTAGCGAAGTCTATTTCCATTGTAGTGAGTTAAATTACAAATGTTGCTACAGAATTATGTCCAAGATAGACTTCTAGTGAAATTGTGAAAGTAGTGTGTTTAGAGCAGGTCAATGATAAAACGGGTGGTAGCTGTATGTTTGCATATGCATAGTCAGCTTCAAAAACAACAACAACAACAACAATAACAATAACTGGTGAGGTAGCTGCCTCTGAGAAGGAGGACTGAGAACTGGTGGGCTGTTATGAAGAAAAACTAATTTTCCTTACATGATATTTTTCATTTATTTTTTGCCTTGTATGCATTTCTTCATAAATTTATAAGGGTAGAACAACTGAGTTCTGTTTTGTTTTGTTTTTGCAGTTAGAAAAAAAAATCCTACCTATCTCATATTAAATTCATAAATGTTTGTTTTAAATAGAAATTGAATTACTTTATTTGGAAATTCTGATTAGGGATTAATGGTTAATACACATTAACATATCAAAGTCCTTTATCTCAAATTTATTTGACATTAAAAAAAATGGCCTTGGACTAGTGTTTCATTTGGTAAAATCATTAGTTAAAATCAGAAGTTTCAGGAAAAAGGTATAACCCGGAAGTGGAGTGTCAGTCTGGAGGATATGCATGTGTTTGTTCGATGTTCCTCTTCCTACATTGTTATTGGCTTTCTTCGATGGCTATCAGCTCTTCCCTTTGCGTTCATTCCTAGACCGTGAGGGTCTCCCCTTACATGGCTGCTTCTTCTCGCTTAATGAGGGCTCCAAGATCATTCACAGGGTCCATTTATTTCTCCATAACTACAGGCAACTTCTCCTCAGACTTCATCGTCTGAGTCCCTCTCTCCATGAGGAGTTCATGCCTTCTGCCGTTGGAGTATGGCTCCTCTCTGATCAGGTTCATTGCAGCAAGATTAACCTGTCATTAAAAAATATATAATTGTACTTCAGTTTTCTCCTGTTTCTTAAATGGATGCTGAACTTAGCTCCAAAGCCCCTTGCCAGAATGCAGCTGAAAAGCCTTTGGCAACAGAAAGCTGATTATTTGCAAAAGTGGGACTCCTAATTGGAAAATGTGATGGAATGAAAATAGTGAGTCCCCAGTAATCTCCTTCTAAAATGATAATGTGTTCCACTTAATGAATATTAATGTGTCATATTCATGAGCCTGGAAAATTTGAACCTGTGAGATAAGAATTTGTTCTACCTCAGAATCAACATGCTCACTCATTCACACCTTCCCATTCACAGAGACAAGCTGCCATTCTTGATGGGACACCTCTCACAGACAGCAATTAGCATGTATGCAGACCTCTAATTGGTTGTGAATTTTTTTTTTTAATTTTTCCTGTTCCTGAGAATCATTATGCATGCTTTCATACTCTTTACTCTGGTCTATTCTAAATTTTTAACAGCAAATGCCCATATATTTTACCTCTCATTTAATTCCTCACTACCCACAGGGAAGGTACAACATATAAGGTGTGACTGCAGTTTGGAAGGATGGTTTGTTTTATGAAGAAATGAGAAGGAATCTATACATTTAAGTGTGTGTGTGTGTGTGTGTGTGTGTGTGTGTGTGTGTGAAGACATCCTTGAGATGCTACTTATTCCAATAATGTAGTTATTACTAAAAACATATTGGGAGCTCCTGTTTGGAGGACCAGGTCAGTTTTCTCAGTAGAACGTGAACGTCTGTACTATGATTAGCTGGGAGGAGCCAAATGTGATGGATTTCATTTAAAACACAATTTTTGTACTGTAATCAAGTTTAGACCCCATCAGTACCTGAGTTTAATGAGAGCCCGTCCTTTCACTTTTCAAAACTTGAGACTTGCTTTAAACACACACACACACACTCACATGTTGTTATTGAGCTATAATTCATATACCATACAGTTCACCTATTTAAAGTGTACATTTCATTTGTTTTTAGTATAGTCACAGAGTTGTGCAGCCAGCACCACAATGAATTTTAGAACATTTGTATCCACCCAGAAGGACATTCCATTACCCATTAACAGTCGCTCCTCATCATTCTGAGGCAACCGCTAATCTACTTTCCGCCTCTAGAGGTTTGCTTATTCTGGGCATCCCATGTACATGGAACCATATGATCTGCGGTCCTTTGTGTCTGACTTCTTTCACTTAAGCATAATATTTTCAAGGTTTGTCCATGTTACAGCGCAGTTAAGTTTTGTTTTTTTTTAATTTTTGATAACTTGAGACTCTTTAAGAGAAATACTGGTTATTGTCAATGACCTGCCCATGTAGAATTTATTTTTCAATCAGTTGAACATATATAAATGAATACTTGTTAAATACAATATATGTGTCCCGAGAACAAATATATTTTGTGGCACGGAAAAATTAGATTTTGCCCTACTATCCTCTAGAAAGAATAGAATCAGATAGTGTGGGGATCTTTTGTTTTATTTTGAGGCAACCTGTATGTAATGGCTATTTTTTTCAGAGCAGAAATGTCCTCTCTGTAGAAGAAATGAGAAAAGGCAGCAGAGGGGAGAAGTTTCTGAAGGATGGAAAAAGCTAAGCACTTCCTGATGGAAGAAAGTTCCCAGGCACATGAGAGATCCAGTAACAGTAAGAAGAAATTGGGAAAGAAGAGATAGGTCGAGGGGGGTGATTTATTCAAAGGTAAAAAGCTTGCCTTGTGTCCCCCCCAAATTTATATTTTGAAGCCCTAACCCCTAAGATGATGGGATTTAGAGATGGGATGGTTGAGAGATAGGAGTAGACGGAGTCCTAAAGGTGGGGCTCTCATGATGAGATTAGTGCCCTTATGAAAATAGAGACACCAGAGCGCTCTCACCGAGTGAGAACACGAGGAGAAAGCCACCACCTGCAGCTCTCACCAGGAACTGAGTTGGCTGGTCCCTTGACCTTGGGCTTCTCAGCCTCCAGAACGGTGAAAAATAAATGTCTCTTGGTTAATCCCCCAAAACTATAGTATTTTCTTACAGCACTCCAAGCGGACAAATACATAGGTATTTAAACAATTCCATATTGTGCTCTTTATGAAACCCTTAATGAAAACTCCGTTTCATTTTGTGTAAATGGGGGAAGTGCTCAAGGCTATTTTGAGGGTGTTGTGTGAGGACCAGAGGAGAGTCCCTCCCAGGACAGAGTTCTATTTCTATGCGGGGCCCAGGGTGATATCTGACCGGATGAGGATACATGTTTCTTGTGTTTCCTCCAACTTCCAGCCTCCCCCCCGGAGCCCCTCACAGCTTGTTGCCAGCCAAGTGAATCACTTCCTTCCCTATCAGTGCTGATGTGCTAACTTTGGGGAAATCTCAGTGCAGCGATCCCTAGCCAAATCTTAAGAAACACCACGGTTGGCAAAATCGCAACTGACAAAATCAGTTTCATAGCAAATATGGGATTAGGGGAAAAACAATAAAAGTGGCATTGAATGTATGCGTGAGTGTAAAAAATAAATAGAATTTGTAGAACGTCTCCATTCCCCAGAACAAAGCAAATTTCTCATCATTGTGATTCCTCTCGGGTAGGTAAAGGCTCCCCTGGTCACAGTCTTCAGCTATCCAGGGGACACTGCTGCTGGGCACTGAGGGACCGAGACAGACCATGACTTTGCAAACCAATCCTCAGGTGCCTGAAACTCAACATCCTTTCAGCTTGGATTCTCTCTGGTTTCTTTCTTTCCTTGGTTGAGAAACAGCGTGGGGCAGTGGTGAGGTGCCCAGACACTGAGGTTTGAAGACACTGAATTTGAAGATCAGCTGTGCAGTGTATGACACACATGACTCATGACAGGGTTCCGTAACCTCTCTGTGCCTCATCTGTAAGGACAGGTGAAAGTCATGATTACCTGGGGCACCTGGGTGGCACAGTCCATTGAGCTTCTGACTCTTTGTTTCGGCTCACATCATGACCTCAAGGTCATGAGATGGAGCTCGGCATCGGGCTCTGGGTTCAGGGTGGAGTCGGCTGAAGACTCTTTCCTTCTCCCTCTGCCCCTCCCCCACCTCTCTAAAATAAACAAATAAATCTTAAAAAGGAAAAGAAAAGAAAGTCATACTTACCTGAGTGTCTTCATGAGAGTTCCATGACTTGCTGCCAGTGAGCATCTCTGGTACACAGGAAACACATGTACGCCTTTGCTGTGTGTCATTTTCGGAGGCTACATGGGATGTTGGTGCAACCATTGGCTTTTTCACAGTTACCTCATTGGCTTAATTATTTCAGGGGTGATGTCCCGTCTATGGACTAGAAGGATGGTAGTAAAGAGATTACTTTCATCCCTACTTGAGGCCTGGCCCAATGACCCAAACCGTACAAAACCTTCCTTTCTCATTGAGGGGCTCACAGAAACACCAGCCCTGGAGACTGGCATGGCACATTCTGAGTTGTGACTGTGACGTTTGACTCTTTTATAATTACCCATCCATCGACAGTGCCTCTTGGGAATTGAAAACAGCGCCTGAGAAACTTTGAGCTCTTAGAGTCATAATAGCCCAGAATTAACACAATATAAGGAACCGAATGACCACCCAATGTAAGCAGTGATCTGTAAGCTTATAGGTTGTTCTAATTTTCTTCTACTGTTGCTATAATAAATAACAATGTAGTTGGCGGAGAAGAACGAAGAAGGTATGTTCAGGGTTGTGAATATTTTTAAGCTTTTGGGATGAGAAATCTAAAAAGAGAAAGAAAACGAGGGATCATATACCCACACCACACAGAAAAGATAGTTGAAATTAATTTAGGAATGTATGAATAATATTATTTTACGGTTTTAATATTTTCTTTAAATATTTTCTTTATACATGTACTCATGTACTCCTTTTTACTAAAAACAGGAAAATAAACTTAGCATATACATCATATTTTTACTGCCACCCTCCATTCTCTCTTTCCCTTCTTTATTCTGCCCCCCAGCCAACCCCCTGCCTACACCCTGCCTTGTACACTCTGCCAATGATGGTTAGAAACATAATAGGCACCCCTTAATAGTTTTCTCTGTGTTTAAAATGTCTTAATCCCATACATGTAAAGAGTTTTCTTTGTTTTTGCTCCCATTTTTAAAATAGATCGCCTTGTACTCACTTTTCTGCATCTTTTTTCCCTCCAGTAATATATCAGGAAAAAAAGCTTCCAAGTCAATTGAACTAACTCTATTTCATCATTTTAAAATGTTACAAGTACCTGAATGGCGTGGACAGACAGTAATCAACCATTCCCCTCTGCTTTTCTTGTTTATTTGCTCCTCTTACTGGTATCCAGTGAGAGCTTGTTCCTGAAAGTTACATTTTCCTGGCAACCAATGAGTTTACACATCTTTTCATAAGGTTGTTGGCTGTTTGAGTTTGCTCTTCAGTGAAATTGTTTTGAATAGTCATGGTTATTTAACTCTTTTGTGTCATTTAGAGGGGGCTCTTTGCTTTTTTCCCCAAATCTAATGTTTGTCTATTTACTTTATGTGTGGTATGATTGACCTTTCAAAATTTATCATTTTTACATAGGCAAATGTATCTTTTTTCTTTTATAGCTTTGGGGTTCCTAGGGTGGGTTAGAAAATGTTTCCTGCTTCTATATTGTACATATTGTCTTCAAGATTGTCTCTGAGAGTTTTATTACTTCATATTCTACATTTAAGACTTTAATCCATCTGGAAAATATTTTCATATTTTGTGTAAAATCGAGGTCCAATTTTATTTTCTTCCAGATGGGTAATCAGTTCGCCAGCACCATTTATTAAAAATTCTGTTCCTTTCCAACTGAACTGAAATACCAACTGAGTTCTCATATGGACCGTGATGTATTCCTGGATTTTCTATTCTGCTCCCTTAATCCCACGTCTCTTCCGGCCAATGCCATATTGATTCGATTGCAGTGTTTTTAGACATCTTCATCTTGGCATGGCTAGTACCTCTCTCCATCCTTCCTCCCATTAAAAAAAAAAATGTAGCTATTATTTTTTTTCATTTGACAATTTTTTTATTATGTTATGTTAGTCACCATACAGTACATCATTAGTTTTTGATGTAATGTTCCATGATTCATTGTTTGTGCATGAGAGGTTGTAGAGAAAGGGAAACCCTCTTACACTGTTGGTGGGAATGAAATTGGTATAGCCAACAGTGTGGAGGTTCCTCAAAAAGTTAAAAATAGAGCTACACTATGACCCAGCAATTGCACTACTGGGTATTTACCCCAAAGATACAGATGTAGTGAAAAGAAGGGCCATGTGTACCCCAATGTTCATAGCAGCATTGTCCACAATAGCTAAACAGTGAAAGGAGCCAAGATGCCCTTCAAGAGACGAATGGATAAAGATGTGGTCCATATATACAATGTAATATCGCTCCCCCATCAGAAAGGATGATTACCCAACATTTGCATCAACATGGGTGGAACTGGAGGAGATTATGCTAAGTGAAATAAGGTAAGCAGAGAAAGACAATTATATGGTTTCACTTATTTGTGGAACATAAGGAATAGCATGGAGGACATTAGGAGAAGGAAGGGAAAAGTGAAGGGGGTGGAAATCATAGGGAGAGATGAACCATGAGTGACTGTGGACTCCGGAAAACAATCTGAAGGTTTTAGAGGGGAGGGGGATGGAGGGATGGGTTAACCCAGTGATGGGTATTAAGGAGGGCACATATTGCATGGAGCACTGGGTGTTTTATTCAAACAAACAAACAGAAAATGTAGCTATTATATGAAAGTTATTTTCCATGTAAACTTTAAAAGCATTTTACATCATCATTAACAAAGATTCTCCTGGGCTGTAACTGAAATGTTAGTATATTCACTAATTTAGAAAGATTGTATACCTTGTGATCTTAAGTTTTCTATCCAAAGGGATGACACATCTTTCCATTTGTTTAGATATTGTTTGATCTTTTCAGAGATTAGATAGCTTTAGCCACTCTAGCCAATGCCAATTCTATGACACGTTTCCACCTCTATTAAAATTTATTTTTGCTTTTATAACTGAATTTTTGCTTTCCTATTTCTATGTGTCGCTGCCTACTGCTAACTTGTAAATCCTATTATAAATTCTATTTTTTTCCAGTCTTTTGGGATTTCTGAGCAAAAAATGGGATCATTTTAAAATAGTTTTAGTTCTTTCTTTCAGCATTTATGTATTGAGCTGTGGTAATGTTAGATTATAATTGTGATAAAAGGGAATATCCCAGTCTGATTTTTTAATTTTAGTTTAAATAACAAATATTACACATTTAGGAGAATATTTTCTGCTGTGTTTCATATTTTATATTTTATTTGTTTCCTTTTTTCATTGTTCACTTAATATTTTACTTAAAAGCTTACTAAGTTTTAGGGCATCTGGCTGGCTCAGTCTGAAGGGTGTGTGACTCTTGATCTCAGTGTCATGAGTTCAAGCTCCGTGTTGGGCATGGAGCCTACTAAAAATAAAATAACAATTTTTTAAAAAGCCCCCCCAAATTGCTAAATTTTATCAAGCATCACTTCAGCATTGATCTATTTACATGTTTTGCTCTTTATGTTCTTGACATAATGTATTATGCACATAGATTTCTTGATATTAACCATCCTGGTTTCCTGGAATAAAACTTACTTAGTCATAAGGTAGTATTCTTTTAAGAACTTTGCAGGATCAACTTTCTAATATCCTATTTGAATTGAATAAAATTGTACAATATTTTTCCTTCCTGTGGCATCTTTATTAAACTGTACACATAAGTTAATTGGGTAAATTTCCATCTTTTTATCAATTGATGGCTTAAATAACATTGAGATTACCATTATTTAAAGCTTAGATCAATTTGGCTGGAAAGTCACCTAATCCTGGTGCCTTTTATTATCCCTTCTATGATAATTAGCCTGTTCACGTTTCCCATGTCTTGATGGGTCAGTTTTGGCAATTGATACATTGCTAGGAAGTCAGCTGTTTTGTTCAGGTTTTAAGTTTATTGCCAGAGACTTGCTTGGTTGACAAATTATGGAAAATGTAGAAAACTCTAATTCTATCCATAATGTTACATAACATAAGTAGGTAAAATTGGGTATGTACATGGTCATGTCCTGGATGATAGATATGAAAAAAGATGATTGGATTTGGGAATAGGCTGTAGGGTAATTAGTTTCCCTGTGAGTTTCTGCTATTTTAATAAAATACCAGCAATATTATGAGAAAGTTGAAGCATTATACTATCACGGGTAAGAATGTAGATACCGGATTTGTGTAGGAGTGGACTCAGGGGCTGGGTCTGCCACGTGATCGCTGGGGAGGTGGACCGTTCCTGGGATTCGCCTGGCCTCAGTGTTCTGGTTTGTAAAAATGGGGATAATAACAGGACCGTCATCGTTGCGTTGATCCAAGGATCAGCTGACACAGTGCCAGTATAAAGAGAGCACCGTGTCTGATAGTTATTTGCTCCGACTTTCCACTAGTTACTGTCATCAAAAAAGTAGATTCGGAGAGAACCTTGTGGTTGCAATGTGGCTTTCATCACAATTGATACTCCTTACAATCCCATTTAGCCTGCCCAGCCTTAAGGGTTGAGACAGCCAAAATGAGTAGTTTTATGGTATAACTGCTTTGTTAGGATTAAACTTACAGGTGCTGGCTAAGTCAAAAGTTCAGTGGAATTCAAGTTGATACGCAGATGGCAGAACAGCCTCCAGGCTGAGGTGTCAGAGTGACAGAGAGCACTAAAAGAGAGAATAAATAGGCCCAGCGAGGAAAAGCTGGAGGAATTTCGGAAGAGGCAGCAGAGTGTCATTGACAGGGATGCCAATAGTTTTAAGGCTGTCAGAGTTTAAATCTTGTTTCTACCAACTACTAGCTGTGCCTTTGAGACTTAGGGTTTTCACGATTAAAATGGGGCTAATAATAGCACTTGCCTCCTAAGTTAATTTGAGAATTAAACCAGATGATGCATGAAAAGTGCTTGACACATAGTAGGCACTCCAAAAATTTATATTTTTTTTTATATTGAGAGGTGGTGGAAGCAACAAAATAGATGAAAACTCCTGGATAAAATATGGGGAAGGGGAGCGTAAGTTTCAAGATGGCTTCATGAAGTATACGTGTAGTCAGCAGGAGATGAGGGATAGGAATCCCCAAGTGGCCTGATGCCTAAAAAGAGAAAGACAATGGGGAAAACAGTATATTTTTAAACTTATAACCTCCTTAAACTTATAACCGGATTTGGAAGGCATCCTTGTTGGTTGGGGGCATGGTATTCAAAATCCAGTTGGATTTTCTGAGTGTTAGTAGTTATGACAATTTAGGTAATAAAAAAGTGGCTAAAGGTGTGCAGATATGCATTTAGTAATGACCTTTTGGGGGAAGTAGGGGGTCTTATCCAGGGATGGTTACATCAGCGCAGTGTGGAGGCAAGCAGATTTACTAAGAATAGATACTGGGAAAAGGCTACATTGGGCGTGGGGATGGGAGATAAGATGACTGACACACATCATGAAGATTTTAAAGTTTGGAAGTTTGACTGTAGTTTTATTTTAAAAAATTATTATTTATTCTTAAAGTTGTTGTTTTGTCATCTTTTAAGCAGGTTATGTTCAATCGAGGGAACTGATCTTTATGGGGAGAGAAAGGGGATTTACTGCAGTGAGAGTCTAAGGGAAAAATCTAGAGCTACGGAATAGGGTTCCGTCCTTTGGGTGTGAGAAGGATACATCAATGTGGCCACAATTGCTAAAATGTTCGGTATACACGTGATTTGCCCAATTTGCTTGAAGTTTGTACGCTGATGTTCCTTCCGCAGCAGTAAAATCGCAGGAGTACTTTAGAGGGATGGCCAAGCATGCCTTGCTGAAACAGATCAGGCAGCAAGGAAAGAGAATCATAAGGAAAAGACAAGGAAAGAGCCCCTAGGGCATTGTCTTTGGGTCAGAAATTCTGCTTTCTGGAAGCGACAGCAGAAAGATATCAAAAGAACAGCAAAACCCAACTAGTTCATCATCAGGGCAATGTTTTTAACATAGATGATGTCTCTGAATTCCTAGGAAAAGGGAGGGTTATGTCAGGGGGATTGGAAGAAAAATGGGAAAAAGATTCGGAAAAATGAGCTGGAGATGAGAATAGGGACAAAGAGATACCATTTATCAACCGCCAAACAGGCAAAGATTTAAAAAGAATTACAGTAGCTAGTGCTACCTAGGATAAATGGAGAGTGGAACTCTAATTTTCACGTGATGGGTGGGACTATTCATCAGCACAGCCTTGCTGGACTCGAATTTGGTAATGTGTACAGAAAGCCTTAGAAAGCCATTGTTTTAGTTAGGATTAGTTCAGCTGTATCTGATAGAAAACCAAATTCTAAAGAGACTCAAATAAGATAAAAGTATACTTCTTTCTGGAAGTGAGCAGTCCAGAGTGGATATGGCACGTCTGGTGCTTCATAGAAGGTACTGTGGACCCAGAAGAAAGCTTGTATCTTGTTGCTTGACCAGTCTGGGTAAAAGCTTCTTTTCAGGACCTTGGAGGCTCTTGTAGCCCCACCCATCCTATCAGCCCTCTCACAGACGGAAGGCAAAAAGAAAACTTCACTTTTAAGTGACACTTTGCAGAAGTCACGTGCTTAACTTCCATTTAGATCCCAATACCTAGAGTTTCTGGCTGAGAAGGTGGCTGGAAAATGTGGCTTTTATTGTTGCCATCTATGTTCTCACTGAAACTTCCGGGCTTAAACACTAAAAGAAAAGCAAGAAACAACAACTGGGGACAGTTTAGCAACAGTCTCTGACCTATTCCACTATAAATTTATCTAAGGAACTGATCAGAAAAATATTATACATATGTGTGTATATATATATATATGCGTATACATTATGTATACATGTATACGCATATATATAATATATATCGTGTATATATAATGTGTATATATAATATGTATATACAGCTAATATTTGGAAAATCTGGAATCATCTAAGACCTCCAGCAAAGAAATGGTCCAACAAATATAATTCATATGTATATAGATGCTCTGTAGCCATTGACATGATATATAAAAATGAATTTCCTGACCGGATAAATAATTGTGATGCATTACCAATTGGGAAAAATGATGTACAAAGTGGTATGGCTGGTATCATCCAAATCTGTAAGAAAAAGTATAAAGAATAAAAGTCAGTATGGATATACATTACATGTTAATCTCTATTGTCCATTGTTGGAAGTATGGGCAATTTCAGTTTTCTTCTTTCTACTTCTTTATATTTTCTGAGTTCCTCTCCAGTGAGTATAAACATGTCATCGAATTAAGAAAACTCTCCAACCAGGGTTTCGCAGCTCCTTTGCCTTGCCACAGACCCTCAACTCTTTGAAATCCTGCTATTTCTCAAACTTTTACAGTGATATGCTGATTCTCCCACCTTTGACATTTTTTACACCAATCCTTCCTAAGAAAAACTAGCACATTAATTTCCCAATAAAACACTCTTATCGTTCTGTTTCTCTGATAACCTTAAGTACTCTGCAATTGCTTCTTGGGTTATAATAAATAAAAATTCCTTTCCTTCAACTTCAGAGTCCTTTGCTAGATGTTCCAAATCTGCTTTGCTCACCTCATCGTGCCAATGACATCTGTCCTGCCAGATGTGCCATCTGTTGGTCCCAAAGGGGTCCAGCATCCTCCCGTTCTATGTCGATACTCAAGTGTTAACTATGTCAAAATTGCCCATCTGTCTCTATCTTTGGTCATTGAAATCCATCTTCCATAATCTTTAAGGTTCTTCTTAGATGCTATCTCCTCCCTGAAGCAATTCCAATAGATGTGATCTCCAGTAACTTTTTAAAATAGCAATGGCTATCTTCTATCTTATATAATAGCTATTTTGGGCTTCCTTTCTACCTTTTGTTAGAATCTTGCAAATTCCTTTAAGCCCAGGTCTCCACGCTATTCATCTGTGTATCTCCCCATTATGCCTTTCGCAGAACTTAAATACAATAGGAGCTCAGTCCGTGTTCATTGAACTAAGTTTAATTGAATAAAATTTACATGTGGTGACTTAAGGAGGTTGCCATTGCCACAGGGAAAGGGGAGAGGGAGAACAGAGAGGTAAAGTGATGTTGAGAGGATGTTTCAGAACTGTGAAAGAAAGAGGCAGTGTGAAATAAGAGTTTCCAAAAAATAAAGTATCACTGAACTTTAATCAAATGAAAAGCATTAGATGTAGGGAAAATTTTGTTTTAAAAGCAGTAACCAAAGTGTTTTGTTATTATGCATGAAGTTCTCCCTAAAATTGACATTTGGTCTTATCTTGAATACTTCTAGGGACAAGGAACTTATTACCTCACATGATAGTTCATTTCTTTAGAGGGCAACTAATTGACAGAAATGTCTTTCTGTGTATTGAGACAAAATAAGCCATTAATTTTGTTCATTTTTATTCCATCTCATCTCAAATTCTTCTCTGTTAGAGCCCTTCATAGAATTGATTAAAACCATCATGTGCTCTCCAAAGTGTTTCTTCTCTTAGACTAACCTCCTTGGTTTTATTCCCTCACTTCTCATCCCTCCTTCCAAGGTGCTCACAAAGGAGCCGATCTTTGCCAGAGAATCTTTAACATACAGGTCACCTAGGGGCATATCACCACTCTTCTCACTCTTCCCCAAAATATGGATAGTTTTTCAATTCTATGAAATGTGAAGGTAAGCATCGTTAATGAATAGCTATTTGTGGTGACTATTGCATCTGATTCTCAACACAAATTCTTAACTCTTCCCTTCCAACCAGATTGCCACTCCCCAACTACTTTCTTTAGAAACTGTGGATGCACCAATCATATCTGTGAGAAGGAGAAAGTCCAGAAGAGGTGGGTGAATCTAAAGGTTATCCCACGGCTGCCTCAGAGGCACAGATGTGTGTGAAATCAACAAAGGGCAGCACTTGCAAAATGGATCAACCCTTAAACGATTTCAAACTCTACCTTATGTTTTTTTCTGTTAATCTCATCTCATCCAGGAAGCTACAGTGCCAGAAGTTTGGAAATTAGAAATGGAGCACAGTTGATTTCGCAACTCTTTAGAGGAGAAAGACAACTTGCATTGTGCGATTTACTCTCAGGTCGTGATAAACACTAAGCTCTTGTCTGTATCTGTCTGTGAAATACATATCAGACATTCAGGAAGCAGGACGTGAATGAATGAATGAATCAATGAATTGTATACAGCACACAGTTTATGAAACCATGTGAAAAATCCTTTCAGAGACAAGAGAAGTGATCGTCATTGTGGTGGGATGGTGGGTGTCACATAAAGCAAGTTGCTACAAAGATCAGGAACCTAATGAATACTGTTTCCTTCTCTATCAGTTGAAGAAACATATTTGACCACAAAGCATATTTAGGACTAAAAGGGCACCAAGTACCTATTTTATGGATAAGGGAAAAAAACTAGAAGTCAAGTATCCCATAAAAGGTCAGCCCCTAGTGAGTTGCAGAATTGGGATGAACGCTCAGGTGTCCTGACTTAAAATTCAGCAGTCTTTCTGCCACAGAAAGGGAAATAGATTTGTTTTCTTTTTGGCTGACAATTTCATGCATAATATAGTGACAAGGATAAATCCTAAGGAGGCAGGAAAGGGAAACCACAGAGAGCAACATGGCATCACTGTCGTAGAGGACTCAAGAGAGAGGCAGGAAAAGATAACCCAGACATCAGAGGTGCCAGGATGCTGTTTGCAGAATAGGGACACCAACCAATAACTTCAACAAATAGAATAAGAAACAAAAACAGGTTAGGTTCTTGAGGGTTTCATTAGACTGACACAGAGAAAGACGAGTTACAAATATATTATTTTCATCTCAATACTGGCTCCCTAATTTCAATGGTATTAATTTCATTGATTGATTTGACACCAATTGAGTAATTAAGGGAAATGAAAGGATAATCCCGAGTCCTCAAAGGAAACAGAGCAGCTGTTCCTGATGATATCAAGCCAGGCTCATTCACTCTTGTTTGTAACCCTTGAAAAAGGCCCCGCTGGGCCAAACTCTGTGGATTAGTTGGTATCTTTCTATTTTCTTAAAAATATTAATGGATGATTCTAACAGCCTGTCTCCGGGGCTGGAGACATACATCCAAAGACAAAGCTCCTTGCCTCCCTTTGAGTTGTTTGGCTTTCTTTAGATTCCTCTTTTCCTCAACCCATCACCCTTCTTCAAAGCCATCGCCAGGGCCAAGGTCAGGACTTGGGAAGGAATGTTGCTAACATCTGTTGATGGTCACGGTCTGTGCTGATATTTTGTATTATTTTTTCTTCCTCTTTAGGACTTGGCTATGCCTATAAATAAAGGAAGAAATCTTTCTCTGTTACATGTTCCAAAATGGAGCTAATTAGACCATTTGGAAGAGTGGCTTGTAGTTCAGGGAAACAGACATCCTGGATTTTCTAGGACAGTGACGATTCCAAGTATACATTCTTAATGTTTCCGTAAACGCATGACATATGCTGAAAATTTAATGTTCAGGGGTCCTAACTACATCTTTTCTGCTGACTTTTGTACAAAACATGGTGTGTGTGTGTGTGTGTGTGTGTTTGCACTTTTTGGTTTGAGAATATGAATGCTCTCTACACTGGCCAGTATGGTGGTGATACTCAAAGTGTGGTCCCCAGACCAGCTGCAGCATCACCAGGGAGCTTGCTAGAAACGTCATTGTCTGGTCCCATTCCTAGAATCTGTTTGAACAGGCTCTCCAGGTGATTCTTCTGCATGATACAGATTGAGAAGCACTTCTGTAGGCCATAGTTTTCATAATTACCAATTTTTGATGTGGTCTCTATGCAAACTAAGTCTTTTGACATAGCATGGGAGTCTTGGAGCCAATATGACTCCAAAAATTCATTTCAGAATTTAAGAGGTCATTTGAGATGATAAAGATAGACTTTCTCAACAGCTCTACTTCTCCAGCAAAGGGATATTTATGAAGCCCTGTGATGGCCTTTATAGCCCATACACCACTGGGACTCTATACACTGTCTTCTTCTGTGAAAGCATGGGTGCCAGGAAGAGGTGCCCACTTGGTGAAGATCGGTTAACAGCCTTTCTGGAAGGGTTAATGACTCTTGCAGCTCTTACTACCTGACAAATATATCCAAGACCATAGAGTGCTGGCAAGGGTAAGGCCCTGGCAAGTCACCTTATTCTTTTTGCACCTGAAAGTTACGTAGTTGATCCTTGAACAGCATAGGGTTCAACTGAGTACATTCACTTACACACAGATTTTTTCCCACAAATTCAATAGTCTTTTAAATGTATTTTCTCATCCTTATAACTCTCTTAATAACATAGTCTTTAACTTACTTAAGACTACAGTGTATAATACATATAGCATGCAAAATATGTGTTAATTAACTCTTTATATTATCAAGGTTCTTGGTCAAAGGTAGATTTTTTGTAGTTAAGTTTAGGGGGAGTCAAAGTTTCACATGAATATTTGACGATGTGGGGTGTTGGTGCCCCTAACCCCCACGTTGTTCATCTGTAATTCTGCTCAGGTGGTCTATCCATTGACAAGAGATGGGCATCTGTTTCTGTTGCAATTAATGAAAGTGGTACATGATGGGGCCTGAACCAAATATGGTATTTGCATTATGAAGGCTCTGCAATGTGTTCCTGACACATAGAAGGGATCACAGTATCTCAGGCATGCCAAGTGGGGCATGCCAAGACTAATAAGATTCTTCACTGTATGCCAAATGTGTTATTGATATACTTTTTTTCAAATTCTTACAACAAATCACTGAGGTGGGTATTATTATTTTCATTTTAAAGATTAAGAAACTAAGACTCAAGGGCAGTGTTATTTGTCAAATGTCACACAGCTAGTCTGTGATGGAGCCACCAGTGGACTGTTCTGTGGTCTTTACTTGAAATCACACATCTCTGATATGCTGCAGGTGTAAGCCTAGGAATGAAGAATTCTCTGGTAAATTCCAGAGAATTGTATTCTGGGGAGGAAAGGTTAACAAACTAAAGAGGCAAATAAATACTCAACTATCTTCTATTCCGAGAGGTTTCTCTGGCTAATCTCTCTCCTTTATCTTTCACTATCACCCAAACCTGCTTTGTTTTTCATACTGCAACCCAACATAATACACATTTGCTTGTCATCTCTCCCATTGGAACATAAGAGCAAAGACTGTGTCTGTTTTCGTTACATCTACACAACAGGACCCAGAACAATACTTGATTCACAGGTAGGTAGTCACTGAAAGACTGACTATATCAACAGACAATGGCCACATCCTATACAAAAAGGGAACTCTGGCTCTGGACCTGCGATAACCTGTCCGGGAACCCAGTCCTTTATCTTCAAGCAACCCAGGAAACCAGCCTGCTTGCTAGGGGTCCGACTTGCCAGAAACCAGATTGCTGTCTCTAGTGACAATCCAGGAAGCGACGCCATTTCTGTAACGATCAACCTAAAACGGCCTGGAATTCATTAATACCTGCCAGCTCCCCTAATTTTTGTCCCCACTTCCCTTGAGATGAACCAGAGAAAGCCAAATATGTACCCATAACCAATCACACAGGATGCCCCACTTCTAGTCAGCCCCCCCGTATCCCGACAGCCTCCGATGAGGGCACACATGAAGCCTCCAATGAGGGCACACATGAAGCCTTCCTCTTTTTCCACTTAGAAAGCCTTCCTACTCTTCTTCCTCCCTTTGAATCTCTGTCAGAACACAAGTTGACAGTGGCTGACTCCCTTGTGACAGTAAGCTCAGAAATAGTTTTTGCTTTTCCCATTTGGTTGGTCTTTGCTTATTTTCACATCAATAATAGATGTTGAAGAATGAAGGAACAGGTATAACAGGAGTTGGGAAGACCAATCGGAGAAGCTTATGAAGTCTGTAAGAGGAGGAAAGTTTTATCAAATATACTGTTTATATAACAAACATAGTGTGTGTGTGTGTGTGTGTGTGAAGAGAGAGAGAGAGAGAAAGGCAGCAAAGAAAGAAAAGCAAAGGAAATATATTAAAGTGAGACTCACAGAGTGGCCCTGAGGGACATTAAGCAATAATTTTGGTGTTGAATCCCTGGAGAGAAGATAATTACCAAGTTTTTTTCCCAAGAAAAATTTCAAAAGTAGGCCCAGGATAGGGGCACCTGGATGGCATAGCGGTTAAGCGCCTGCCTTCAGCTCAACGTGATCCCGCCGGTATGGGATCGAGCCCCACATCAGGCTCCTCCGCTATGAGCCTGCTTCTTCCTCTCCCACTCACCCTGCTTGTGTTCCCTCTCTCACTGGCTGTCTCTATCTCTGTCGAATAAATAAATAAAATCTTTAAAAAAAAAAAGTAGGCCCAGAATAAAAGTATAAAAATCAGCAAGTGGTTTGGTATTATTACCTTGTTGGGTGTAGAATAAGGGGTCAAAACTCCCACCGTTTCATTGGCCTAAGATCAGTAAATCTAAAGATACAGGGACTCAAGAAAAATTAGCCCCTGAATATTATCAACCCCCATAAAGGTGGAAGCAACGTTTACGATTAGGTCAAAGTTTGGCCATCAGCCTTCGACAAGGCTGGCCAGACATTCGTCCAGGTGACCCGGGAGAGCATCCCATTGTTTCGATCTGGAGTCTAAGTTAACTGAAAGAGAGATCACCTGAAATTTGTGTATCGTTACTGATATCTTTTTTTCATGCCTTGGGCTGTAAATTTGTCTTAGAAGTTTGCGTCTCATCAAGCTCTATTCTTCTGGCCGGTCCAGTTCACAGAAGCCTGGGTGACGGTAATTTTGTATGCATGCATGCTGATGTCCAGGACACATCTCAGTGTTGGGTCAGACAGCACACAAGGGTATTCTTGACCTTTTTATGCATAATATGCCTGCCCTGGTCTTGACAGAATGCGATTAAGATGGAGAAATTAAAGGGCAAAAGTGAGATCCAGTTATTTTCAAAGCAACTGTAATATACCAGATCAATAACTGTGGCTTGTTTTTACACCAGTCTTTATGGTTTTTGACAGATTCCCCACTGCATTAAGTGCTATGTCTTTCCGTGTTATCTAGGCACCCTCCGACAGGTCAGCTGGTTTCCCTGGGATTATTTCCTACTAGCTTGAAGTGTAATGGTTCATTCTGGGCATGCTGAAAGGCAGGATTTGTAACAGTGTGTGAGCCCTGTGGTTCACTGGCGAGATTGTGATGATGAACTACTTGCCGGAGGGGCAGACACAAAATGCTATGAGATAAACCAAAGCCATTATCCAGGCATTCTTTGGTGTTTTTGGGTTATTTTCAGCTGTGGATGCTGCTTTTTTTGTCAAAGATGGGATGGAGAGAAGTCTCTTGCTGGTCAAATGCTGGAGGCACAGAGATGGAGCATATTTTCATTCTAAAATTACAAGGCGGAAACCGATGTCCTGACATTATCTGGTCACCATCAGGCACCCGGCAGTTCTTCACTGAAGGTACCATGAGAAAATACTTTGAATATGAACCATTCAACACTGTGTAATATTATTATCAATAGATTTACTGAGCCTGTCCTTATAAGGAGAATTCCAGAATTGCCCATTGATAGAACATTTCTATGTCTTGGAACTATGAAAAGCCAGCTTGATTTCCTTGTATCTCATCTCAATCATTCCCTCTCTGTCTTGTCTTGTTCTTCTTTAAAACAGCAGAAAAGCAATATGCATGCTTCCTCTTACCCTGTAGCTTCAGAATATCCAAAGGCTTGAGTGGTTGTGTATTAATCAAGGTAAACTAATCCTCTTTGTGGCCACAGATAAATCCCACAATCTCAGTGGCTTAAGAAAAGGTTAATTTCTTGCCACAAGCAAAGTTCATTATACATCGGGTGACCTTCCTCCATCTTGGAGTGATGCCATTTTGAACGTGTGGTCTCCAAGACCTTCAGAGCAGTGAGGGAGGGCTGAAGGTATGAGTTAGAGTGGGTCACTTAGGAGGTGCTTGGCACTCACCCATATCCCACTGGCCAGCCTCATTTCCCTACCCAGAAATGGAGAGTAACAGTTTGTTATGTGGTGGGTGTTTGATGACCATGAGTAGCTTTTACCATATTTCTTTTTTTTTCATGATTTAAAAGTTTTTATTTATTTATTTTTATAATAATATTTTTTAATTTTATTATGTTAGTCACCATACAGTACATCCCCGGATTCCGATGTAAAGTTCGATGCTTTATTAGTTGCGTATAACACCCAGTGCACCATGCAATATGTGCCCTCCTTACTACCCACCACCAGCCTATCCCATTCTCCCACCCCCTCCCCTCTGAAGCCCTCAGTTTGTTTCTCAGAGTCCATAGTCTCTCATGCTTCATTCCCCCTTCTGATTACCCCCCCTTTTTTATCCCTTTCTTCCCCTACTGATCTTCCTAGTTCTTATGTTCCATAGATGAGTGAAACCATATGATAATTGTCTTTCTCTGCTTGACTTATTTCACTTAGCATTATCTCCTCCAGTGCCGTCCATGTTGCTGCAAATGTTGGTAATCGTTCTTTCTGATGGCTGAGTAATATTCCATTGTATATATGGACCACATCTTCTTAATCCAGTCATCTGTTGAAGGGCATCTTGGCTCCTTCCATGATTTAGCTATTGTGGACAATGCTGCTATGAACATTGGGGTGCATATGGCCCTTCTCTTCACTAGGTCTGTATCTTTGGGTAGATACCCAGTAGCGTATTTCTTTCAATCCTCTCTTTTTGAGGCAAATACTCTCTGATTTGTTTGTTTGTTTGTTTGTAAATCTCTACTGCCTGTGTTTTCCCCCAACCTCTAGCATTTTACTTCTCTCAGTTTACTCAGTTGCCTAGGACCTCAGAAGGGAATTTTCATTAATCTGAAAGGGGGGTTTGTATTAGCTGTGATCCCTGGATCCATATCAAGACCCAAAGTAAATATTGTCTTAGTTACCTAAGTGGGTGGCCGACATTGTTCATTTCCAAATTCACATTCACTGGAAACCAAATAGGCTTTTCCTATTGAAGAGCTTTTTTTGTTTTGTTTTGTTTTTTAATCTCACGAAATCACCCCAAATGTTTGCGTACACAATCCACATTTCTGTCTCATTCTTTTTGTTTGCTGTAGACACCCCACTGAGGCCTCATGCACTGATGCCCAGTGAAGAGGGTTTTCTCAGCGAGCCCGTTCTTACCAAGTAGTCTAGAATGGGAATAGCTTAACTTTTCACTCAGTCATTTTATTTTATTATTTTCCCTTTTCAATAAAGTGTGTGCCCTCTGGGATTAATTCACATTAGGAGGCAAGAATCAAGTTAAACACATCCATTAAAATGCATATGAAATGAAACAGCAGAAGATTAAAAGAGCCTGTATTTTAAAATACCAAATACATGGCCATTTTGCAAGGAAGAGCAAACAGTTAATAGAGCACAGCAGCTGTGCGAGGACTAGGAGGTGGCCTTCCGTCCCTCCGTCACCTCCTGAGAACCCCCTTGCATGAGCTCCCACCATTCTTCTTCCTCGACAGGAAGAAGACTTAGGAAACTGTAGGCTATATGTAAAATGATTTTAAAATTCGTTGACGCTCTTGCGACTAGAACACCATGTGAGAAGTGCCTGAGTGGGACTGCACAGTTCCCTCCATCCTCCAAGCAGCCATCTTAACCAGCAAACTCTCTCCTCTTGGGTCTGAGAGACCTGGGGCTCCCTTGACCCACCAACTTTGACACGTTGGCTTTCTTTAGCCAGTGTGTTGACTAGAACATTGCTGTGCTTGGAACTTCTGCATGAATGAGGCCTCCTACAGCATGAGGCATTGCAGAGAGCTAGAGAAAGCACACCGTGGGGCTGTACAGATGGGGGAGCTAAGTCCAGACACTGGCATCTAAATAGCAGTGTCCCCTGCAGGAGGGGGCTTACTCTCCTTATCAGAAAAATGGGCACACTGATTAACTTCAATTGTAGGGTATTTGCGAACATTAACTAGAAATACATGGACACTCTCACCTGGTACACAGTAAGAGCATAATAATTGATAGCTCTTATTTGCTTCCCCCCCCCCCAGTATAGACTTGGGATACTCTTTCAACAGATTACTTGATTACTTGTTTGGGTTTTCTGGGTCCCACGACCTCTCATTTGGCAAAACTCAGCACGATTTATTTTAGCTTTCACTTCAAAACGCAGATAAGAAACAGAAACCCACTTTGACTAAATGCTTTGCCCAAGGGCATAAAGTTATTGAATCACCCAGAGTCAAGGCATTAATCCTGGCTTATAGAGAAGGATGCAAATTTGGAGGCATGTTCTTTTTCCTTTTGAGTTGGAAGGAGCGTTGGATGTCACCGGGTCCCCACAGGCAGCCTAAAGGGACTTTGTGAGGGGGATGATTATTTGAGAATATTATTCTTTTTGAGCTATAAGGGATCTTTGTCTCTTATCTGATTTCCATCAGCATTACAAAATGAAGGGCTTTCCTTACCACAAGGTTGAAAGTCAGCCCGAGGTGGTAGCTGTTAGATTTTTCTAACCTGTGTACCAAGAAGTTCTGCTTTTCCCTCATCTCAGGGATAACCTTTGAAGGAAAAAGACGACGAAGTCAGGGAAATACTATGAGCTGAGTAAAAAAGAAGAGATTTAAGTGAGAAGTTGCTATTATTACAATGGTGCCTTTTATATTAGAAACTATAATCCAGGAGTACTGGGAATAAGGATCATGAATCAGCTGTAAAATCTTGTTTTATCCAATATTAATTCACAAAGTGTGTCGAATGCCTCCTCTGTACTTAGCATCCTTAGTGTGATTAGGGAAATAGGAGAAGCGTGGGCTGGAATCTCTGCCCTCACATTGCACAAAGCGGTTCAGAGATAAAACTTACAAACGTAAATTACTTATAGAATCGGTATCACAGAAATTAATTAATTGTCAAACTTTCGGTTCCCGATAGCAAGTGTTATAGAAGGAAGGCAGAAAGAGGTACCAAGCCCCGTCAAAACAGCTGAGGAGTCTATCTGAGGGGAAAGATAAGGAGGTTTTATCCGTTTTATGTGAGGTACTCACCCGATATCAGGCGGTGATGCTCAGAAAGATGGAAAGACAGGCGAGGTCAGGACTAGACACGGAAATTCTTTTGGCCCCTACATGGAGGCGATAAACATGAGAGAAATACATTTGCAAAACGGTCTGCAAGCAACGTGAACTCAGGTGCAGGAGTTATACAAATACTTGTGAATTAAAAAAAAATATTTCATACTTTAAATACTTAAATATGCTGTTAACTATTTAGAAAAATATTAAAAATCAAATAAAATATTAAAAACAAACCATCAAACACATTCCAACCATAAATCTCAACATATTATATCATGCTTATGCTTGTCTATGTCATCAGTACAATGCCTTTTGTGTAGCTAGTAGGTTATGCCTTTTCTGCTTCTGGATAGGTATTTGGTCTTTTTGCGAAGGATCCATGAATTTGTCCTTTTCTTCTAAGCTTCCAATCATGGAAACTAGTACAAGCAAATTCTATCACACATCCCATAGTGAAAATATTATGGTGTAAACAGTTCTAATGTTTCTTGGCAGCTTTGGGTGATGTTGTACAGGACTCAACTGTGAAACAAAATGTCCAAGTGCACTTAATACTGGGGGAAAACAGTTTAAAAATACAAAAAAACCCACCAAAACTGTTACTGTGTGCCACATTTATCTGTGAGAATCAGCATTATCTAGATACCATGCAGCTGAAACAAAATGTACGGATAAATTGAATGGTAAGTTTGATGTAACACCCTGCTTCCCAAAGCTCAAGATGTAAACATTCTAAGGTCTTGAAGTTTGCCTTATTGTTCTCACGGGTTTATTTTTTAAGCAGTAATTGCTGTGATGTGGAGTTTAAAATACATCAATGCTGAACAAATAAGCCTTTTCAAATATGCATTGAGAATCTGATTTGATTTTTTTTTTTTTTTGGATAAAGGGATTTATGATTAAAAGACATTTGAGAACTATTGATTTAAGGGCAGAAAAGTTGAGGGCTGGTTCTAAACCTTGGCATCTCCAGGCCTGAAGGAGATGCAAGGGAGACATAGATGTGCAGAGGGCACGGAAAACAGAATTAACCAAGAACAGAATTTATTGGTCTTAAATTTCAGCTTTGATTTTCCATGATTATCCTCTGATGAAGCATTGAGAGTGCTAGAATATCCCCAAATGGGATAATTAATGCCATAATAACTGTTAGATGATTCATATTTTAGGGTAAAACAAAAGTTTCCCTCACAATTAGCGTGTGTGTCCAACAGTGGCCCGGTCAAAGGCCCTGTGGTACATCTGAATGCTGATGGTCTGGCTGGCAACCACTGCTGTCAGCAAAGAATCAGTGTCTCAGGGATGTGAAGGCTCCTGAGCCATGAGACCCTGTGAAAGGACACAGAGGTCTCTTCTAGGTGACAATGGAGTTAGGAAACCAAAGAAAAGGTCTTGGAGGGAGGTGTGAGGAGAACAAAACATTCTAGGAAAACAGTTTCTCACTTCTGGTTACTCAGGGGAAGGAAATCCACATTAGGGTCTGTTCATTGTTGAGTGATATGCTCGGATGGGCAGAATTCATTTCATGGCTCCTCTGTGACCAAGGAGATTTGCCGAGACAACTCTGCGCTAAGGTGGTAGACGGGGTTGGGAAGGAAAGATGCCCACCCCAGCTGGCCAAGAATTAGCGCGGGAGATAGAAGCAGAGCCAGACAGGTGGAGGGGACCGGAACTCCACTAACCCACTCCTGCCGGCAAGCATTCGCCAGCCTTATTCCACATCACACTTGATTCTAGGCCCTGGGGAGATGATGGGAGGATGAAAACACAGCTGTTGTCCTCCAGAAGCTGGCAAACTTGAGGGGGCAAGATCAGGAATTCATGGCATCACAGTATGACGGGGCTTATAGGAAGTTAAACACAGGACGGGATAGGGACCGAGGAACATCCAGGGTCATCTGGTCAGTCTTTGAAAGATCAGTTATGAATTCATCATAGAGGGATAGAATAAGAAAGCCATTTTCAGATATAAGGGACAGTCACACAAAGGCGCAAGGCGAGGGAGGAAGCCGATCGTGGAGAACAGTGAAGGGGGAGCCCCAGTTGGAGAACCGGGACACAAAGCTGAAGACAAAGGACAGTCAATATTGTGAGTGAACTGGGATCCCGGACTTCAGGCAGCATATATACTACTCGTGGAAACAGAAGGACAAATAATTAAAGTAAGCCATAGAATATGGAGGCATAGTTGACTTTTCTATTGCTGGAAGCCATAGCCAAACTCAAAAGAAGCGGAGAATTGAAGAGGTAATTTCATCAGTATGCCTGCCCATGAGCAGATTGGAATAAACAACAACACAAAACTCCTTGATGAATTGCATACGTTGGAAATAAGCAAGGTTTTCTTTGATCATGAGGAAAAATGAGGTGTTGTAAGTACAGTAATAGAGCTAGAGTGATATGGGGAGAGAAAATTAACTTTAGGAGAAGAGGGAAAGGCTCTTCCCAGAGGACAGGGGGACCTTGTTGTGTGTTTAAGGATGAAGAGATGTTTATTGAAAAGTCAAGGAGGGTTAAGGACATTCTAGCAACAAAGACCAGCTTGTGCAGAGTCACAGAAATGAGGAGTTGGCGAACTTTCGAGTGGGGGGGCTGGGAAACATGTGGGCCTGCAGAAAAAGCAGATACCACAGAGGACAGATCTGATTTTCTCAGTGTTGGGGAGCCCCTGATGGGTTTTAAGCCAAGAAAGGGCAAGAAATGGAGAGTCTCAAGGAGAGCTTCATCGGGAATTTTAGCTAAGAAAAGTGAATTGGGAAATGTGAGGAAACGGCCTCCATCATTTCCTTAGCCTGGGCATATTTGATGTTTACAATTTTGTTGAGCTGTAGTTTTATATGTCCTCTCTCTTCGGAAAGATAAATGGCATTTTCAAGCCCACTGCTTCTAGTTCATTGGATTGCTTGAAGCTGTGGGGACAGTCCTAACCCTGGTCATAGCAGCTGTTTCCAAAGAAGGGAAGGGACCAAAAGGAGACAGAGGTGGGTGGGAGACCTACGTCATGGAGGTGCACCCCTTTGCCCCTTCTTGATGTTGTAACACATGCATATATTATCTGCCACCATACTATTCACTTAATTCCCTTTTATAGTAAATATTGACTTTCTCTATAGTTTTATGACACACAGATTACATTTTCTGATAAGCACAGGCTTTTAAAGGAACAAATGTTGCAAGGGGGAAAAAATGCGCGTGAGAAGCAGAGACCATTGGTTCGTATGTCATTGAGACAAAATCTTGACTCGTTGAAACATGCAAAGACACTGAGTACCCCACAAAAGGCCTCTTAATTTTAACAGGTGGTAGGGGGAGAGAGAGGTATCCGTAACTTATTTTGCTGTGAGTTCTTCAGCAACTGAACCTGGCTTTAAAGTAGTAAGAACAGGGGAAAAAAAAAAGCTGTAAAAATGCATGGGCCACTCAAGATATACAGGGGCGCCTGGGTGGCACAGCGGTTAAGCGTCTGCCTTCGGCTCAGGGCGTGATCCCGGCGTTCTGGGATCGAAGCCCCACATCAGGCCCCTCTGCTATGAGCCTGCTTCTTCCTCTCCCACTCCCTGCTTCTGTTCCCTCTCTCACTGGCTGTCTCTATCTCTGTCAAATAAATAAATAAAATCTTAAAAAAAAAAAAGATATATAAGGAAGTAGGAAGAGAATGTTTACGGGTTTAAAGAAGTTTAAATCCTAGCCTAGATGAATTCCATCCCGGGGTGCTAAAGGAACTTGCAAATGTAATCTCAGAATCACTACCTCTAATCTTTGAGGATTCTTGGCAATCAGGAGATTAAAGAGAGGCAGAAAAAGAAATCCTGAATTTTGAAATTGGATAGGGAAGTTGAATCCTAGGCATTATAGATATTGACACACGGATATTTCTCTCGGGGGAAAATCGACAGCAATATGGTGCTAGATCAGCAATTCTCTCCCGAGGCTCTAGGAGCCCCCCGTTATCTAGTGTCTTACACCGTCTTTGCAGAGAAAGACCATCAACTCAAAATTTAAAACAAGGCCCTGTTGCTTGTAAGCACTGCATCTCTGGGAGTGGAGTGAGGAGGGACTGCTTGGCAATTCTGAGCCCGGTATGACTCACTCCTGTTCCCTTCCACATCAGAATCCCATGCTTTGTGTTTGAAAACAACCTAGCACCCCCTCCAAGGGCTACTCTATGGGCAGCAGGGGAAGAGAGCCCTTATGCTGGTTGGGAGAGAAGACAGTTATTAAAAGGTTTGGTATGGAATGGAAAGAAGGACTTTAGCATACCATGAGTTAGCGAACTTCAGAAAGGCTATTTGAAAGACTAGGGCTTGAAAGGGATAGGGATTTGCAGTGTGTCACCTGTTTGTGCAGAAAAATAGGTTTGTTTCTAAAAAGTTGATGCTTGTCTAAAAGGGCAGAATACTGCGGGTCTGTTTCTTAAATGAAATTTCAACTTTTGGAAACATGCGTTGAAGTTCTGTTGGTTACAGAGGACTGATTTGATAATTACAACATACAGAAAGAGAGGTTTTGTGTCTCTTTATAGAATGAAAATTCCTCTCTTCTTTCCCACTGCCTCCCCAGCCCCCCGCCCCGCTCCTGTCTCTCTGTCTCTCTGTCTCTCTCTCCCACACTTCCTTCCTTCCATGTTTATGAACGGTTTCCTCTCTGCTAGGCACTGTGATGGATTCAAACACAAGCTTTCTCAACTCCTGGCACTTACATGCTGGTGGGAGAGTCTGAGAGGTAAGCTAATACCGTCATATTGTGTCATAAAGACTAGACCAAAGATGGATCCAAAAAAGTGTAGAGAGAGCTGGGAAGAGGTCCAGACAAGTCTCATTAACCTTGTGACATTTTAAGTGTTTGCCAACCGGGAAAGGAAGGTGTATGCTTCCGACACCAAGCACAGCATGTGCAAAGGCCTGTGTTGGAACAAGGTGGGAACATCCAAGAAGCCTGCAGGGATTGGTGGCATAGGGGGCTGGTCTGCACAGACAGAGATGTGGTTTGACTTATAGGAGAAGACAGCTGTTGGAAGTGGCACCCATCAGGAAGAATTCAGAAGGGTTTCTTCTGCATTAGGGCACAGTTAAACTAGTCTGCTCTCTCTGGCCACAAAAATCTTAGCTTGTTTTTCAGTTTATGGACACTCAGGCCAAATAACGATGATGATACACAATGCGTGTAGCATTTTCTGTCTTCCTTCCTTCCTCCCTTCCTCCCTTCCTCCCTTCCCACCTTCCTTCCTTCCTTCCTTCCTTCCTTCCTTCCTTCCTTCCTCCCTTCCTTCCTCCCTTCCTCCCTCCCTTCCTCCCTTCCTCCCTTCCTTCCTTCCTTCCTTCCTTCCTTCCTTCCTTCCTTCCCTCCCCCCCTCCTTCCCTCCCTCCCTCCCTCTCTTCCTTCCTTCTTCTTTCTGTTAAAAATTTGCAAAGGAAATAATTGGTAGAAATAGCTAAACCAATATAGGGAAATGAAACAGTTTAATGTAGAGTCAACTTAAATGAGTAATCTATTTATTTAATAGACTATACATTTCATTACTTTTCCCTTCATTCATTTGCTGATCAAGTACTTATTGAACTCAGCTTACCCTGGGCCCCCTATGAGCCACTGGGAAAACAGGAGTGAATGAGATGATCAATGTCTTTGATCTCATACTTTCTCATTGTATGGGCAGGAGGCAGGTAACGGGCGAGTCCACAAATAAATAATTTCAGAGAGTGATACGTCTGAGGGCGATGTAGTCTTGTTTTGGTCCGTCACCTTTCTACACTCTGGCCTATTTTGGCGGTGAGGTGAGGGAGGGACACTGGACCAGAGAAACTATTGCCTGACTGTTTCCGGTGGCATCCTTCAAGGGTCTGCCCTGCTGAGGGCTAGGGAAGGGAGGCGCTGCTGAGAATGTAGAGGCAGGGGGAGGGTCCTGCTTGTTCTCCGGGCAGCAGCTATGGACCCCTCCTGCCCGTCACCGGTTCCTGCAGCCCTGCTTTGTGTTCCTTTATGTGATGGTCAGTCAGGTGCTTCTACAAGAGGGGACGCTGGAGAGATTCAGACAGACAAAGCTCTAAAGCCTCAGGTGGCAGGCCATGCCATGCAAAGCCACATGGGGAAAATTTCCCCATCGTCAGGAAGCAGAATGCACGCAGGACGGAGCCTTTATTAAGGTTTCTGTGGGGAAGGCAAAGCAGGGCAAGGGAGACAGTTCAAGATTGGTTACTTTGAATGATTTGGGTGGCCTCTAATCTATGGGGTGGCCTCTGGTTGCCTGGTACCTGGCCCTGGGATGATTCAGGTAGAGGAACACTGCCTCCTAGGGTAGATAGGGCAGATAAAGGAGGTCAGGTCAGTTTGGTTAATTTGCATATCAAAAGCAGTCTCCCAATTGAGTCCTTTGCTGTCTTAAGAATTGGTTAGCATTATCTCATCTATGGAACATCTATGGAACTAGGAAGATCGGTAGGAGAAGAAAGGGAAGAATGAAGGGGTGGTAATCAGAAGGGGGAATGAAGCATGAGAGACTATGGACTCTGAGAAACAAACTGAGGGCTTCAGAGGGGAGGGGGTTGGGGGAATGGGATAGGCTGGTGATGGGTAGTAAGGAGGCCACGTATTGCATGGTGCACTGGGTGTTATACACAAGTAATGAATCATTGAACTTTACATCAGAAACCAGGGATGTACTGTATGGTGACTAACATAATATAATAAAAAAATATTATTATAAAAAAAAAGAATTGGTTAGCATTAAATGGGGCAGTGTCTCTCTAGCCAGAAAGGGTGTTAGGATGTCAATACATCATAATATATAGAAAATAAAAAAGTAAACAGTACACAGCCTTATGGCTGGGCCTTCTCCTGCCCTGGCTCACAGCCAATCAGCCCACGCATCTGGCACCTTCTTCAGGTATCCTTATGGCTGATGTGTGTGAGGGAGGCTCCCTCGCCCTGTGGCTTCTGCTAACACCTTCTCCTCTCTTCATTCTCCAAGTCCTGGGGAGCTCACAGGACTTCTCACAGTTGCTAATAACTTCTCAGACTTTCTAACACCTTTGTAACTGATTTCTTATTCTCAAATCCCTCTGGTCAGACAACCACGGAGTGGTTTCGGGCATCGGTCCTGCTGACGGAGAGGCTGACTGAGAATGTTGCTTTGGGGTGGCTGGCCAGGCATGGCCTCTCTGAGGAGGTCCATTGCAACAAAGGTGTGAACAATGTCGAGGACCAGGCAAGTGCATATTCAGGGAGGGGCACTCTGGGTGGAGGGCTCTGTAGGAACCACGGGGAAGGAGCAAGTGGGATCCACTAGAGTTGACTCAGCAGGACTTGGATATTTACCTCAGTCACCCCTCATTACGAACAGACTTCAGTTTCTTTATCCCATCTGAGTGTCCTCGCAGCCATGTGCAGGGCTCCCAAGTCTGCGCAGTGACCCAGGTCTGACTTGAGACTCCTTCTCTTTCTCAGCTTGTTTGCCACCTGCTATTGTTCCGAGCAATGACCTCTCTTTAGTCTTAACTGGTGTTGGAGTTTTTTTTCTCTCTCTCTCCCTTTTTCTTTTCCCTAATCTCTATCCCTTTTTCTGTCATTTTCCCCTTTTTGGAAATCAGCTGGGCTGAGGCAGAATATGAGGCGACATCTTTGTCCCATCCTGGAGGTGAGAAGACAGCATAACTGCTGGACGCATCCGAGATGAACAGAGCTCTCCCACTGAGAATGGGTCCTAGAAGCAATGGTATCTCCTAATTACTGGTATTTCACATTTGTTCTCATACAGCCATGCTCTTTTTCACTATAGAATTCATTCACTACCAATGTCCTCAACGTGGCGACTAAAACTCACTGTGAAACTTGGAGTCACAACGAGGCTGAGCTCTGTCCTTCACTTTATTCTCATTTGGCCTTGGATGGCATTATCCAGTCTCTCTGAGTCCTTAGGGGTGAGCTCTAGCCTCAATCGCTTTCTGAAGGGAACTGTAATTTTAGGACCTGTGGACCCTCTTTTGCCGGAAGGGGGTCCCATTGATGCCTATTTAAGCCTGAACAAACACAGCAGACTCTCGTTTGGAAACAGGTACCTCTAATCTAGGAAGCCTTTCCTATTTGCTTTGGGGGAATTAAAAATAAATGATACCACAGGTAAGCTGTATCACTTATGTGTAGCTTCATGATATTGCGATCCAAAATATATTTGAATGAAAAGGGTGACACGGTGAACATAACTTTGGTCTTTGTCTAGCCTGGCTGATGGGCCAAAAGTTGTTTATCTAGGACAAGGATCTTGGCACAGAGGGTATGGGGTATTAACACAAGGCCAGTCATTCATTCTACATGCTCTTGGAGGATTTCACAATCCGAGGATCAAGGGCAGTGTCGAATTCTTACCTCTGGCCATAAAGAGGTTTCCAGGAGGGCGGAAAGCCTGGATGGGACCATATTCATTTTTGGACATTCAATGACAGAGTCTATGGCTGGAAAATTCTACAAAGAATTGTTTAGAAGCTCTTTATTGATTTCACAAAATTTATTTTCCTACTTCCAGTCCTGTTTCTTTAAGAAAATGATGAATTTTCCACTTGAGACAGAAGGGAGAACTGCATTGTGTTGCAGATTATGTATCTTCATATGAGACTTCCTCTCTGCTTGCGTGGAGATCAGTTTCTCCCACCAAAAGAACTTCCGGACTATTGGAACACACGGGGATTGTCTGTCTCCAGCCCGCCCTTTTCACAATGGGCATGCACAGCGATAGGACATTGTTTATGTCATGCTCAAAGTCTTATTATTTTTATCAGTTTTATTTTGTTATTATTGTATATGTCCTTAGGAGTTTTAACGTATCCCTTCATTCAGGTCAAAAGCTACTTGAGAACAGGGTGGATGGTTCCCACCCAGCACGGAGCACAGGGTAGATTTCAACAGGCTTGTTTATTTGACGACTTAATGAAAACTATATAAAAGTATGTATCTTTTGGGGCACCTGAGTGCTCATTCTGTTAGGCATCTGACTCTGATTTTGTCTCAGGTCATGACCTCAGGTTGTGAGATGGAGCCCCACCTTGGGCTCTGTGCTGAGCGTGGAACCTGTTTAAGATTCTTTCTCTCTCTCTCTTTCCCTCTCCCTCTCGCTTTGCCTCTCCCTTCCCTCCTCACTCTATAAAAACATCAATAAGTAATAAAGTATGTATCTTTTTATACAAGTATTTAGAGTAACAGGATGAAAGTCAGATTTATATATAATGGGCTAAGAATTTTTCTTCATCTCTATTCTTTTGTCTGGTAGGTGTATTTTCAGACCTTAAAAATGTGAGGTCTTGATATTATAGTTATTTTCAAATGTTTGAATTTCTCCACAAATCTTTCTCTAGCCCATTTTCATATCTTAGTAAATAGGCACCATGATCCTTCTGACTGATGTGGCTGAAAACCTAGCAGCCACACTTGGCTGTCTTCTTTCCCTCACCTTACACATCCAAGCCACTGGAGATCTTCCCTGGCAAGTCCAACTCAAATCCAGAAGACAACCCCTCTTTCCATTCCCACTTTAGCCTAAGGCACCATTCTTTCCTTGAGGTGAACAAGCACCTCCATGGTCTACCTGTTTCTGTTGTCACCTCCCTTGTCTACAACAACCAGTGTGTTCTTCCTCAACAAATGTTGATGGGCCCTTACAATCTCTTGTTTTAGATACTCAAGTGGTTTTTAATACGTGTGCATCAGTACCTTATTTTGGGTTTAACTAACATTTTTCCAAGGAATAATGATGTCAAGAATCTTTTCATGTACTCATTTGCCATCCACATACCTTTTTTAGTGGGGTGTCTATTCCAATCTTTGGCTTACTAAAAAAATAAATAAATAAGTTTTCTGTTTTCTTATTAGGTTTTGAGAATTCTTTATATATTCTGGATAAATACAATTCTGTGGTCAAACAAGTGTTTTGCAAATGAATATTTTCTCAGTCTGTTGGCTTGTCTTTTCATTGTCTTCGCAGTGTCTTTTGAAGAGCAGGTGTTTATAGTTGTGATGAAGTCCAAATTATTAATCTTTTATTTTACTGATTATTCTTTGGTATCACATCTAAGAAATATTTGCATAACCTATAAAGATTTGCTCCTATGTTTTCTCAAAAACGTTTTAGGTTTGGTATTTAGATCTAACTCTGAGTTAGTTTTGAATTAATTTTTGTATATGGTACAAAGAGTGGGTCAAAGTTTTTTTTTTGTTTTTAATGCCTTCAGTTGTCTAATTGTGCCCTCATGATTTGTTGAAAAAACTATCCTCTCTCCATCGGTTTACCTTTACATTCTTGACAAAAATCAGTTGACTAAATTTGTTAGGGTCTATTTCTGGGCTTTCTATTCTGTCCCATTGTTCCAGGTATCCGTTTATCACTAACAGCACACTCTCTTGATTATCGGAGCTTTACACTAAGTCTTGAAATCAACTAGTGTGAGTCCTCAAACTTTTTTTTTTAATCTTCATCATTGTTTTTGGCTATTATAACTGTCTTTCCATGTAAACTTTATAAACAGCTTGTATGTTTTAATAAAATACTTTGTTAGGGTTTCAACTGGAAATACTTGAATCTGTGAATCAATTTTGGAAGAATTGACTTGAACGATACTATCCCTTCTGATCAATTAACACAGTTTATCTCTGTATTTAGGCTTCTTTTGATTTCTTCCTTCCCTGTTTTGTGGTTTTCAGCATAGTGATTTTGTACATATTTTGTTAGGTTCATGCCCAAGTATTTTGTGGTTTTAGTGCTATTGTAAAAAGTACTTTAAAAACTAATTTCTAACTATTCTCATTGGTAGTGTGTATTCTCATTGATCTTGATAACTGACCTTTTATCCTGTGACCTTGCTGAATTCATTGATTAGTCCTAGCAGCTTATTTGTAGATTGTTTGGGATTTTCCACTGAGTTCATTGTTAATTTGCAAATAGAGACAGGCTTATTTTTTTCTTTTTTTAAAAATATCTGTATACATTCTACTCACCACCACAAGACCCCAGTCTTATGGCAGAAAATGGGATATCCTGTGTGATGCTGAATAGGATTGGAGAAAGTAGATACCCTTGTCTTTTTCTTGGTCCAATGGGAAGGCAGTCAGTCTTTCGTTAATATGTGTGATATTTGCTGTAGAGATTTGTCGATGACCTTTATTACTCTAAAGAAGTTCCCTCCCACTCCTAGTTTGCTGAGAATATTTATCATGGATGGATATCAAATTTTGTTAAAGGATTTTTCTGCATCTATTGAGAGTGTTGTATGGCTTTTCTTCTTTAGTCTATCCATGTGGTGAATTACACCAATTGATTTTCTAATGTTGAACTGAACTCACATTCCTGGGATGAACTCCCTTGGTCATGATGCATTACCATTTTTAAATCTTGCTGGACTCAATTTCCTAATATTTTACTAAGGATTTTTGTTCCTATGATTGTGAGGGTTATTGCTCTGTAGATTTCTTTTCTTGTAATGTTTTTGTTTTGATCTCAGGGTAATTCTGGCTTTATAGCACATGTGGTGGAATGTTCCAAACTTTCCTATTTCCTGAAAAAAGCTTATGTAGGAATAGTGTCATTTCTTCCTTAAATGTTGAGTGGAAATCCTCGATGCAGTCATAGGAGTCTGACTTTTTTGTGTGTGTGGAGAGATTTTACCAACAATTTCAATTTCTTCAATAAATATATAACTATTCAGGTTATCCAGTTCTTGAGTGAGCTTTGGTAGTTTGTATCTTCCAAGAAATTGATTTATTGCATCTAATTTGTCAAATTATTGACATAATTTTGTTTTATATCTTTATTATCCTTTTTAGGCCTATAGGCTCTGTAATGAAATCCCCTAGTTTAACATTTCTGATGTTGAACATTTATTTATTCTTTTTTTGTTTTGTTTTCTTCATCAGTTGGATGAGAGGAGGATAAGGTTGGAAAAACTTTTTGTATAATGGGCTATACAGTAAACATTTTCAGATATAGTAAATATTTTTAGATATAGTAAATACTTTTAGATATCATTTTGTCTGTCTCAACCACTCAATTTTCTTGTTGTAGTGAAAAACAGCTACAAAGAATCAGCAAATGGATTCCAATAAAACTTTTATTTACAAAAAACAGACAATGGGCTGGATTCTGTCCACGGCTGTAATTTGTTCATCATTGGGCTAAAAGAGGATGACTTTATTAATCTTTTAAAAGCAATAGCTATTGTTTTCATTGATTTCTTTCCATTGTTTTTAATTTTATTGATTTCTGCTGTTACTACTAGTATTTCCTTTCTTCCTGGATGCCATAAGTATACTTTGCTTTTGTCTAGTGTCATAGAATGACAATTCTCTAATGTCATTCTAGTGTCAGTGAAAGTGTAGATCAGAGATTTGAGGTCCCTCTTCTTTTCTAATAGGACCCTTAATTCTGTAAATTTTTCCGTAAGTGCTGCTTTAGCTGCATCCTACATATTTTAATGCTTTATTTTATTTTCATTCCACTGAAAATATTTTCTAATATTCCTTTTAACTTCCTATTGACCCATATATTATCGAGAAGTGTGTGTTTAATGTTCAAATTTGGAGGGATTTTCTAGCTATTTTTCTGTTTTTGGCAACTGTTATAATTTAATCCCTCATAGTCAGAAAACATAGTTTATGTGATTTAAATTATTTTGAATTTGTTGAGACCTTTTTATGGCACGGAATATAATCTATGTTGGTGAATATTTCATGTGCACTTGAAAACAGTGTGGAGTCTCCTGTCTGATGGAGTGTTGTATAAATGTCAGTTTTGATACATTGAGTGATACTCTCAGTCAGGTTTTCCAAAGACATACTGATGTTTTGTTACTTGCTCGATGTATGCCTGAGAGGAATTTTAAAGTCACAAACGATTAGCGTTTGCTCTGTGTGTATTGAAGCTTTGATGTTAGGTCCAAACACATTTAGGATTATTTTGTCTTTTTGGTGAATTGACTCCTTTATCAGTATATGATGCCTCTTTTTAATCCTTAGTAATATTTCGTGTTCTGAAGTCTACTTTGGGCGATATGTATATAACCACCCCAATTTCCTTTTGATGAGTGTTTTTATGTCATGTATTTTTCTATCTTTATAAACATATCTTACTTTATAAACATATTTTTAACTTACGGTGCGTTTCTTCCAAACAGCATATAATTGGGCTTTTTAAATTTAATATGACAGTATCTGCCTTTCAATCGAGATGTTGACAATACTTACATTTAATGAAATTATTGATATGGTTGGTTTGCAGTCTGTCACCTGCTATTGTTTAAAAAACTGGTTCCCTCTGTTCTTGCGTCTTTTGTCCACTTTTCTGCGTATTTGGGATTAATTGATTGCAAGCAGTCCTCACTTTATACAGTAGAGTGAGATTGTGTAAATGACCATGCAAGCTCAAACCAAACAAAATGATCTTAAAAGCCAACTGAATAATCTCCAAATGTTCTGGGACATTTAAAATTTTGTTCAAAACATTAAAAACTCTCTTATGGTCACCTACACATGGATAGGAAAATGAAAAAAAAGAGTAAAATTAATATTTCTTTAATCCAACTATAATTTAAAACATCAGAAACATGAAAATTACATGTTTTGTTGCTTTGTCAAACACAAGAATAGCTTGGCAGTGCTTGCTTGCTTTCAGTTGGTATAACTTACCAGGCGGAGTGAGCATCTTTTCTATATTTTGGCCAATGGTCCTACTCTTCTCTAAGTTTGGATCAGCTTTCAACAGTTGGCCAGTGTCAGGAAATATCTTTGAGAATTCCTCATGTGTGAAGTTTTTACCAGCATGACATTTTTTTTAAAGATTTTATTTATTTATTTTTTGAAGATTTTATATAATTATTTATTTTATAAACACTAAGTACAAAATATGCTTATAAAGTAAAATATATATATCATATATATATTTGAGATATGATATATATGACATATATATATATATATATATTTTAGAGAGAGGAAGGAGAGGATGCTGAGCAGGGAGCCAGACCCCGGGCTTGATCCCAGGATCCTGGGATCATGACTCAAGCAGGAGGCAGACACTTAAACAACTGAGCCACCCCGTGACCCAACCAGCATCACTTCTGAGACATCTTCCTCTTTACTCTCATACCACCTTCCTCATTTACGTCAGTAAGTTTGTCCTAAGTTCCTCTGGCCGAATAGCCACAGTTTATTGGACGATGGCACAGTATACCTGCGGTCAGCTACCTGTTCCATGACTTCGCTGACGTTCCATGTGAATTTCAGCATCAGCGCTTCCTGTATCTTGGCTGCATTTTCATCATTGCCAGCCAATTCCTTCTTGAGGTTATCCATTTTTGTAAAATGTCATGTGGGTTTATCACGGGGTGATGGGGAAGCAACAAAACTACACACTTTGCTGTNTTCCTTCTTGAGGTTATCCATTTTTGTAAAATGTCATGTGGGTTTATCACGGGGTGATGGGGAAGCAACAAAACTACACACTTTGCTGTCGGTTCCAGGACTGAGTAGGGGATGGGTAATGGCCAGTCCTTGAGAGAGTTGGAAGGGAGCGGTTTGATGGGTCACTGGTTCTGATGAACATTTGCTATTTACTGATTTGTGGACCAAAGAGCTGGCAGTGAGGTTTGTACTGTATGCAATTAATTGCCATTTTATCGAGTGATAACTGAAATTTGACATGCTTCCGGACAGCGTCAACTAAACCATGGTAACTGGAATTTGTGCACATCAGAAACATGCAAAATAAGGGCCACCTGCTTTGTAATTTTTCCACTTTATCTCTGTTATTGGATTATTATCTATATGTCTTTTTCTAATTTTCATTAGTGCTTCCTCTAGGATTTACAATATGTATTAACTTATCACAGTCTACTTTCAAATGATATTATATAACTTTGTGTAAGGTGTAAGAATCTTGCAACAATATACTTCCAATTCTTCTCTCCCTACTGTTTTGGTATAGTTATCATACTTTTACATATGTTACAAGCCCCCCCCCCCAAATCGTTAGTCTTGTGTTTTGATAGTCAATTATCTTTTAGCGCTATTACAATTAAAAAATTATCTTTTTCTATTTACATCTGAGCATTTTCAGATTTCCTTATATTTTCATGCCGATTCAAATTTCTATTCAGTATCCTATTTCTGCTGAGTGAAAAACATCCTTTACTATTTCCCATAGTCTAAGTCTGCTGACAATAAAGTCTTTCAGCTTTTTTGTTTGTTTGTATTTTGCGGAAGATATTGTATTAAGCAGTATTTTCCATCTGGAAATGGGCATGTGCCTTCCCCGGCAGTTAGTGTGGGCCATTGAGTCAACTTACTTAGGAGTGGACATGGGTTTGTTTCTTGTTATTATGAAAGCTTTCAGCACACCATAGCCTTCATATTTTTCTTACAATGGAAGCTGGGGTCTCGGCAGATTCTTCTCAGTGCTTGTGTTCCAAGCATTTTGCTTTCAGCCATCACTGTATGTCTTGTGCCACAGAGGGGGAGCTCTTCTTCCTCTCCTCCCCTCCCCCCCCGGCTATAGACTCTTTGGACTTGTTACTTTGGTTTATTAGGATCATCTTGTCAATTAAAGAGGGTGTATTTTGATCTAATCCTTCTTCTGATCCGTCTTCCCTTAGGTAGGCTCTAGGTGTGGGGACTTTCGAGGTAGATTCTGAACATTTCTCTCACCTTGCCTGTCAGGGAACCCTGCTCTTAGAGTGGTAGGAAACCTCTGTTAATACTGAGTAGGATTCTGGGCTCACAACCATTTGGTGCCCCTCCTGCGGGGATAGATACTGTTTTCTTCCATATTGTCCCATAATAATGGGTTTCCACCCAGCTGTGTTCTGGGGATGACATCTTTGGTATCCTTCCCTCTCTGGCTCAAGACATTTTGTTCCTCGTGACAAGGGGGTATGCAAAGAGGGATGAGGCTTTATGTCCTTCCAGCAGTGACGGCCTATATTCCCTTCTTCTAGGTCAGTTCTGTTTTGATAGGTTCTCTCCAGTTTCCTACTCTCCAGTCTTTCTTGATGTACCCAGCGGAGAACCACAGAAGAAGAGCTTGGGAGTGGAAGTTAACTTTGCCAGTGTCTTCAGCTATCTTTTACTTGACTGAGCAGGGAGCCTGATGTGGGGACTCGATCCCAGGACCCCAGGATCATGACCTGAGCCGAAGGCAGATGCTTCACTAAAGGAGCCACCCAGGCGCTCCATTCATTTACATTTCAACCCATTTCTTCTTTCCCCTTGTGTCGCAGACTCATCTCCCCCACCGTGCTTGCTAGTTGCATCTCTCCTTGGGTCAGGGAGTGGAGTGATCTCCTTCCACGGATTCAGTTCACTTGGTTGTGCCCTGTGATCAGAGCAATCTGATGGATGCACACAAAGTTGCAATTTTAACAGTGTGTCCGACTCCTTCTCATTCTTTAGGTGGGAGTGAGGCTCCTGGCAGATACCTACATCCCAGGCTCTTTTTTGTTGAATCTCATTTTTTATAATATAAAGTCTGGCCTTCAAAAAGAATTACACGCATCATAACAGAGAAGGGGAAATACACCCTTCCTGATGCATGTTTTACACCTTTTTACACCTTCAGTCTGCCTTTCTGGAGTTGAGAGAATAGAGGAGGAAGAGCAAGGGAGGGAGCCTACGCTCGTGGTGGGATGTTGCCAACATGGACCAGGATGGAAGGGGTGGTGATGACAAATGAGTGGATTTGGGATATATTTTAAGAGAGCCCTTGTGGTGACTGTTGAGAGCAATAAGATAATCAGGATCTCTCTGATGTCTTGGACCTTAGCCACTGGGTAACTCAGCTGAATAACTAGGATCATTACTAGAGTATTATTACCAGAATCATCACGAGAGGTATTTCACAGGAGTATGGATGCAGATTTGTTTTATGTGAAATGTTAATTTTCTGCATACATACACATGCGCTCACTCACACACACACCCCTGTGCAGTCCGGATTGGCTGAGACAGCTCAACATCAGGACCAAAATCACAAGAAAGCACATGTGTAATGCACAAGGGAGTCCTGGTCCACACCTTGCTAAGTCACTGCATTGGCTTAACTAAGGAGCTCTTATGTTGTAAAGAAAAAGAATGCTGAATAAACTCAGAAGTGATTTATGGGGAACATTTGTCTAAACTTTGTTTTTTATTAAACACCAACTGATTTCGAACTTTACATATTATAAATGTTTTTCATTTACTCTTGTGAATTCCCCTGCATTTGCATAAAAGACTCTTTTCTGTTGCATCTCATTTTTTATAACGTAATGTCTAGCCTCAAAAAAAAGAATCATGTACATAATAACAGAAAGGGATAAAAAAGAATAAAAAATGAGAACAGGAATATAAATGACTTTAACAAGTGCACTATTAATGCTGAACATAATTGTAGCTTCTGCTTGAAGCACTCAGATCTCATACAATTTTTTTTAATTAATTTATTTATTTAAGAGGGCGAGCCCATGAGCTGGGGGTAGGGGAGAGGGAGAGGGAGATAGAGAGAACCCCAAGTGGACCCCCTGCTGAGTGTGAAGCCTGGCATGGACCTGATCCCATCACCCTGAGATCATGACCTGAGCCAAAATCAAGAGTCTGGTGCTTAATTGACTGAGCCACCCAGACACGCCTCTTTTGCTTTCTAAGCATTATTCTGAATTTCCCCAGTGGTTTGAGTATGGCAGTGGGGAGCTGGGGACGGTTTGGTAAGGTTAATATTTCATGGCTTGAAGTCACCACTTTGGGACTGGAGGAGGCAAGTTAGTTCACTAGCCCCTCTCCTCTCCTGAGTCTGACTTCCGCAGGTGGGAACCTTGCACATCCTCCAACCTCAGGGTATGTTCTTGCTGAGGGAGGGAGGGAGGGAAGGAGGGAAGATGAGGTGTTACTGGGCTTCATGAACTAAGGGATTAGATTGATACGTGGGTGGGATGTAAAAAGGGAAACATACAGAGGACTCTGTCTGAGCCTAGAGGACAAGCAAGGGACGGACAATACGTAGGGACGGACTTATTCCAAGGTGGCCGAGAGGGACCATACCTGCACCGTCCTCCTGGGGTTAATTATAAGAATCACGTTTGCATGTGCTGGAGCTCTGAGCACTTACACAGCAGTGTTCTGAATGAGGCCTCAGGAAGGTAGTAGCATAACTGTACAGGAATGATTCTTCATTTACTTATTAAATTAATATTTACTTATGGACAATGCACTAGAGACATGGCATGTTAAGAGATATAAAATTTCACCTCAAAATTCAATTGAGCACAAAATGACATAATAGTTTGCTAAAATCAGATTGGATCTGGTTTGAAACCTCTTCCTTCTGGATGACCAAGGAATGCTGAAGGGGCTCCTTCTCACACCAAAACTCGCCGCAGGTTTCTCCTTATTCATGGCAGAACTTTCCAGAATGGCTTTGTGGTCTTCAGGTCACACTAGTCGTTGCCAGTGTGCTTGTGGCCCAG
>NC_048226.1:7896250-8046283 GCF_002007445.2 Ailuropoda melanoleuca
ACCAGGATGGAAGGGGTGGTGATGACAAATGAGTGGATTTGGGATATATTTTAAGAGAGCCCTTGTGGTGACTGTTGAGAGCAATAAGATAATCAGGATCTCTCTGATGTCTTGGACCTTAGCCACTGGGTAACTCAGCTGAATAACTAGGATCATTACTAGAGTATTATTACCAGAATCATCACGAGAGGTATTTCACAGGAGTATGGATGCAGATTTGTTTTATGTGAAATGTTAATTTTCTGCATACATACACATGCGCTCACTCACACACACACCCCTGTGCAGTCCGGATTGGCTGAGACAGCTCAACATCAGGACCAAAATCACAAGAAAGCACATGTGTAATGCACAAGGGAGTCCTGGTCCACACCTTGCTAAGTCACTGCATTGGCTTAACTAAGGAGCTCTTATGTTGTAAAGAAAAAGAATGCTGAATAAACTCAGAAGTGATTTATGGGGAACATTTGTCTAAACTTTGTTTTTTATTAAACACCAACTGATTTCGAACTTTACATATTATAAATGTTTTTCATTTACTCTTGTGAATTCCCCTGCATTTGCATAAAAGACTCTTTTCTGTTGCATCTCATTTTTTATAACGTAATGTCTAGCCTCAAAAAAAAGAATCATGTACATAATAACAGAAAGGGATAAAAAAGAATAAAAAATGAGAACAGGAATATAAATGACTTTAACAAGTGCACTATTAATGCTGAACATAATTGTAGCTTCTGCTTGAAGCACTCAGATCTCATACAATTTTTTTTAATTAATTTATTTATTTAAGAGGGCGAGCCCATGAGCTGGGGGTAGGGGAGAGGGAGAGGGAGATAGAGAGAACCCCAAGTGGACCCCCTGCTGAGTGTGAAGCCTGGCATGGACCTGATCCCATCACCCTGAGATCATGACCTGAGCCAAAATCAAGAGTCTGGTGCTTAATTGACTGAGCCACCCAGACACGCCTCTTTTGCTTTCTAAGCATTATTCTGAATTTCCCCAGTGGTTTGAGTATGGCAGTGGGGAGCTGGGGACGGTTTGGTAAGGTTAATATTTCATGGCTTGAAGTCACCACTTTGGGACTGGAGGAGGCAAGTTAGTTCACTAGCCCCTCTCCTCTCCTGAGTCTGACTTCCGCAGGTGGGAACCTTGCACATCCTCCAACCTCAGGGTATGTTCTTGCTGAGGGAGGGAGGGAGGGAAGGAGGGAAGATGAGGTGTTACTGGGCTTCATGAACTAAGGGATTAGATTGATACGTGGGTGGGATGTAAAAAGGGAAACATACAGAGGACTCTGTCTGAGCCTAGAGGACAAGCAAGGGACGGACAATACGTAGGGACGGACTTATTCCAAGGTGGCCGAGAGGGACCATACCTGCACCGTCCTCCTGGGGTTAATTATAAGAATCACGTTTGCATGTGCTGGAGCTCTGAGCACTTACACAGCAGTGTTCTGAATGAGGCCTCAGGAAGGTAGTAGCATAACTGTACAGGAATGATTCTTCATTTACTTATTAAATTAATATTTACTTATGGACAATGCACTAGAGACATGGCATGTTAAGAGATATAAAATTTCACCTCAAAATTCAATTGAGCACAAAATGACATAATAGTTTGCTAAAATCAGATTGGATCTGGTTTGAAACCTCTTCCTTCTGGATGACCAAGGAATGCTGAAGGGGCTCCTTCTCACACCAAAACTCGCCGCAGGTTTCTCCTTATTCATGGCAGAACTTTCCAGAATGGCTTTGTGGTCTTCAGGTCACACTAGTCGTTGCCAGTGTGCTTGTGGCCCAGACCAGGAGGGGAGGCTTCAAGCTCCTGAGAATGATTTGTGAACGGTAGGAGTCCCCATTGCTTCTCCCCAAGCCAATGACCCAGCCACTGTGCTCCTGCTGAGACCCCGGAGAGAGGGGCTCGTCTTGCTGTGCATTCATCCCCAAGATCTCCAGCACCTCTCTGTGCTTGCCCCTTACTNCCTTCTCATTCTTTAGGTGGGAGTGAGGCTCCTGGCAGATACCTACATCCCAGGCTCTTTTTTGTTGAATCTCATTTTTTATAATATAAAGTCTGGCCTTCAAAAAGAATTACACGCATCATAACAGAGAAGGGGAAATACACCCTTCCTGATGCATGTTTTACACCTTTTTACACCTTCAGTCTGCCTTTCTGGAGTTGAGAGAATAGAGGAGGAAGAGCAAAGGAGGGAGCCTACGCTCGTGGTGGGATGTTGCCAACATGGACCAGGATGGAAGGGGTGGTGATGACAAATGAGTGGATTTGGGATATATTTTAAGAGAGCCCTTGTGGTGACTGTTGAGAGCAATAAGATAATCAGGATCTCTCTGATGTCTTGGACCTTAGCCACTGGGTAACTCAGCTGAATAACTAGGATCATTACTAGAGTATTATTACCAGAATCATCACGAGAGGTATTTCACAGGAGTATGGATGCAGATTTGTTTTATGTGAAATGTTAATTTTCTGCATACATACACATGCGCTCACTCACACACACACCCCTGTGCAGTCCGGATTGGCTGAGACAGCTCAACATCAGGACCAAAATCACAAGAAAGCACATGTGTAATGCACAAGGGAGTCCTGGTCCACACCTTGCTAAGTCACTGCATTGGCTTAACTAAGGAGCTCTTATGTTGTAAAGAAAAAGAATGCTGAATAAACTCAGAAGTGATTTATGGGGAACATTTGTCTAAACTTTGTTTTTTATTAAACACCAACTGATTTCGAACTTTACATATTATAAATGTTTTTCATTTACTCTTGTGAATTCCCCTGCATTTGCATAAAAGACTCTTTTCTGTTGCATCTCATTTTTTATAACGTAATGTCTAGCCTCAAAAAAAAGAATCATGTACATAATAACAGAAAGGGATAAAAAAGAATAAAAAATGAGAACAGGAATATAAATGACTTTAACAAGTGCACTATTAATGCTGAACATAATTGTAGCTTCTGCTTGAAGCACTCAGATCTCATACAATTTTTTTTAATTAATTTATTTATTTAAGAGGGCGAGCCCATGAGCTGGGGGTAGGGGAGAGGGAGAGGGAGATAGAGAGAACCCCAAGTGGACCCCCTGCTGAGTGTGAAGCCTGGCATGGACCTGATCCCATCACCCTGAGATCATGACCTGAGCCAAAATCAAGAGTCTGGTGCTTAATTGACTGAGCCACCCAGACACGCCTCTTTTGCTTTCTAAGCATTATTCTGAATTTCCCCAGTGGTTTGAGTATGGCAGTGGGGAGCTGGGGACGGTTTGGTAAGGTTAATATTTCATGGCTTGAAGTCACCACTTTGGGACTGGAGGAGGCAAGTTAGTTCACTAGCCCCTCTCCTCTCCTGAGTCTGACTTCCGCAGGTGGGAACCTTGCACATCCTCCAACCTCAGGGTATGTTCTTGCTGAGGGAGGGAGGGAGGGAAGGAGGGAAGATGAGGTGTTACTGGGCTTCATGAACTAAGGGATTAGATTGATACGTGGGTGGGATGTAAAAAGGGAAACATACAGAGGACTCTGTCTGAGCCTAGAGGACAAGCAAGGGACGGACAATACGTAGGGACGGACTTATTCCAAGGTGGCCGAGAGGGACCATACCTGCACCGTCCTCCTGGGGTTAATTATAAGAATCACGTTTGCATGTGCTGGAGCTCTGAGCACTTACACAGCAGTGTTCTGAATGAGGCCTCAGGAAGGTAGTAGCATAACTGTACAGGAATGATTCTTCATTTACTTATTAAATTAATATTTACTTATGGACAATGCACTAGAGACATGGCATGTTAAGAGATATAAAATTTCACCTCAAAATTCAATTGAGCACAAAATGACATAATAGTTTGCTAAAATCAGATTGGATCTGGTTTGAAACCTCTTCCTTCTGGATGACCAAGGAATGCTGAAGGGGCTCCTTCTCACACCAAAACTCGCCGCAGGTTTCTCCTTATTCATGGCAGAACTTTCCAGAATGGCTTTGTGGTCTTCAGGTCACACTAGTCGTTGCCAGTGTGCTTGTGGCCCAGACCAGGAGGGGAGGCTTCAAGCTCCTGAGAATGATTTGTGAACGGTAGGAGTCCCCATTGCTTCTCCCCAAGCCAATGACCCAGCCACTGTGCTCCTGCTGAGACCCCGGAGAGAGGGGCTCGTCTTGCTGTGCATTCATCCCCAAGATCTCCAGCACCTCTCTGTGCTTGCCCCTTACCCTCCTCTAAGTCTCTCTCGTCATTTACCTTTTTCTAGGAGCATCCTGAGTATGATCTGACTTTGGTTCTGATAACAAAAGCCAGGAAGGACATTTTTTTTTCTCCCCCTACAAGTTTGGCTTTCAGTCCTGCATCACCAGCAGTGCCTGGTGGAGAAGGTCTGCTTTGAGTTGGGCTGATAAATATGGAGAAGAAAGGCATTTCGTGGAGAGGGAATAGCATATGGAAACTCTCAGATGGGCGAGAGAGCATCTTGCCATAAGAGAAGAGGCAACAACTAAACTGAGTAGACAGTACATTTGGAGTGGAGGCTAATCACTCATGATACCGACTCTCGAGTTATTTCTGATCTGGAATATTTCTGTTTTTGTACTCAGAAAATATACTTTGTGATGGAGAGGACAAAGTAATGTGGAAAAGCAGAGTGCGATTTGAAGAATCTCCCTGGAAAGTTCGAACTGTGATAATGAAAGTCCTCCCATTTACAGCCCCATCTCCGTGGTCAAATCTTTCCCTTTTCTAAACTACAAGGGGAGTTCAAGTATTCCGCATTATCTCCCAAAGTCTCATTTTTTCTCATTACCGTAAGAGCTATACTGTCTGAAATTCACCTATCACCAATCGTTCTGATGACCCAGTGAAGGAGGAATTTCTGTGCTGCCTTTAGGGATGAGTTAACCACAGCTCAGAGAGGCTCTGAGCTGTGCCCAGCTCGTGTGCTGAGACCACTTGACTTCCCTGCACCCCCTTCCGTCTCTCAAACTTACCAGTATCTCATCTGATGTGGATAATGGAAAGAGCAGGTGGGACAGGTTACGTCCTGGGGTCAGAGCCCTGGGGGCCATCAGATCACTTATCCTAAGCATGCAGTGGGAGAATTTCAGAACTATGTTAGAATGCAAGACAGGGATCTTGTTTTTACTACCCTAGGGACTAGTGGCATGGCATGGCCACAACATTTCATACCCAGAACCTCTGTTTCTGAAACAAGATTAATTTTAGGTAACCTCATACTGGGACTGTGTGAGAATGAATGCCAGTAATGATCTGTGCATGAAAGATGACTTTGAACGTAATGTATTAATAGAATTCACAGTAAGATATGGCTGAACCAGGAACCCAGCAGGAGCAAGGCACTACATAAATAGAAGACAGCATTATTTTTATAATAATCTAACACTGCTCATATTCCAGCCCTCAGAGCACTTAACCCTACCCTGTTTTCCAAACTGTGTGGGTGGTGATTTGCCTAGGTATTGTGTGTTATATCATGTGTGTATATAGACAATGTTCTTTGGCTGCCAACGTTGTCATTTGCAGAGCAGTAGGAGAGAAAGATTTTAGTACACTGCTTCTGCTTGCATTTGCAAATTCTGGCCCTGTACCATCTCCTCTGGTCATTTCTCAGGAATCCTGAAAGAGCCGATAAAATAATAAGCCCTTTGCAATTACACATCCCATCTATTGATTTGTATATTTTTTCGTAGATTAGATTGCAGATATTACTTAGATATAGACACACAGACATTTATGGCAAATTATGTTAGAGGAAAACATGTTGTAATTTTTAATTGGATTTTCCATGGATACAAAAAGAACTTGGAATTATATTCCTGGTCCACGGGCAGAATGCCCAAATCTACTTCATTAGTTTATAAGACAAATGACGACGAGCATTTCATCTCGCAACCTGGAAATTATTTTTCATTTCTACAACGTTGAGTAAAATGCTTCAAATTATACNGGAGGAAGGAAAGAAAAAAAAAAAAAAAAAAAAAAAAAAAAAAAAAAAAAAAAAAAAAAAAAAAAAAAAAAAAAAAAAAAAAGAAAGACAGACCTGGGATGTACCTTTCACTGCCACCTGCATTAGTGCATTCCATGTGTTCCCATAACAAAATTTTTCTTTCCTTCTAATGGTCCTTTCTGGTTTCTTGGGACACCTTCCTCTTATCTATTTCTTTTTCTGTGTCTCTTCACAGTAGAGGCCATCCTTTCCTTTACAGTTGGGAACCAGTCCTGCTTTGCTTCAAGCTCATCAGCCTTCCGTCCTGGACTGCGTGGTTAGGCGAGAATGTCAGATACATCAGCACTTTGACTGGCACGGTGACCGAACTCCAGAGGAGCCATCTATAGTCTTCTCCCACAGTTACATGATCAAAACCGCCTCTCCCCTCAGCAGCCACATGCTCCTTGGCCTATGACTGTGAACAGAAAGATCAGCTGGACGACCTCTTTCTTTCTTTTATCAGACACAATGCTTGAACACATTGTTGGACTAGAAATACACAGATTTATTGTCATTATTACGGTGTTTTTGAATAAACTCTTCAGCAATTTTGCACGGGAGTGACTTGAAGTTCATCTCTTTCATGCACTACATTCTTATCCCAGCAACACCCAATATTCCTACAAATATCTTACAGCCTCTCTTGTCATGTTGCTTTTGAATTTGTTTTACTAAACCCAGGACGAAACAACTTTAATTTTCAGGTGGCGATGTTGTCACTCACATTCTTCTTTGCCTTTTGCCTCCATCCCTTCCACCTTGCTCCGGGGAGCCTGTCCTCCTCAGCACTCATGCAGAGGATGGAGGTAAGGAGGAGAGGCTTTGGAGCCATCAGTCTTCCTGGTGAGAAGTCAAAGCTAAGGCCTGCAATCCCTGAATCGGGAATCTTTGATCTTTTCTGTGACTTGGCCTCAAACTCTTTCAGTGCTTGGCAGTGGGAGAGGTAAATACAGACTGATTTATCGCTATGCTCTTTGCATGAGGCTGTGTGTAGTGTCAGGTCACTCATAGTGGATTTGGGAAACAGTGTTATGACCATTACGAGATGACCTTGGGGGATGTCTTCTGCCTTCTTGAGGGCTCAGTTTCCTCCTCTGTAAAATGAGGATAAAAATAGGACCTAGCTTATGATGTTCTTGAGATGTTTCTATAAACTCAGTGTTTGCATTTTTTTAAAGATTTGTTTAAAAAAGATTTTATTTATTTGACAGAGAGAGAGAGAGGGAGCACCACAGGGGGAGGGGCAGAGGGAGAAGCAGGCTCCCCACTGAGCTGGGAGCCTGATGCGGGACTCGATCCCAGGACCTTGGGATCATGACCTGAGCCGAAGACAGACGCTTAGCCAACTGAGCCTCCCAGGCGCCCCTCAGTGTTTGCAATTTGAAAGCACTCCATAAACAGCAATTTTTGTTATGGGTGAGCCCCTTTTGAGACATTGTCACATATATCCCGAAAGGTTCCTAGATCTTTGGAGGGTAAATGCAGCGTGCATGAGTTGTTTCATCACTGGCCCCTGGTATAGTCTCAAGCACCAATTAATTGCACACAAAAAATCGTATTTTAATATAAGGAAAATTACCTCCAAGATCAAAACCACAAGCCTCGGATTTGAATTATTTAGGATATCATATCCACTTAACTAAAGTAATAGAGAAATTCACAAACGAACAGTGACACAAACGAGAAAGAANCTCAGAGCACTTAACCCTACCCTGTTTTCCAAACTGTGTGGGTGGTGATTTGCCTAGGTATTGTGTGTTATATCATGTGTGTATATAGGCAATGTTCTTTGGCTGCCAACGTTGTCATTTGCAGAGCAGTAGGAGAGAAAGATTTTAGTACACTGCTTCTGCTTGCATTTGCAAATTCTGGCCCTGTACCATCTCCTCTGGTCATTTCTCAGGAATCCTGAAAGAGCCGATAAAATAATAAGCCCTTTGCAATTACACATCCCATCTATTGATTTGTATATTTTTTCGTAGGTTAGATTGCAGATATTACTTAGATATAGACACACAGACATTTATGGCAAATTATGTTAGAGGAAAACAGGTTGTAATTTTTAATTGGATTTTCCATGGATACAATAAGAACTTGGAATTATATTCCTGGTCCACGGGCAGAATGCCCAAATCTACTTCATTAGTTTATAAGACAAATGACGACGAGCATTTCATCTCGCAACCTGGAAATTATTTTTCATTTCTACAACGTTGAGTAAAATGCTTCAAATTATACTGAGAGAGTCCTTGTTATCTCTGTATCTTTACTCTGATGCTGGACAGGAAAGTGAAGGGCCACCTCCCCCAGGCTCTGAAGTTTTTCTCTGGGAAGGTCTTTCCCCCAGAAGACTTCGAAGGAGGCATTAGCCTCAATTGATGGCTTTGCCAAAAAAGAAAAAAGAAAGGAAGGGAGGAAGGAAGGAAGGAAGGAAGGAAGGAAGGAAGGAAGGAAAGAAAGAAAGAAAGAAAAAAAAAAAAAAGAAAGAAAGACAGACCTGGGATGTACCTTTCACTGCCACCTGCATTAGTGCATTCCATGTGTTCCCATATCAAAATTTTTCTTTCCTTCTAATGGTCCTTTCTGGTTTCTTGGGACACCTTCCTCTTATCTATTTCTTTTTCTGTGTCTCTTCACAGTAGAGACCATCCTTTCCTTTACAGTTGGGAACCAGTCCTGCTTTGCTTCAAGCTCATCAGCCTTCCGTCCTGGACTGCGTGGTTAGGCGAGAATGTCAGATACATCAGCACTTTGACTGGCACGGTGACCGAACTCCAGAGGAGCCATCTATAGTCTTCTCCCACAGTTACATGATCAAAACCGCCTCTCCCCTCAGCAGCCACATGCTCCTTGGCCTATGACTGTGAACAGAAAGATCAGCTGGACGACCTCTTTCTTTCTTTTATCAGACACAATGCTTGAACACATTGTTGGACTAGAAATACACAGATTTATTGTCATTATTACGGTGTTTTTGAATAAACTCTTCAGCAATTTTGCACGGGAGTGACTTGAAGTTCATCTCTTTCATGCACTACATTCTTATCCCAGCAACACCCAATATTCCTACAAATATCTTACAGCCTCTCTTGTCATGTTGCTTTTGAATTTGTTTTACTAAACCCAGGACGAAACAACTTTAATTTTCAGGTGGCGATGTTGTCACTCACATTCTTCTTTGCCTTTTGCCTCCATCCCTTCCACCTTGCTCCGGGGAGCCTGTCCTCCTCAGCACTCATGCAGAGGATGGAGGTAAGGAGGAGAGGCTTTGGAGCCATCAGTCTTCCTGGTGAGAAGTCAAAGCTAAGGCCTGCAATCCCTGAATCGGGAATCTTTGATCTTTTCTGTGACTTGGCCTCAAACCCTTTCAGTGCTTGGCAGTGGGAGAGGTAAATACAGACTGATTTATCGCTATGCTCTTTGCATGAGGCTGTGTGTAGTGTCAGGTCACTCATAGTGGATTTGGGAAACAGTGTTATGACCATTACGAGATGACCTTGGGGGATGTCTTCAGCCTTCTTGAGGGCTCAGTTTCCTCCTCTGTAAAATGAGGATAAAAATAGGACCTAGCTTATGATGTTCTTGAGATGTTTCTATAAACTCAGTGTTTGCATTTTTTTAAAGATTTGTTTAAAAAAGATTTTATTTATTTGACAGAGAGAGAGAGAGGGAGCACCACAGGGGGAGGGGCAGAGGGAGAAGCAGGCTCCCCACTGAGCTGGGAGCCCGATGCGGGACTCGATCCCAGGACCTTGGGATCATGACCTGAGCCGAAGACAGACGCTTAGCCGACTGAGCCTCCCAGGCGCCCCTCAGTGTTTGCAATTTGAAAGCACTCCATAAACAGCAATTTTTGTTATGGGTGAGCCCCTTTTGAGACATTGTCACATATATCCCGAAAGGTTCCTAGATCTTTGGAGGGTAAATGCAGCGTGCATGAGTTGTTTCATCACTGGCCCCTGGTATAGTCTCAAGCACCAATTAATTGCACACAAAAAATCGTATTTTAATATAAGGAAAATTACCTCCAAGATCAAAACCACAAGCCTCGGATTTGAATTATTTTGGATATCATATCCACTTAACTAAAGTAATAAAGAAATTCACAAACGAACAGTGACACAAACGAGAAAGAATTTATTTCTCTGCCATATGAAGTTCCAGGGAGATGACTGGGCTGGAGAAGTGTTTTATAATCATCTAGAACTCGGGCTGCCTCTGTCTTGCTGCTTTCTGGGCTCTCGTTCTGGGGCCTCACCCATGTTCCTGGAAGGGCTGCTCGAGCTGTTGCCTCACATGGACATGGCAACCAGCACGAAGGGGGAAGGAAGGGGAGAGGAAGGTTCTAGTTCCCTGTAAGGTACAGTCTCAATGTTATATCCTTTACTTCTTACAACCTATGGCCAGCCTCATCTGCAAAGAAGTTTGGAAAATGCACTCTTCAGCCGGCGGCTCACATTGTAAGAAAGTCAGAATCTATGTTATGTATAGATGCCTGGCACAGTGCCACGGCGGCGTCTTCCTGCCGGGCCTGAGAGGTGCCAGATTGAGCCACAGGGAGCTGCTGTGTTCAGGGCATAGTTGGGGTACAGGGGATACAGAAAACCGCCCATGCTCCGCCATCGCCCTGGAGGAAGAGATCCTCATTCATCTCTCTCAGTTAACAGTGTGATTTATCTCCCAATCATCTAGGCCGGCCTCCTCGGACTTCTCTCCCTCCCTTGACGTAAAAATCCAATAAGTTGCTTTGTCTCATCGAATGCTTCTCACACACATCTTCTCTTTTCAGCTCACACTGCTACCCTAATTTAGACCTAATTACGTACCACCCAGACAACTGCAATTACATCCAAATTGGTCTCCCTTCCCCCCGTTTCTTCACTCTCCAGTTCATTCTACAATACAACTGCCAACTTAATCTTCCCTGAACACAGCTCTCTGATCAGCGCTGCCCTGCTTAGAGCCCCTCAATGGCTCCCCACTGCCTATTTCAAGAAAGCCCAACGCCTTCGTCAAGGCGCCCCACACTCTGGCACAGGCTTGCCTTTCTAGCTTTATTTATAACTTTATTTATTCTTCTTCCACAAGCCTCATGCTCCCTGGATCGCTCCACGTTTTACTACGTCTACTCTTTGGCTCATNTTTTTTTTAAAGATTTTATTTATTTATTTTTTAAAGATTTTATATAATTATTTATTTTATAAACACTAAGTACAAAATATGCTTATAAAGTAAAATATATATATCATATATATATTTGAGATATGATATATATGACATATATATATATATATATATTTGAGAGAGAGGAAGGAGAGGATGCTGAGCAGGGAGCCAGACCCCGGGCTTGATCCCAGGATCCTGGGATCATGACTCAAGCAGGAGGCAGACACTTAAACAACTGAGCCACCCCGTGACCCAACCAGCATCACTTCTGAGACATCTTCCTCTTTACTCTCATACCACCTTCCTCATTTACGTCAGTAAGTTTGTCCTAAGTTCCTCTGGCCGAATAGCCACAGTTTATTGGACGATGGCACAGTATACCTGCGGTCAGCTACCTGTTCCATGACTTCGCTGACGTTCCATGTGAATTTCAGCATCAGCGCTTCCTGTATCTTGGCTGCATTTTCATCATTGCCAGCCAATTCCTTCTTGAGGTTATCCATTTTTGTAAAATGTCATGTGGGTTTATCACGGGGTGATGGGGAAGCAACAAAACTACACACTTTGCTGTCGGTTCCAGGACTGAGTAGGGGATGGGTAATGGCCAGTCCTTGAGAGAGTTGGAAGGGAGCGGTTTGATGGGTCACTGGTTCTGATGAACATTTGCTATTTACTGATTTGTGGACCAAAGAGCTGGCAGTGAGGTTTGTACTGTATGCAATTAATTGCCATTTTATCGAGTGATAACTGAAATTTGACATGCTTCCGGACAGCGTCAACTAAACCATGGTAACTGGAATTTGTGCACATCAGAAACATGCAAAATAAGGGCCACCTGCTTTGTAATTTTTCCACTTTATCTCTGTTATTGGATTATTATCTATATGTCTTTTTCTAATTTTCATTAGTGCTTCCTCTAGGATTTACAATATGTATTAACTTATCACAGTCTACTTTCAAATGATATTATATAACTTTGTGTAAGGTGTAAGAATCTTGCAACAATATACTTCCAATTCTTCTCTCCCTACTGTTTTGGTATAGTTATCATACTTTTACATATGTTACAAGCCCCCCCCCCCAAATCGTTAGTCTTGTGTTTTGATAGTCAATTATCTTTTAGCGCTATTACAATTAAAAAATTATCTTTTTCTATTTACATCTGAGCATTTTCAGATTTCCTTATATTTTCATGCCGATTCAAATTTCTATTCAGTATCCTATTTCTGCTGAGTGAAAAACATCCTTTACTATTTCCCATAGTCTAAGTCTGCTGACAATAAAGTCTTTCAGCTTTTTTGTTTGTTTGTATTTTGCGGAAGATATTGTATTAAGCAGTATTTTCCATCTGGAAATGGGCATGTGCCTTCCCCGGCAGTTAGTGTGGGCCATTGAGTCAACTTACTTAGGAGTGGACATGGGTTTGTTTCTTGTTATTATGAAAGCTTTCAGCACACCATAGCCTTCATATTTTTCTTACAATGGAAGCTGGGGTCTCGGCAGATTCTTCTCAGTGCTTGTGTTCCAAGCATTTTGCTTTCAGCCATCACTGTATGTCTTGTGCCACAGAGGGGGAGCTCTTCTTCCTCTCCTCCCCTCCCCCCCCGGCTATAGACTCTTTGGACTTGTTACTTTGGTTTATTAGGATCATCTTGTCAATTAAAGAGGGTGTATTTTGATCTAATCCTTCTTCTGATCCGTCTTCCCTTAGGTAGGCTCTAGGTGTGGGGACTTTCGAGGTAGATTCTGAACATTTCTCTCACCTTGCCTGTCAGGGAACCCTGCTCTTAGAGTGGTAGGAAACCTCTGTTAATACTGAGTAGGATTCTGGGCTCACAACCATTTGGTGCCCCTCCTGCGGGGATAGATACTGTTTTCTTCCATATTGTCCCATAATAATGGGTTTCCACCCAGCTGTGTTCTGGGGATGACATCTTTGGTATCCTTCCCTCTCTGGCTCAAGACATTTTGTTCCTCGTGACAAGGGGGTATGCAAAGAGGGATGAGGCTTTATGTCCTTCCAGCAGTGACGGCCTATATTCCCTTCTTCTAGGTCAGTTCTGTTTTGATAGGTTCTCTCCAGTTTCCTACTCTCCAGTCTTTCTTGATGTACCCAGCGGAGAACCACAGAAGAAGAGCTTGGGAGTGGAAGTTAACTTTGCCAGTGTCTTCAGCTATCTTTTACTTGACTGAGCAGGGAGCCTGATGTGGGGACTCGATCCCAGGACCCCAGGATCATGACCTGAGCCGAAGGCAGATGCTTCACTAAAGGAGCCACCCAGGCGCTCCATTCATTTACATTTCAACCCATTTCTTCTTTCCCCTTGTGTCGCAGACTCATCTCCCCCACCGTGCTTGCTAGTTGCATCTCTCCTTGGGTCAGGGAGTGGAGTGATCTCCTTCCACGGATTCAGTTCACTTGGTTGTGCCCTGTGATCAGAGCAATCTGATGGATGCACACAAAGTTGCAATTTTAACAGTGTGTCCGACTCCTTCTCATTCTTTAGGTGGGAGTGAGGCTCCTGGCAGATACCTACATCCCAGGCTCTTTTTTGTTGAATCTCATTTTTTATAATATAAAGTCTGGCCTTCAAAAAGAATTACACGCATCATAACAGAGAAGGGGAAATACACCCTTCCTGATGCATGTTTTACACCTTTTTACACCTTCAGTCTGCCTTTCTGGAGTTGAGAGAATAGAGGAGGAAGAGCAAAGGAGGGAGCCTACGCTCGTGGTGGGATGTTGCCAACATGCACCAGGATGGAAGGGGTGGTGATGACAAATGAGTGGATTTGGGATATATTTTAAGAGAGCCCTTGTGGTGACTGTTGAGAGCAATAAGATAATCAGGATCTCTCTGATGTCTTGGACCTTAGCCACTGGGTAACTCAGCTGAATAACTAGGATCATTACTAGAGTATTATTACCAGAATCATCACGAGAGGTATTTCACAGGAGTATGGATGCAGATTTGTTTTATGTGAAATGTTAATTTTCTGCATACATACACATGCGCTCACTCACACACACACCCCTGTGCAGTCCGGATTGGCTGAGACAGCTCAACATCAGGACCAAAATCACAAGAAAGCACATGTGTAATGCACAAGGGAGTCCTGGTCCACACCTTGCTAAGTCACTGCATTGGCTTAACTAAGGAGCTCTTATGTTGTAAAGAAAAAGAATGCTGAATAAACTCAGAAGTGATTTATGGGGAACATTTGTCTAAACTTTGTTTTTTATTAAACACCAACTGATTTCGAACTTTACATATTATAAATGTTTTTCATTTACTCTTGTGAATTCCCCTGCATTTGCATAAAAGACTCTTTTCTGTTGCATCTCATTTTTTATAACGTAATGTCTAGCCTCAAAAAAAAGAATCATGTACATAATAACAGAAAGGGATAAAAAAGAATAAAAAATGAGAACAGGAATATAAATGACTTTAACAAGTGCACTATTAATGCTGAACATAATTGTAGCTTCTGCTTGAAGCACTCAGATCTCATACAATTTTTTTTAATTAATTTATTTATTTAAGAGGGCGAGCCCATGAGCTGGGGGTAGGGGAGAGGGAGAGGGAGATAGAGAGAACCCCAAGTGGACCCCCTGCTGAGTGTGAAGCCTGGCATGGACCTGATCCCATCACCCTGAGATCATGACCTGAGCCAAAATCAAGAGTCTGGTGCTTAATTGACTGAGCCACCCAGACACGCCTCTTTTGCTTTCTAAGCATTATTCTGAATTTCCCCAGTGGTTTGAGTATGGCAGTGGGGAGCTGGGGACGGTTTGGTAAGGTTAATATTTCATGGCTTGAAGTCACCACTTTGGGACTGGAGGAGGCAAGTTAGTTCACTAGCCCCTCTCCTCTCCTGAGTCTGACTTCCGCAGGTGGGAACCTTGCACATCCTCCAACCTCAGGGTATGTTCTTGCTGAGGGAGGGAGGGAGGGAAGGAGGGAAGATGAGGTGTTACTGGGCTTCATGAACTAAGGGATTAGATTGATACGTGGGTGGGATGTAAAAAGGGAAACATACAGAGGACTCTGTCTGAGCCTAGAGGACAAGCAAGGGACGGACAATACGTAGGGACGGACTTATTCCAAGGTGGCCGAGAGGGACCATACCTGCACCGTCCTCCTGGGGTTAATTATAAGAATCACGTTTGCATGTGCTGGAGCTCTGAGCACTTACACAGCAGTGTTCTGAATGAGGCCTCAGGAAGGTAGTAGCATAACTGTACAGGAATGATTCTTCATTTACTTATTAAATTAATATTTACTTATGGACAATGCACTAGAGACATGGCATGTTAAGAGATATAAAATTTCACCTCAAAATTCAATTGAGCACAAAATGACATAATAGTTTGCTAAAATCAGATTGGATCTGGTTTGAAACCTCTTCCTTCTGGATGACCAAGGAATGCTGAAGGGGCTCCTTCTCACACCAAAACTCGCCGCAGGTTTCTCCTTATTCATGGCAGAACTTTCCAGAATGGCTTTGTGGTCTTCAGGTCACACTAGTCGTTGCCAGTGTGCTTGTGGCCCAGACCAGGAGGGGAGGCTTCAAGCTCCTGAGAATGATTTGTGAACGGTAGGAGTCCCCATTGCTTCTCCCCAAGCCAATGACCCAGCCACTGTGCTCCTGCTGAGACCCCGGAGAGAGGGGCTCGTCTTGCTGTGCATTCATCCCCAAGATCTCCAGCACCTCTCTGTGCTTGCCCCTTACTCTCCTCTAAGTCTCTCTCGTCATTTACCTTTTTCTAGGAGCATCCTGAGTATGATCTGACTTTGGTTCTGATAACAAAAGCCAGGAAGGACATTTTTTTTTCTCCCCCTACAAGTTTGGCTTTCAGTCCTGCATCACCAGCAGTGCCAGGTGGAGAAGGTCTGCTTTGAGTTGGGCTGATAAATATGGAGAAGAAAGGCATTTCGTGGAGAGGGAATAGCATATGGAAACTCTCAGATGGGCGAGAGAGCATCTTGCCATAAGAGAAGAGGCAACAACTAAACTGAGTAGACAGTACATTTGGAGTGGAGGCTAATCACTCATGATACCGACTCTCGAGTTATTTCTGATCTGGAATATTTCTGTTTTTGTACTCAGAAAATATACTTTGTGATGGAGAGGACAAAGTAATGTGGAAAAGCAGAGTGCGATTTGAAGAATCTCCCTGGAAAGTTCGAACTGTGATAATGAAAGTCCTCCCATTTACAGCCCCATCTCCGTGGTCAAATCTTTCCCTTTTCTAAACTACAAGGGGAGTTCAAGTATTCCGCATTATCTCCCAAAGTCTCATTTTTTCCCATTACCGTAAGAGCTATACTGTCTGAAATTCACCTATCACCAATCGTTCTGATGACCCAGTGAAGGAGGAATTTCTGTGCTGCCTTTAGGGATGAGTTAACCACAGCTCAGAGAGGCTCTGAGCTGTGCCCAGCTCGTGTGCTGAGACCACTTGACTTCCCTGCACCCCCTTCCGTCTCTCAAACTTACCAGTATCTCATCTGATGTGGATAATGGAAAGAGCAGGTGGGACAGGTTACGTCCTGGGGTCAGAGCCCTGGGGGCCATCAGATCACTTATCCTAAGCATGCAGTGGGAGAATTTCAGAACTATGTTAGAATGCAAGACAGGGATCTTGTTTTTACTACCCTAGGGACTAGTGGCATGGCATGGCCACAACATTTCATACCCAGAACCTCTGTTTCTGAAACAAGATTAATTTTAGGTAACCCCATACTGGGACTGTGTGAGAATGAATGCCAGTAATGATCTGTGCATGAAAGATGACTTTGAACGTAATGTATTAATAGAATTCACAGTAAGATATGGCTGAACCAGGAACCCAGCAGGAGCAAGGCACTACATAAATAGAAGACAGCATTATTTTTATAATAATCTAACACTGCTCATATTCCAGCCCTCAGAGCACTTAACCCTACCCTGTTTTCCAAACTGTGTGGGTGGTGATTTGCCTAGGTATTGTGTGTTATATCATGTGTGTATATAGGCAATGTTCTTTGGCTGCCAACGTTGTCATTTGCAGAGCAGTAGGAGAGAAAGATTTTAGTACACTGCTTCTGCTTGCATTTGCAAATTCTGGCCCTGTACCATCTCCTCTGGTCATTTCTCAGGAATCCTGAAAGAGCCGATAAAATAATAAGCCCTTTGCAATTACACATCCCATCTATTGATTTGTATATTTTTTCGTAGGTTAGATTGCAGATATTACTTAGATATAGACACACAGACATTTATGGCAAATTATGTTAGAGGAAAACAGGTTGTAATTTTTAATTGGATTTTCCATGGATACAATAAGAACTTGGAATTATATTCCTGGTCCACGGGCAGAATGCCCAAATCTACTTCATTAGTTTATAAGACAAATGACGACGAGCATTTCATCTCGCAACCTGGAAATTATTTTTCATTTCTACAACGTTGAGTAAAATGCTTCAAATTATACTGAGAGAGTCCTTGTTATCTCTGTATCTTTACTCTGATGCTGGACAGGAAAGTGAAGGGCCACCTCCCCCAGGCTCTGAAGTTTTTCTCTGGGAAGGTCTTTCCCCCAGAAGACTTCGAAGGAGGCATTAGCCTCAATTGATGGCTTTGCCAAAAAAGAAAAAAGAAAGGAAGGGAGGAAGGAAGGAAGGAAGGAAGGAAGGAAGGAAGGAAGGAAAGAAAGAAAGAAAGAAAAAAAAAAAAAAGAAAGAAAGACAGACCTGGGATGTACCTTTCACTGCCACCTGCATTAGTGCATTCCATGTGTTCCCATATCAAAATTTTTCTTTCCTTCTAATGGTCCTTTCTGGTTTCTTGGGACACCTTCCTCTTATCTATTTCTTTTTCTGTGTCTCTTCACAGTAGAGACCATCCTTTCCTTTACAGTTGGGAACCAGTCCTGCTTTGCTTCAAGCTCATCAGCCTTCCGTCCTGGACTGCGTGGTTAGGCGAGAATGTCAGATACATCAGCACTTTGACTGGCACGGTGACCGAACTCCAGAGGAGCCATCTATAGTCTTCTCCCACAGTTACATGATCAAAACCGCCTCTCCTCAGCAGCCACATGCTCCTTGGCCTATGACTGTGAACAGAAAGATCAGCTGGACGACCTCTTTCTTTCTTTTATCAGACACAATGCTTGAACACATTGTTGGACTAGAAATACACAGATTTATTGTCATTATTACGGTGTTTTTGAATAAACTCTTCAGCAATTTTGCACGGGAGTGACTTGAAGTTCATCTCTTTCATGCACTACATTCTTATCCCAGCAACACCCAATATTCCTACAAATATCTTACAGCCTCTCTTGTCATGTTGCTTTTGAATTTGTTTTACTAAACCCAGGACGAAACAACTTTAATTTTCAGGTGGTGATGTTGTCACTCACATTCTTCTTTGCTTTTTGCCTCCATCCCTTCCACCTTGCTCCGGGGAGCCTGTCCTCCTCAGCACTCATGCAGAGGATGGAGGTAAGGAGGAGAGGCTTTGGAGCCATCAGTCTTCCTGGTGAGAAGTCAAAGCTAAGGCCTGCAATCCCTGAATCGGGAATCTTTGATCTTTTCTGTGACTTGGCCTCAAACTCTTTCAGTGCTTGGCAGTGGGAGAGGTAAATACAGACTGATTTATCGCTATGCTCTTTGCATGAGGCTGTGTGTAGTGTCAGGTCACTCATAGTGGATTTGGGAAACAGTGTTATGACCATTACGAGATGACCTTGGGGGATGTCTTCAGCCTTCTTGAGGGCTCAGTTTCCTCCTCTGTAAAATGAGGATAAAAATAGGACCTAGCTTATGATGTTCTTGAGATGTTTCTATAAACTCAGTGTTTGCATTTTTTTAAAGATTTGTTTAAAAAAGATTTTATTTATTTGACAGAGAGAGAGAGAGAGGGAGCACCACAGGGGGAGGGGCAGAGGGAGAAGCAGGCTCCCCACTGAGCTGGGAGCCTGATGCGGGACTCGATCCCAGGACCTTGGGATCATGACCTGAGCCGAAGACAGACGCTTAGCCAACTGAGCCTCCCAGGCGCCCCTCAGTGTTTGCAATTTGAAAGCACTCCATAAACAGCAATTTTTGTTATGGGTGAGCCCCTTTTGAGACATTGTCACATATATCCCGAAAGGTTCCTAGATCTTTGGAGGGTAAATGCAGCGTGCATGAGTTGTTTCATCACTGGCCCCTGGTATAGTCTCAAGCACCAATTAATTGCACACAAAAAATCGTATTTTAATATAAGGAAAATTACCTCCAAGATCAAAACCACAAGCCTCGGATTTGAATTATTTAGGATATCATATCCACTTAACTAAAGTAATAGAGAAATTCACAAACGAACAGTGACACAAACGAGAAAGAATTTATTTCTCTGCCATATGAAGTTCCAGGGAGATGACTGGGCTGGAGAAGTGTTTTATAATCATCTAGAACTCGGGCTGCCTCTGTCTTGCTGCTTTCTGGGCTCTCGTTCTGGGGCCTCACCCATGTTCCTGGAAGGGCTGCTCGAGCTGTTGCCTCACATGGACATGGCAACCAGCACGAAGGGGGAAGGAAGGGGAGAGGAAGGTTCTAGTTCCCTGTAAGGTACAGTCTCAATGTTATATCCTTTACTTCTTACAACCTATGGCCAGCCTCATCTGCAAAGAAGTTTGGAAAATGCACTCTTCAGCCGGCGGCTCACATTGTAAGAAAGTCAGAATCTATGTTATGTATAGATGCCTGGCACAGTGCCACGGCGGCGTCTTCCTGCCGGGCCTGAGAGGTGCCAGATTGAGCCACAGGGAGCTGCTGTGTTCAGGGCATAGTTGGGGTACAGGGGATACAGAAAACCGCCCATGCTCCGCCATCGCCCTGGAGGAAGAGATCCTCATTCATCTCTCTCAGTTAACAGTGTGATTTATCTCCCAATCATCTAGGCCGGCCTCCTCGGACTTCTCTCCCTCCCTTGACGTAAAAATCCAATAAGTTGCTTTGTCTCATCGAATGCTTCTCACACACATCTTCTCTTTTCAGCTCACACTACTACCCTAATTTAGACCTAATTACGTACCACCCAGACAACTGCAATTACATCCAAATTGGTCTCCCTTCCCCCCGTTTCTTCACTCTCCAGTTCATTCTACAATACAACTGCCAACTTAATCTTCCCTGAACACAGCTCTCTGATCAGCGCTGCCCTGCTTAGAGCCCCTCAATGGCTCCCCACTGCCTATTTCAAGAAAGCCCAACGCCTTCGTCAAGGCGCCCCACACTCTGGCACAGGCTTGCCTTTCTAGCTTTATTTATAACTTTATTTATTCTTCTTCCACAAGCCTCCACGTTTTACTACGTCTACTCTTTGGCTCATAATGGAATGTATCATCCCCCACGCTGTGGGGTGAAGCCGTTCTCAGCTTTAGGGCCGAGCTCGAACACCACCACTGGAGACTCTGCTCCCTCCAGGGAAAACACAGCCCTCACCCATAACTTGTTCAGAATTTATTTTAGCTCTCTCCTGTGAAATGTCTTATACTCAGTTTTAACGAAATGACTCATATGTGTACAGCTCAGTTGGTTTTCGTAAGATTAATATACCTGCATAACCAGCGTGCAAATGAAGAAAGTGGGCATTAGCGGCCCCCAGGAGCCCCCTTATACCTCCCACTGGTTATAGGCTCTTTATACCCATGCTGAGAATTATCACCACCCTGACTCCCAGCATGACAAAGTCGTTTTGACTGTGTGTCTTAAATAAGTAACATCGTAGTCATTCCTCCTTTCTGCCCGTTGTTTATCTGATTTAACATCATGTTTTTGCGATTCACCAATGTTGTTACCTAGAGCAGTAGAACATTTACTTCCTTTGTTATATAATATCCCATTGGGGGAATAGCCCACAATGTATTTATCACATTGTCTTGTGGAAAGGTATTTGGGTATAGCTTTGGGATTTGGGATTATTACAAATCGTGCTGCCATGAGCATTCTACTTTGTGTCTTTTGGTGAACATACTATGCATAGGCACCCCTGGCTCATGCGGTACCTTCTACTTTATGTGATATTACTGAACAGTTTCCCACGATGGTTTTCCTCCTGCCAGCAAAGAATCAGAGGTTCAGTTGCTTCATGTCCTTGCGAACACTTAGTGTTTTCTGGATTTTTGATTTTAGCCGTTCTAAAATGGATCTTTGGTGATATCATACTATAGTTTTCATCTTCAATTCTCTAAGGATGATACACTTGAATACAAATTTCTAGGTTTATTAGTAATTTGAAATCCTATTTTGTACAGTGTCATTCCATGTATTTTGCCCATTTTTTTTTCTATTGGAATTTCTTTTTCTTATTGAGTTAAAAGTTCTTTATATATCCTGTGTATGAGTCTTTTGTTATTTATATGTGTTACAAAGTCTTACATACATTTAAGAAAATATTTAAGCCCAATAAAGGCAGGGTATATATAAATATATACGCACACACATATACATACACGCATGTGCATACACACACACATATATACAAATATATATCCTCACACATATATACAGTTGCAAAATGAGCGAATGATTCAGTAACTATCTTATCATGCCCAACGTTATTAAAGCAACGATCCTCTGTCATTCGTTTCTTGTCCTCCTCCATTGTTGCATTCATGGTGATTCTTTCATCTGTCTTTGTCAAATGAATGACTGAACAGCTTCCAGCAACTAGAAACATTTCATTGTGTGAGCAGTTCTCCAAAGTGGGGGGTCTTATGGTGGTGACCCAACAGAGACCCAGCAGGCTGTTTCCCTCCTGAAATACCTTGTTTACATTTGAAAAGAAAGACTTGGGTTTTTCAGCCCATGGATAACTCAGAAAGTAGGATTTTAAGAATGCAAAGTGCCCATATGCTCAGCTTGTACTGAGAAATGGTCTCATGAGTAATTAAAAACAGTTACAAAAGCAATGGCGTTGTAACAATTGAAATATCACACACATATGTGTGCACCGAATCAGAAAAAGCCACAATACTCAGTCACTGAATATCTCTGTGACTGTAGGGTTTGTGACACCGAACGAGCATCCTTATTCAATGCTTACATCGGAGAGCTCAATCACACCGCAGAGACTTCATCAGTTTTTCTAGAGTCTGCTTCTGCTTTTAAGCTGTGTGCTTTGCTTCAGTCGAAAGGCTTTAGGCTAGTGATTGTGGCTTTATGTATTTTATTGCCACGAGTGCTCAACAATCCAATAATAATAGTGAAATCAGCACATTCGTACTGTAGCATTTCTCTTTTCTCATGCAGGTGTGTAAGTGATTAAAGTTTTCCTTTTCTTCCTTTTTTGATTTTCTACCATGACATTTAAAACACAAATGTGCAACGTACATGCTGCTTTCTGAATCAGAGTAATTTCATTCTTGCACTCCATTCTGCAAGTGATTGCCCAACCCACTTAGGAGTTGAGAGGCAGGGTGGGTGGTACCAAAGAGGGATCAGCGTCTGATTAGGGTGCTGTCAAGAAGCAGACAAGGATTAGAATGGCCTTGCAGAGTTAGGCTAGATATGATCATGGAAAAGCACGAATTTATGTTATAGAGTAGGAATTGACATATTTTCCTACAAAGGCCAAGCTGGCTAGACAGCGTTTGTTGCAACTACTCCACTCTGCTATTACAGCATGTGCAAAAGCAGGCTCGGACGGCACATAAACAAATGAGTGTGGTTTTGTTCCGGTGAAACGTGACTTACAGAAACAGGCAGCAAGCCAGACTTGTACTGTGGGCCGCAGTTTGCCCACTCCTCATCTGGAAGACTTGGGTTTCAGTTCTGCTGCTTACAGGGTTGCAGTCTTCCCGTCTGCATGATCTCATCTGTAAAATGGGCTTAATGACACCGAGGCTGCCTGCTCCCAGGTGGTGAGGTTGGCCTGAGACACGTGAGAGGCCTGTATAAACTCATGCTCCCAGAAGTCATAGCGCTGTGCTCTGGGTAAGTCTTAAAACCACAACATTTTAGAATCAGAAGGAGCTTCCTGATAATATTTCCCAACATCCTTGTTTTTGAAACAAAGTCAAGATTCAGAGAACTTACGGTCGATGCTAAAGGTCACACAGCTAGTCGACAGCAGATTTGGAATAAAAATGCCATTGTAATGGGTACACACCCTATGAAGAAGCGGCAGCTCGTGCAGTGGCCTTTCCAAATCACACACCTGCACGTCACTTCATCTGTAACATGGCAATAAATATCACCTGCTTCTTCTCCTACTTTGTACCTGCCCTGGGGAGCAGCCGGCTCGTTTTCTCCCCAGGGGAAGGGTGCTTTCTTAGGGCTGTCTGACCTGAAGGTGTTCTGTGGGGCTGGGAGTGCCTTTGTCTATAATTTGTGCCCTTTGTTCCCAGGCCAGGCAAGGGTAGGACAGCATACCCAAGTGGGTGCCTGGCCATTCACTCCCGGACCTTCCTGATGGTGTTTATAGAAAATTATGCCTGGGAAAAATGCACCCTCTGAATTCACCCAAACTGTGTAATGGAAGTGGTCTCGCCTGGAACGTATTACAGAGGATACAAGCGCTGGCTGTTTTAGGACAAACTTGCTTCTCAGGCTACTAGTAGTCCAGGAGAACAGGCACTGTGCCCACTGCCCCCGAGCCTCTGCCCTAGACCTCAGTGTAACAAAGGGATGGCCTGTCTCTCTTCCATGACCACCTGCCCACCTGTGAGCAAACTGAGGCCGATTATTCCTTTCTATGATGACGCTATATTAAAAGCAACACTGACTTTTAGGCAACATGTTCTAGCAGAAAAGAAACAAAAATAGGACTAAAGAGACCAGATTCTGGCCTTACGTCTGCCATTGAACAGATGTCAGGGCTTGTGCCTATCTCCTCTCATCTCTGGACCTCTGTTTCCCCAGTAATACAAAAAATGATTAGGCTAGATGACGTATAAGGTCTTTCCTCAACACTTTTGTTGGCTCCTTCCAATTCTGTGATTCAGTTCTGTTGATATTTCTCCTTATTTATTGAGTGCTCAGTATGTCTGCAGAAAATTTTCCAAAAAAGTTTAAGGCACCGCCACTACTGAAGTGTCTAAAATTCACTTGGGCAGACAATGCAGGGACATGAGGAATACCAACGAACAGCAAAGCCATAGGTGTTAAGGATGAGCCAGAAATCACGGGAGCCTGGAATAGTCAGGGCATATTTCTCAGCAAAGGTCCAACTCCCTTCAATGTCAAATTTGAGCCTAGTATTGGGTGGCAGAGTAAGAAGACACAGTGCTTTTAAAAGTTGGTAGAAGTTAGACATGCTAACAGAAAGGCAGGGTGCAGAGGTAAATACCATCAGGTCTTTGTTCAGGGCAGTCCAGTTGGAAGAGAGTACTTAGTAGAATCAGAAGGTGATTCGGGGTAAATAACTTTGCACATGATGAAGGATGTCCTTGAGTGCCGGAATGAAAAACTTGGACATTTTTTCTAGAAGGAGTCACGGTCCGACTATTTCTGGATAGTTGAATTCTATAACAGCCCTATATTAAGATTATTTGGCAGTGGCAAATTGAATAGATTGGGGGGGGAAAGTACATTATAATAAATCAGGGAGTATTTCAGCAGGTATGGAAACAGTACAGGTGTGAGATAAGATGCTGGTAGGGGCAGAATCGACAAAGGCAAGACATGTTACTGATGAAGGATTGACAGAATTTGGCTGTCTAATAGGTTTGAAACTTAGGTCAAGAAAGATAACTATTCCAGGGTTTTGTGATGACAATAACTCAATTGCCCTGCATATGTATTTTTTGATACAGTCAGACTGTTAGTGTATAATCCTAGGTGTTAATGTTGTGTGACAAGGCATTTATTTTATCCATATGTGTCACCACATAATACCACCCAGAAGAGAAGGATCCTGGCAGGATTTATTTCTCTATAAAGTTTTAAGGACTATATTGATTTCTAATTTGAAAAATGCACTGAACTGCACCTGTTTCTCAGGTTATTAATTTTGAGATCCTTCTTTCTTTCTTCATCTTTACCAATATCCCCCTGATGCCTTATGACTCTCCCTCATGACGAGGTGACTTGGTCTGTGTCATTTGTTCCATTAATTCTTTTAAAGCCACAATCTCCAAATTTTTTTTTGTACAATTTGATGGCTTATAGTATATTTATAAAGTCATGTAACCATCACCACAATAAATTCTAGAACATTTTAATCACCCCCATAAAAACTCCGTAACTATTGGCAATCACTTACCTCCCTCCTCCATGGCCCTGGGCAAACACTGACCCAATAATTCTGTCTCTATGGATTTGTCTATTGGGACTATTTTGTACAAATACAGAGTCATACATTACATGATCTTTAATGACTGTGTTTTCGCTTAGCACAGTGTTTTCAGGGTTCATCTGTGTTGTGGCATGTATCAGTACTTCATTCTTTTTCTGGCCAAATAATTCTCATTGTATTCCTATACAATATTTACTTCTTCACTTATCAGTTCATTGATGTTTGGGCTGTGTCCCTTTTTTTTAGTATCATGAATAAAGCTGCTACAAAAATTCATGTGCAAATTTTGTGCATACATATGTTTTTATTTTTCTTGTGTATATACTTAGAAATATTGGGTCATATTGTAACTCCAGGTTTAACCTCTGAGCCACTGCCAGACTGTTTTTCAAAGAAGATGCACCATTTTATAGTCTCATGAGCACCATAAGAGGGTTCTAATTTTTCCACGTCCTCTCCAGCAAGTGTTATTACCTGTCTTTTTGAGGATCGCCATCCTAATGGATGTGAAGTGGTATTTCAATGTGGTTTTTCTTTTTTTTTTTAAGATTTTATTTACTTATTTGAAAGAGAGAGCATGAGGGGGGAAGGGTCAGAGGGAGAAGCAGACTCTCTGCTGAGCAGGGAGCCTGACGCAGGACTTGATCCTGTGACTCCAGGATCATGACCTGAGCCGAAGGCAGTCGCTGAACCAAGTGAGCGACCTAGGGGCCCCTCAATGTGGTTTTTCTTTGCATTTCATTGATGGCTAATGATGCTGAGAGGTTTTTTTTGTAAGCTTATTGTCCATTTCTGTATCTTCTTTGGAAAATTGTTTATTTAGATACTGTATCCATTTTTAAATGTTGTGTTCTTTTTTATCATTGATTTGTAAAAGTTCATTATATATTTTACATATAGACACAAGATTTGCAAATATTTTTTCCTTTTTGTATATTGTCTTTTCACTTTTTTGATGGTATCCTCTGAAACAAAATATTTTCATTCTGATGAAGCCAAATTTATGGGTTTTTTTGATTGCTTATCTTTTTGGTGTCATATCTAACAAGGCTTAGAACAATGCTAGGTCCCAAAATTCACTCATGTGTTTCCTTCTGGGAGTTTTGTAGTTTTAACTCCTATGCTTACATCTATACTCCATTCTGAATGTATTTTTGTATATGGTGTGAGGTATGATTCCAACTTCAGTCTTTTACATGTGGATATCTAGTTGTCTCAGCACCATTTATTGAAAAGACTCTTCTTTCCACATTGATACCACTTGGTATCCTTGTCAGAAATCAAGTGACTGTAAATGTGACTTATTCTGCTTTTAATTTTCAACATATGGTGTTTTAGGAATCCAGGAAACCACAGGCAACAAAAGTCTGTCACATAAAAACAAAGTGTCAAACCAAGGCTGCTTAGAGCTGCTATGTCTCAGAGCCATGTGTCTTTTTAGCCAGCCTGGTTTCATTCTCTCAGATACCTAATGAATTGGACAGTTAAAGTCAAGAGAAGTAATGACGCTAATGGTCATCACAATAGTATTTACAATGGCGAGTACTGAGTTCTTGCCATGTACCATGGATGGTTTTAAGCACTGCTCCATGTAATCCCCACAGCCACCTTGCCCAGACAGGTACTGTTGAAGAATGGTAGAAATGAAAAAAAAGGTGGTGTGGGGAAATTAAGGAATTTGCCTGACCAGGAAATGGCAAAATGAGCTTTAAAGCTAGACAACGTAGCTTTAGAGATTGTTCTCTCAACCACTGCTCTTAGACCCCCCTCAAATAATCCACAATTCACCAATTTCCCAAAGTAATTAATTTGGGTTTATCTCTTCTTCATGTGTACAAATGTTTTCTTATTACTTTGCGACTCAAAGGACGAGGAAGAGGCTAGATGTTGAGGTAAATCATTTCACGTTAACCAAGGAGAAGCCGTTAAAAGCTGAAAAAAAGTATTCTGAATTTTACTCCAGGGTTTGAAAGAAGAAACCATGATTCCCCGTTCACAGGATTTGTTAAATCAGTGACTGCGAGTGTCCACAATAATTCTGCATATGTGAAAGCTGGATCTGGATGTGTCTTTTGGAAAGATCATGGCTTTTGGAGTCAAGTAGTCATGAATTCAATGTTGGACATGAGCTAGAATTTTTTTTTTTTTTTTTTAAAGATTTTATTTTACTTATGTGACAGAGAGACAGCCAAGCGAGAGAGGGAACACAGCAGGGGAGAGGGAGAGGAAGAAGCAGGCTCCTAGCCGAGGAGCCTGATGTGGGACTCGATCCCGGAACACCGGGATCACGCCCTGAGCTGAAGGCAGTCGCTTTAACGACTGCGCTACCCAGGCGCCCCTAGAATTTTAATCTCTATAAACTCTCATCTGTGAGGTGGATATAATAAAACATTCAGTATTATGAGAATTTACGGATAATATAACCACCTGGAGCAATGCCTACCTCATAGAACAGGTTCAAGAATAGTTATTTTTACTTTTACTATGATGGTGGTTTTCTTTTTCCAAATGGGAAATGGGTTCCAAAACATGGCTAAAAACATGTTTGACTCATACATGGATTGGCAAAGAGGAGTACTATAGTGTACCTCTTAGGGAAATTAGCAAAAATATACTACCTTCTGGAAGCTCAGCTCTACTTTCTATCTGCATTATCTCCTGATGTGAATGGTTGGGTGCCCACAGCCCTTTTGCATTAAATTTCACATTGATTTTTTATGGCCCCCTTATTACATGTAATATCTGCATTCTCCAGCTTCTCAGCCCCTTTCTGTCCCCCTCCCTGGTGTGGTATGAAATAAAGTTCACAGCAACATTATAATAGACAGGTCGGCCAGAATTCAAAAGTGGGGGTTACCAAGTAATTATATGAAGGAGATTCCAAAAATGTATATTTTATGTCCTTATATAAAAACTACATTAAATTTAGGACAAGCCAAAACATTGTCCCAGCTTCAGCTCCCAAAGCATATGGCTTTATAAATGCTGTACTCTATCCCCCAGCATTTCATTTGAAAATGAAATAATAAGCAGAGCCAAATAAGCAACTAGGGTCTTCGTTGGAGCTTGATCCTACAGAAAGATAAAGCAATTTCCGTCTTCTTCTTCCTTCCCCCCCCCCCCCGGGGACAGGGGATGCTGTTCTTTGAAATGGGTGCCCTTTGCATCCAGGACTCACATCTGTGTCCTATTACCATCCAATCTTTGGTCCATCTGTTTTATTTATAAATCTTCCGGGGCCTTTTTGTGTTGACCCTTAATATGAGCTCAACTGAACATTAGGAAAGAATATGCAACTAACTTTTGCTCCTGGAAACTTCTAAAACTGTCCACTAATGTGTCTTTCGTTCTTAGGTACCCACCTCCCATGCACAGGACTGTATGTGCTAAGCAGAGTTTCTTGGGGAATCCAATGCAGAGGCTCTTGGAGAAATTGGATTCACTAGGACACAGGGAGCTAGTACTTCTGAAGTTAGAAGGAACTGTGGGGACCAGCTAAGTCAGTGTTTCTCAACCAGCGGTGCCTCTACACCCCGTGAAACTCAGGACTGGTCCATGGACTTAGATACCAGTCAGAATCCCCATGAAGTACCTCTTCCATAATCCTCATGCTTACCAGCCCATATGGTGAGCTAACTCCTGGCAGTCTTGTCTGTCAAAGGCTAACAGAATAGGGACCCCCAATATGGAACTTTCCTCTTCTTTCCTTGGTCTCCTGGTACAACACTTGGTACAACATCTTTGATGTTTGCTATTCTGCCCCTGTCAGTCCTTCCCTCCCACTGGTTTCTTCAGCAATTTCTTTATCATCAATCCAAAGTAATTGATCCAAAGTGTTGATGCCGAGATGCACCGGCCTACCAGCATTCCAACCCGGACCAGAGGAATCAGGAGCTCGTCTCACCTCAGAGGCTGCATTGAAGTGTTAGGTAAAAAAAAAAAACGTCAAGCTGTTGGACCTGAAAATTGTTCTGGGGCCCACATGATGGTTGTCTGGGGAGGCTGTAAGGATATAATGATTAAACAAACGGGTGGCATTAGATTGTATCACATGCTGCTGTCTTTTATTGTGCTATAAAATGGTTCATTTGGGGGGAAATGTGAATTTAAACTTTTCTGCTGTGCTCAAACAGTTGTCCTAGTAGTTTTAAACATAATTCAATTGCTCCTTCTCCTTACTACCCTTATGCTTTCCACCCCTAGATTGACCTTTCCTTTCCTTTCCTTTCCTTTCCTTTCCTTTCCTTTCCTTTCCTTTCCTTTCCTTTCCTTTCCTTTCCTTTCTCCTCTCTTTCNCCTTTCCTTTCCTTTCCTTTCCTTTCCTTTCCTTTCCTTTCCTTTCCTTTCCTTTCCTTTCCTTTCTTCCTCTCTTTCTCTTTCTTTCTTTCTTCTTTCTTTCTTTCTTTCTTTCTTTCTTTCTTTTTCTTCTGGGCTTGAATTCAAACCTACTAGTTCTGCCGTTACTAATTGTGTGGCTTTTTGACAAGCTTATTAAACTCTCTGAGGCTCATGTTTTGGATCTCTGAAACTGGGGTAATAATACCCATGCCATAAGGCTGCTGAGAGTTTTAAATGAAACACAGGCTGTAAAAGACATCATCTTTCATTGTTCCTAAGCTTAATAGGTCCCCACTTACAAGAATTCTTTTCTCCTTCTCCCTTACCGAAAGCTATGCTTTAGATTGTGGATGGGGACATCAATGGCCTGATGTTTCAGCCCTTGTGGAAACAGAAATCAGGATGGTTAAATAGTAGTCGTCTATATGCACACGTGCCCCCAGTGTCCCTCCAAAGGCTTCCCTCGACAGTGGAGGGGGTGCTGAGGATGGAGGCAGCAGTACAAAATTAGCTTCAGGACAATGAGATCTACCAGCGCTACGGGCTGAATTGCGTCTCCTGCAAATGTCTATGTGGAAGTCCTAACCCCCAGGACTCCAGCGTGTGACTCTGTTTGGCGATAGGACCTTTAAAAAGCAGCAGTTAAGTTAAAATGAGGTGATTAGGTTGGGCTCTAATCAATATGACTGGTGTCCTCGGAAGAAGAGGGAGATTAGAATCCAGAAAAACACAAGCAGAAAGGAAAGACCATGTGACAACACGAGAAGACCGCCACCTACAAGCCAAAGGCAGAGGCCCCAGTAGAAAGCAGGATGGCAGGAAACTCTGAGAGGCCTCCAGAGCCGTGTGATAACACATGTCTGCTCTTCAAGCCCCCCAGCCTGTGGTGCTTTATTCCGGCAGAACTAGCAGGCTAGTGCAACCCGCGGCCCCTATTTCTGGAACTGTAAAGTGGAGGTCAGCTGCAGGAGGAGAAAGCAGAAATATTTCAGTTATGAAGAGGCTAGACTGGAGAAACATGCAGAGATTTCCCTGGGCAAAATCAGTTGCTTAAAGACCGATAACTGGTCTGATGGACAGTGCTGGGGCCAGGATGCAGGTTGAGAAGTGAAGACAAGACGCGCTTTGACAAGCTGGTGTCAGTCACGTCTCTGCGTAATGCCATTTCAGCAGCTGCTGAGAATGATCCCTGCCTTTTAATCCTCTCATTTCAGACTTGTTTCAAGCAGATTATTCCTAAAAACCTAGTGTAATTAATATCAATTATTTAGATTGGCTGCTTTAGTCAGTGTCAGATTTTTCAGCACAGGACAAGATGTTATTACTATTATTACTGCTAATTACTGTGTCGGAGAGCCCGTATGACAATTGGATTTAAACATAGGAAAACCAAGGTTTAATTATAGCAAAAGTTTATGGGCAAGAAACTTGGAACTGGAATCACCATTCTTTACCCGAGAGTCACCTTCTGTTAGTTTCTTGGGCTACGGGATGGGAGTTGGGAGACAAACTGCCTGGTTTGACTCTCAGCTTTGGCCTGTATTAACTATGGAATCCTGACATGCATCTCTCTCTGTGCCTTCTTTTGCGTTTAGTGTTAGGGTCTAACTTCGTGAGGTTGCTGTGAACTTTGAATGAGGCAAGACATGCAAAGTTCCCAAAACAAATCTGGCCCATAGTGATTTCCAAACACATGAAAGATCTCATTATTAACACTGCCACTACATTCCAGAATATTTTCCAAGGGGCAGCAGTGGAGTGGGGTAGACAAGGCGGCAGGCCAACTGAGATGTGAATCCCAGCTCTGCCACTCACGAATGACTCTGTGCAAGGCCAGGTGTGCGGTGGATATTAACTGCTCATATTTACCGAGCGCTTACGACTTCCCAGGTACTCTGCTGAAAGCTTTACTGCATCTACTAAGTTAACACTCTCTTCAAATTTACGTGATACGTATTATTATTATTTTCATGTCCTAGAGAAAGAAAAGAAGGATTGGAGAGGGTGAGCAATTGACTTGGGGTCACTGAGCTTCTCACTGGCAGTGCCAGGCTGTCTAAAGCCCAAGCATTGTGCCTAAAGCATCTGGGTCTCATAGCAGGTAGTTAATAATCCTGTTTTAGTTTGGCTTTAAACGGCAGACAAATCACCTACTTCCTTGAGTTGGCATCCTGCAGGAGCAGGTAACCTTACATTTAGACAGGAAGAGTTGATGCTAGTTAAAATTGGCATAGCCTCGCAATATGGATGATTGTCTTTGATCTTATCAAAGATTGTCCAAACTTTCCCCACTCTGATCCGGTCTCTTATCTGATTGCTAGCTCTTGAGCCCTACTCCTTTGGAATTGAAATTTACTTACACTTTTGCTAAAACCTCTAGCAATCATTTGATTGAATGGATGACATATTGACCACTTACTTATAAGCACGCTGATCACAGTTGAAAAAAAATAGCTTTTAATTATGGTAGCCTATTAAAACAACTCTAATGAAAGGGGTGCATGGGTGGCTCAGTCAGTTAAGTGTCTAGCTCTTGTTTTTGGCTCAGGTCATGATCTCAGGGTTGGGAGACTGAGCCCCACATTGGGCTCCTTGCTCAGCAGGGAGTCTTCTTGAGATTCTCTCTCTCCCTGTTCCTCTGCCCCGTGCCCACTCAAATGTTCTCTCTAAATAAATAAATTAACAAAATATGAAAAAAAAAAAAACCCTCTGGGGTGCCTGGGTGGCTCAGTCAGTTAGGAATCTGCCTTCATCTCAGGTCATGATCCCAGAGTCCTGGGATCGAGCCCTGCATCGGGATTCCTGCTCAGTGGGGAGCCTGCTTCTCCCTCTCCCTCTGCAGCTCTTCCTTCTTGTGTTCTCTCTCTCTTTCAAATAAACAAAGAAAATCTTTTTAAAAAATAAAAAATAACTCTAATGAAAGCCTATTTCTTCAAAGCTACATAGACTTCTCAAGTGAAGGTTCTGTTCATTTTGGAATAGCATGGTTCTCTGCTGGTGCAGTCACCCATTCTTTCATGGAAGAAGTATTTATTGAGCTGGTACTATGTATTAGAGTCTGTTCTAAGTTCTGGGAACACAGCAGTGACAGAAACATTAAAACATCCCTTCCCCAATAGAGCTAGCATCCCAGAGGAAGGAGACAGACAGTAAACAAATGGATGACTGAAATATATAGAACATGCCAGAAGCTTATAAGTCCTTTGGAAAGGCAGCATGTTGGAATGGCTGAGTGCAGATTCTGGAGACAGACTCCTTGATTTTAATCCCAGCTCTATCTCTTGACAACTGTATGTAATTAATTTCTCTGTGCCTCCATTTTTTTTTTCATCTGTAGAATGGGGGTACTAATAATAGCATCTATGTCATAGGGTTCTATGAAACTTGAATTAATATTTATAATGGTACTTAAAAGAATATATGAGTATATTCTATATAATGTTTGATAAATGTGGAGAAAAATTAATTAGGGAATGAGTTTTAGGAGGGATATTGTATGGTTTGTCATGGGAAAGTCGCTAATAAGCTATTGTTTAGCGGTGAAGGAGCTTTGGAAGAAATGTTTTCTAAGCAGAGGGAAGTAGAAAAGCCTAGGCTCTGACATGGAAACCTGCTGGACATGTTGGAATCATTGCATGGATGAGGGGCATGAGAGAAAAGAAAAATCAAAGGTGGCTGCAAGTATCTTGACCTAAAGAGGAATGACTGAAATGAGGATATTGGGGTGTAGCAAATTTAGGATGGGGGGAAGATGAAGAGCTCAAGTTAGGTTTGAGATGTGTTGGAAATCTCAAAAGGAGACATAGAAAGATAGCTGCAGGGATTTGGAGTTCATGAGAGAGGATCATGTTGGAAATATTAATTTGGGGAGTCATTGCATATAAATGATGTTTAAAGCTATGAGACGGTATGGGAACATCATGGAAAGAAGGGTAGATAAGGAAGAGGAGCAAGAATGGAGCCCTGGATCACCCCTGAGCAAAGAGAAGAAATCAACCAAGGCCACTGACATTAACAATGGAGAGCTCTCAGTGGCCTTGAGAAGCATGATTTTGGCAGAGTGGTGGGAGCAGATACCTGACTGCAATTAGGACGTTTATTTTAAGAAATAATTGGAGGAGAGGAATTAGGGACAATGAATATAGGCAACTCTTTCAAAGAGAGTTACTGCTATAGTGAAAGATGGGAAGGCAGAGGACAAATGCTAACTTGTGAGTAAATAAGGTGGAGAGGTTCTCTTATGACTGCATCACTTATCTCAGTGAAGTGTGCATCAAGAATGTAAGCTGAGAGTAAGAGTCAGGGAGAAGGTGGTGGAGATTTGAAGGAAAGAAGGGACTTGGCATTAGACTTCTGGACACCATTAAGAGCTGTTTGAAATTCATGTCTATGTATTGAAAATGACACAAGTCAGAGAGTCTGTGTGTTTTCCTATGCTCTATAATTAGGATATGCATGAGGTAGACAGAGTTGAACTTGACTATGGTTCTGCCTTTGCCTATTGTATGTGATGAATGGAAAAGGAACAAAGAGATTAAGGGTATGCGTCACAAGTGATATTTAATGACAGATGATGGAAGGCAAGTAGAAGGAACATCAAGGCGAGAGACATTTAAAAGGTGCAGACAAGATTTTATTGGAGTCAAGCTACATGAAAGAATTATCTGGAATGATAGGGGGCAGTGGTCAGAGAGAGGGGTGCATAGAATTACAGTTGCAGAAGGGTTGTGATGATCGGTAATGACGGGTATAGATTATGGACATGGAAGTGGGTGGTGGAGGTAGGGTGGTGAGCAAAATCAATGAGGAAAAAGTTCAAGGAGTTGAGATGTTCGAAAAGTCATTACATGTGTATCAAAATCATCAACTAATGCAGGTGGTGTTGGAGAGGAGGACAGCATGCAGAAAAAACATCTTCAAGACACAAAGGGGAAATGACATAAGAATCAGGAAATGACTAAAAGAAGGAGTTGTTCTTGATATAATCAGACGTCAAGAGATTCAAGTCTGGAAACTTTAGAAGAAGGGTGGGATGCACTCAGAGGGTCTGGAAGGGCAGGGAGGATGAAGGAGGAGGTGTACCTTCACCACCTCTGTAGTTAGCAGTAGTTAGGCTGTGGGAGAAACTGGACGCCACTGGAGAGGGCTTCCAGAAGAGCAGTTCTCAGGGCAGACTCTGGGTTCAGTTAGAATGAGAAGCTCAAGAGGAAATTGAGAGGAAAGTTTGAAGGCATAGAAGATTTAGCTGTCAAGGGACTGGGAATTCCAGGCGGTGCAGCGGGAGGGTTTCAGAGGTTGGAGAGTGGTGGAAGCAAGGGATAGAGGAGGGTGGATGAAGAATCTTATGGGAGTTGGAGTGAGGATGGCAAGGGTGACCTGGGAGTCTGGAATATGGGGCAGCACAAGATTAATCCCAATGAACTCAAGGTGGATGATAGCAAATATTGGGAGTGGGCAGGTCTGTAGGCAGGGATGCCCAGATCTCTGTGGATGAAGGTCGTTGTCCACTGGCACCCAGATCCTTCTTGATCACTGGTGGGAGGGCTGGATTTATTCAGCGTGCAGGGCTCCCCTCTGACAACTGTGAATAGAACTGAAGAGGTTTGGGGAACCAGGGCATCACTCCCTGCACACAGACCTCCCTTCCCTTAACACTCATCAACGGAGTGTGAAAATAGTCATGCAAAGCTGAGGTGACTAGCGGAGCTGGGCTCCCATTGACCTACCTGCTGGTGGTTTGGAGGCTGAAAGTTTTCACACTGTGGTTAAATAGACTTCACAGCTGGCCGTGTTGCATTGAGAACCCTTTATGAGGGAGCAGTGCCACTGGCAATCAATCAAAAGCAGAAGACTGTAGTTCCAGGGATGTGTTTGAACAGATCCCTTGGGCCAGTGGCCACAGGAAAATAAAACCCTTCTTGCAGTGAAATGCCACGGGCTTCAGGTTTTCTCATCTGCCCTGGGGCTCAAATTCCTCTGGTTTCTCCAAATCCCAGGAGATGTTACAAGACCGTTAATTTTGGTGTCGACTCTTCACGGATCCCTTGTGAGAGTTGCAGGCAGCTAAATCCAAGGAAAATGCAATGCCCAACCCCTCCTTTAGTGTTCCCGCTAATTTGGCTCTGCTGCCCACGTGTCTGCCATTTGCGGTGCTCTTCCAGATAGAAATCGTAGGTGGACGGACAGGTAGATGACAAGGGAAACATCAGGCAAGCTATGCTGTTGAGCTGTAAATGGGAAGAGGGCGGTTGGAGAACACTGACAGGCAGCAAAGAAGGAAGAGTGACAGAGAAGGAATTCCCTACGGGACAATCAGTACACCGTGAAAACAGACTCTACCGAAACAATAGCTCTGAGTTCTAAAGACAATTCTCAATTAAGTCCTCAGATGGTTTGCTGCTACGAGTTGATGAATTGGTTTATTCCCCATTGCTATCTGCAATGTACCTTCAAACACCCACGTCTCCATCTGCTTCACTAATAAATTAACTTAAATCCATAAAATTAGCAAAGAAACAGAGTAAACGGCTCTGTGATGAGTGACCAGAATCCATTCTTGGAGTAGTTTTCACAGAAGCTTCAACAGAAGCACATGGTGAAGAATCAGATTTTCAAGGATCAAATTTGCTGTGAGTTTCCCTAGTTTCAGGACGTGAGACAAGAGTAAAAGCCTAGGATTAGAGCAAAAATAAGTTGATTGCGTTGCCTTTGTTTGTCATGTTCAAAAGGTCACCGCTAGGACTCCAAAAGGACACTGACCCAAAGGCAGCTTTGCCGGGGGTGGGGAGGGGGGAGATGCAGTGACACCCAGAAATCCTTACAGAATAACCCTGAGCCAGTTTGTCCTTAATTTTATAAAGCTGTGAAGGAGTGCAGATCAGGATGGGGCTGCCTTTGCTCTGCTGTGGTCTGGGACTTGAGGGCAAGGGCATTTGAAAGAGATTCAAAGCCAAGAGTCACAGGCATTGTTGGGGGACACTTGTCCTCTGCCTTCCACAGAAGGGGGGTTTGGTCCCACTCACCAATAGGGAAGAGTGGTTGCTTTTGTTGGCCCTGCCGAGTGGAATAAAATGAAAAAGGAGAACCGATTGCAGAATTTGCCAAAACCAAGCTTTTGGTGACCTTAGCAAGAGACAATTTCATGGAGTGGTAGAAACTGAAGTCAGATGAGAATGGATTGGCAAGTAAGGGAGAGGGAGAATTGGAGGCGGCATGTCTAAACAACACTCGAGGAGTCTGGCGATTAAAACCAAGAAGAAATGAAGCCAGGGCTTGGATGGGGGAAAGCAATGGCCCTTGGGTGAAACAAGGTCACAATGAGATACCTGGGCTTGTTTGTACACTGCTGGGAATAGTCCAGAAGGAAGACCAGGAGGCAATGATGATGTGGGAGAGAGGGGTGGGGGATTGAGGGAGGAAATCCTTGAGAAGGTGAAAGGAGAGGGAATCCCTCCAGTAAGAGGAAGGACACTTAATGATGAAGGAGAAAGGAAGTACATAAGTGAATGTAGGGCTTCGCCATCCCAGGTGCCTACCAATGAAGACAATGTGGAGCTGTTGGTACATGGGGGTGGACATTTATACACAGAGAGATAGGCATTGTTGATCAGAGCTTGAAGCATGCTTAATTCTGGGCATCTCATATTTACAGTCCTTCCATTTGTGACCCAATTTTTTTTTTAATGGGGAGGGGATTGCAAAAAAAAAATTACGCTCTTATGATAAGCTGTTTATTATAAACTCATCATTTTTTAGGAAAAAAAAAACATGTTGCATTTTCCATTTTTAAAGAAAGCAGCAACAGAACAGGGCAGGGAGAATATTATCTCTAAAAGCTTATACATCAAAAAAATAAATAAAAAAAATAAAAGCTTATGCATCATCCTCTTAAAATGTTAATGTCCCATTTCCAGCTGAACAAATAAACCTCTCCTACATGGAAGCAACTAGTTCTACTGAATGTGACCACCAGGCTAGGAAATAAAGGACCCCCCCCCCACCTTGGGATGGCAGAAAACATCTTTCACATGGAAAAAAAAAATGAAGTCATTATTTAAAAATTGCTCCATTAATGCATCACGAACAAAGGACCGTTTGCTTGAAAAGACCAAACAGCTCTTATTTTTGAGCACTTTGTTTTCAATAGGATTATAAACAAGATCTTCATGAAACTCTTCAAACAAACAGAACACCGGGATGAAATACTGAGCTGCGTTGGCCCTCCCCTTGTCTACGAGAGCCCGTTTGGTTTCTGGTTTCATTTCCTTAATGCATTTGCAAGTTGTTTTCTCGTCGTGGTTGTTGGCATCGGTGCTGTTTTGGTGGGGAAAGTAGTAAGGGCATAAGAAGCCATTCTCTCCTAGAGTTTACAAGGGAAAGGGGAATCAGGGCAACTGAAGAAATTTTCACCAACCCAGCGAAGAGAGGCTTGAAGGCCAACATCTGCGACAGCAGCAAAGCCATGCACTTGGGTGTCGTACTTGGAAAAGATGGCTTGGATGGTTCGGTATCACACTGGGCTGAGTGCTCTTCTCTTTGCTCTGCCACGCGATGTCCTGATTTTGATTGAAGGAAACGTAGCAAGTGGAAAGTTACTGCTGAAGCTGTTTTACATTTTTGGAGAATATATGTAATCGTAAACGCAAGTGCACACAGATATACATAGTCACATAAATTACATGGAGAGAGAGCCCCTCCTGAAAAGAAATGTAGCCTAATTTTAAGATCTGTGGTTTGGAGAGAATATTGGGAATTTTTCCATTATTAATATGGAGCCAGGCCAGCATGAGGCCAGTCACTCAATCATAATTTGAAGGTGTGCATGTGGCTAAAGGCAATGTACAGCGTTGCTCATCTCAACCCTGAGCCAAGGAAATATATGCTCTTCACCCTTAGTTCACAAAGTAGTGCTTAGGGTAAAATGGCACCTTTCTCCCAAACTGCCTGTGTATATCCCCAAAGGAACACAGAAGTATCCAAAGGGGAATCAGCCCCACCCATGCATACCCACGTGGCTTTCTCTCTTATTCCTTCTGTATTATTTACTCCATTTTGGTTCATGCCCCTGTTTCAGTAAACCCCTGCCACAAGGATAAGGCAATGGTGGTCCTCTGTCGATATTTCCTTAGGCAGAAGAAAGGTGTTCACAGTATATGAGCACAGATGTGTCACTCACCCAAGGTGCTAACAGCCACAGGCTGGCAAAACACATACTACCTGAGAAATGAGACAGACTACTGTGTTCCTTATGTCAGCTATTTATACAAGAGCCAAGAAAGATAAGCTTTCTAGTTATGACCACACAGTGATAACATAATGAATGCATTAACTGTCAAATTCAATCCAACACATTACTAGTTCAACTACCAAATAAGACTCAGTAAGGAAAATCAGTTGTTCTAACATATCCTCTAAAGATGTACTAAATCATTTCCATTCCTATAAATTTCGTTTTTTCATAAATTATATCCAGAGACTACTCATGTTGCATACAACCAAAGGACCTTAAGAATTAATGCAACTATTTTATATATGTCCCATCAGAGACAAATCTGCTCACAAGAGGGAAGGGCAAATAAATCCCAGGAACCATCTTGCTTTAATCCAACTGACTTGATGTTCTTATCCCAAGATATTTGCTGGGGAATCGAAGTACCGTACAACCATATTTTAGCAGTGTACGACATGCACAACTATGCGGCGGCCTGGAAACTCCCCTTCATTTCTGAGGGCAGCTTGGTTTTCATTCAACTCAGTGCTAGAGATGCAAAAGTGAGCAGGCTCAGAGAAGGTGCAAAAGAGATAGGCCTAAAACACACGGCCCAGTTCGAAGCAACTTCTTCTGCGGAGCTTTGGAGCATACCTTGTCCAAAGACTACACTGAGTGGGAAATTTCTAAGCTAGAGGATTGTAACAGTCTTGTAATAGGACGGGGGAGGGAAATTAGGCCCTGGGACCCTCTGTCAACAATGTGGCAGTGATAGATTTTCCTTCTGGAGCTGTACTCCCTGACTCAACCTACGTGATTACCATACACATTCAGATCAGATGACTTGGCATGCTGGGGAGTGCCTCGGGAGAGTCAATTAGTGGACAAGCAAGTTCCTCCAAAGATTATTTTGTTGGCCTGCATAGTGCACCCAGTGATAGCTATTAGGTAACACGAGCACCAGCAATTGGTTCTGCTTTACTCCACTAATGAGGTCATAGCCCAGAGGGGCAGATGAACCTGTCCTACAAGACTTGTCCCCAAATTGCCATTTCCCATTAAGAAAGGGGAGGGAGTAGGTTTTCTATGTGACTTGGGGAAGCTTCTGGCCTGTGGGCCTTTCACCTGTATGTGCAGCTAGAAGCCACAAGGTTTAGGTCATGGCCTCAGGCAAGGTCTTCTAGAAGGTTCTACCACACTTTCAGAGATTCCCAAGGACACTTACCTGGAGGTGACATCTGGGTCAATCATGAACTTACCCATTCTCTCTGATGACACCTTTTTATGCCATTAAGTCTGCAAATGATGGCTCTGAGTCTATTTCCAATCAGACAGGATTACCCATTCGTATGGTCAGCATGTCTTGTTTCAGCCTGGTCTTTTCATGCGTGAAATGCATAGTCTTTCCCTTTAAGGAGTTTACTGCCTCAGTGACCTTTATATTTGACAAAAAGGCTTTTTAATCCACCACACTGCTGCTTTCCTAAGTGGTTTCTCCTCTGACTGGCATTATTGAATGGACTTTCCCTGTTGATGGGTGCTATTAAGACGTGCTGTTTTTTGTATTGAATCAAAACTGTGCTCTTTTATTTGCCTTTATTCTATTTTTTTTAAGTTTGCATTAAGTGACAATGTGTGCACTTACACAGGACAATCACATCAGTACATTTCAAGCATGACCACAGTATGCTAGCATTAAGGGAAGAATTCAGTTCATTTCTCCTGTTTACTCAGATCCCAGATGGGAATAGTTTGGGGTTCAAAGGGAATAAGCGTAAGCCCTCCAAAATTCCTCCTCCTACTCCGAGGACCAGGATTGGATGCTCTATCATTTGGCTTCTAGATTACTCGAATGTTTTGGTGGGTGGGTACCGTGCAATGAGGCCTTTGTTCCAAGCCTTCCTTTAACATAAAGGGTCTGTTCTTAGATCCCCAAACAGAACAGAGAGAATACTAAAGGTGATTGTGTTTTCTGCTTGAGGGTCCGTTACCATGGGTAACCAACATTCAGTAGAGGACTTGTATGTTGTAAAGGGTGCTAACATCTTTTTAAAAATTAATTTAGTGCAAGCAATTAGTTTGAGTGCAAAACAGGATCCGTGGCCTGGCTGTCCCATTTACTCCTCATGCGGTTTTGAGCAAATCACTTCATTTCTCCATCATGACATATCTCATCAGCGAGTAGGAAGCTGAAATAATGCAAACCATGTAAAAGAATGTTGTAAAATTTAAAGCTCTGAGGTTATTTTTAATCCTATCATTTAGATACCACATCAGTTAGGAGGAAATAGATTCATTATTTCTCAAATGGGCTTCTCCTTGCTAACATGCGTTGACCACCTCCTGAAGACCAGGCCCTATGCGAGGCCACGAGATGCTCATTATTTATTTTTTCCGGACAATTGATGAGATAGGCTTTATTGTCTCCATTTTTACGTTGGGGAATCTTATGATCTAAGAGGGAAAGTGGGCCACCTGTGGCCACACAGCTGGTAAGGGACAGAGCTGGTACTGAGCACAGGTTGCTCTGATCCTAACGTCTCAAGTTTCTTTATTTTTTTGTCCCCTCCCCTCCTTTTAAATGTTTCCTTTAACATGGAAACAGTTGACTCTTGCCTCCCACTCTAGGCATCTGGGCTGCTTCTGGGATTGATCCATAGTGCTTGAGGAAGCACGGTCCCCTTCTTGCATGAGTTCAGAAGAATAAAAACACCCTGTGACAGCATTAAGGACAATGCTGCCATGATTATGAAGGCACCACGATCAAAAGCAACGATGTTATCAAAAAAAATCATCACTTTTAACAACGAATTGTGACTAATTAGACTCTGAATATGAAATCAAACGAAAATGCATGGAGGCTCAATTTGCCATGGAGCTGACAGTCTGACCTTTTTAAGAGTGGGGATGGAAATTATTTTTAATTAACATGACTAATCATTTCCCGTCATTTTGAGGTAATTGGCTTTGTCTACAAAGAGGTGTTGGGGAGTACTGCCCCCGCCCGCCCCATGGCTGGCACGATTAACCCCAGAGAGCTTCGGAGGCATGGCCCCCTCTGGCTTGGCGATTCTGCACCTCAGAACCAGCACCGGGAGAAGTTCATGGTTCCATGTGTGTCTTGTTTTTCCTTTCCGACTTTCTTTTTCTTTCTTTTTTCTTTTTTTTTTTTTGGCGGTGCTTCTTTGGAAGACTAAATGGCACTATTTATTTCTACTTCCCCTAATGTCCGTTTCCAGGGCTGCATTTGTCATCAATGCTGCTTCGACCCTCAGTGCACAGACAAGATATAAAGCAGGCTCTGTTCCTTCTCTTATCTCCACATGTGACCACCCTGTCCCCAGGTGTTCGTCCAGAGGACTGTCCAGTGTTCTTTTAGTCTGTCCGTCCAAGAACCAAGGAGGAGCCAGCCCATAGGTCCCCCTCACTCAGAGTGCTAACAAGGATGGCATACAACATTCTATCCTCTCTGCCCACGAGCATGCTTGTGAGGGACCTGTGACCCGGAAGTCCAGTGGGCTCGCCTGGACCCAAACACCCTCACTCCATCCCAGTCCTAAAATATCTTTCACAGAGAAATCAAGCTGGAAACATCTGCTTGGCCCTCTTTTACCTGTTTGCTCAGGTCCTGGGGTAAATCTAAAGTGTTACATGAGTACAGAACAAATATGGTTCTTTTCTGCTGGCACCAATTCACTCTTTTAGCATAACTTTGACATATTCTTAAAAATCAAGAACTTGGGGCACCTGGCTGGCTCTAGTGGTTGAGCATCCGACTGGTGGTTTCAGCTCAGGTTTCAGATCTCCGGGTCGTGGGATCGAGCCCTGCATCGGGCTCCATGCTCAGTGGGGAGCCTGCTTGAGATTTTCTCTCTCCTCCCTCTGTCCTTGCCCCACTTTCACGCATGCGTGCTCTCTCTCTGAAATAAATAAATCTTTTAAAAAAAATCAAAAACACTCCCTGCCTCCTGCCACCACTGTCACCAGGGCAATGAGAAATAATGAAATGGGTAAATGGATCAAAAAACACCATCTTATCACAGGTATGTTTCCTACCTGATTCCAGGAAAGCCTTTGGCCTGGGGCGAGGTGTTGGAACTTCTCTCTCCCTGTCTTTACTTAGTGCAGTAACATCCCAGAGGTGTGACCCCACCTTGCTCCTTCTGATCTTATATACTTTGATTCATTTGTTTTGCTTAAATATTTATTTATTTTTAATTATTCAAGCAGGATACGAATATATGTCATTAAAAATTCAAACAATTTCAGACAAGTCAACTTTTCTTTATCTAAGGAAGGAAAATTCCTCTTGATCTCCTCTCATATCCCCTTTTAGATGAACCATTATTTTCAGTTCGATGCATGTTCTTCCATATCTGTTTCTGTGCCTTTGGATGCATATATATTTGTAGGTAGAAGTAGGGAATTTTGTATATTTGTGTTTGCTTATGGGAATAAAGATGTTGTTCTGGAAGTTTTTTTTTTTTTTATATATAATATACCTGAAAGATTTCCCTACATCACTACACATAAATCTAATTCATTTTTCAACTTCTGCAATGTATTCAACCACAATTTTGATTTGCCTATTTCCCCTATTTGGACATTTTTATTGTTTTGAGTTTTTTGTTGTTGTTTTTCTTTTTTTACCACAAGCGAGTCTGCAGCAAATGTCTTTATATATGTATCTTTGTGCACATGCACACATCTTTGTGCAAATATTTCTTGGACGTATGCCAAAAGTGGAATTGATGAGTTAAGGTTATTTATATTTTAAGATTTAATAGACATTGCCAGATTGTTCTCCAAAATAGCTGAATAAGTAGATATTCCTACTAGCAGTATACAAGATTATCAACATCCTCACAGTCTTACTAACACTTGATGTCATCAAACATTCAAATTTTCCGTCAACCTAGTAGGCGAGAAGTGGTATCTCTTTAAATGCATTAATTTCATTTTTCTGGTGATCAGTAACACTGAGCATATTTTCATCACTCCATGGCCATTTTGATATCTTTTCCTATAAACTACTGATATCCTTGGTCATATTTCTATGGGTTCCTTCTGATTGCTGACCCCTGACTCAAGTGACTCAGCATCTGGTTGACCCTGATCTCTAATTGACAGCACGAATAGAGCATGGGCCTTGGAGTCAGTCATATCTAGATTCAAACCCCAGTTGTGCTACTGCCTAGGTGTGGTGCTATGGCAAGTTATCCACTTATGCTGATCTCCTGCTTTCCCATCTATAACACGAGTACAATCACGCCTACCATGCAAAGTGTGTTTAAGTGTACGCACACCTGTATTAAGATGGAGATACATGTGAAAAGGCCAGTAGACCATTTTGATTGATCTAATGGAGGGATCAATTCTGCCCAGGTTTATCCTGAATTCTGGCCGGGTTTGAAGCTTGGGCTCCTCGATTTGGTATTTACCCTAATCCCCAACAATAAGGGTCGCTGACTCACACACTCTAAATACATCCCAGTGCTAAAGCTGATGCACAGTGGATCTCTGTATAATTATTTCATTTCCCTGCTTGGATTCTGAAACTGAGGTTTAGTTGGCCTTCTGAATTCACCATATTTTCATGTCTCTTTCTTCTATACATGCCCACTCCCACTGTGCTCAGCCATCTGACCGCCATGCTTTGTACTAGACTGTCATGTCAGACTGAATCCCCAGCCCTCCCCCCTCCCATTGCTCTTTTATTGACCGAGCCAAGATTTGACCCCTTTATTTTCAGATGCCTAAGCTCCTGTTCTTAACCAGTGCTAATAGCTCTACAAATATAACTCCTAGATCTTTGACTTAATCTCTCTGGGCTTCAGCTTCCTTATCTGTCCACAGAAGTAATAATGCCAAGTCCGCACTACCGTTCCATGGATTCAGAGGAGATCATATACTTAGCCCAATGTCACCAGCCCTCCCTTGTCTTCTCGTCTCACTCACAAACTGTCACAACAATAGCTTTAACTTTTCTTTCCTTATTTGTTTTATTATAATCCCTTTATATAGTAGATCCTTAGTACATAGTGAGTTTTATCAAGATTCAGTGGGCATTTTTCTGGCTTCCTTTTCAGAAACACAACCAGAGGTAAAATGTTAAAATGATGATGACTAATTCTGATGAAAACTGAAGTAATCTTTGCTAGCCGTGGTCTCACATTGTGGCTTTGGCTAAATGCGGAATGACCTGTTAAAAATTAAAAATTAGTTACTGGGATTTAGGGAATAAGATTTTATAGGGATTATTAATTTTCCAAAGAGATATGTCCTAGGCTAGATGAGACATTTCCCTGGTCGTGCTGGCTGGCCTTTTGCATGTCATTGCATCTTTGTCCATAAAAAAGGCCAGTGCAATAGGCCAGAGGAAGGGATGCTTGACTTTAAAAGATTTTTAAAAAATACAGGGTCCAAAGAGGTGGGTAAAATCTGACTAATGAAAGTTTTACATGATATCCGGAGCCAAGAGAGGTCAGCACTGCTGTTTTGTAAAGGAATTGATGGCATCATATCTACCAGGTGGCAGTGTGACCACTGTGGCAGGTCAGTTCTCCAGGAAAGATGGTGGGAAAGATGGGCTGGGAGACAGGGCATGTCTCTGTGGAAAGGCAACCAAACACTTCCTTCAGCTTCTACTCTATGCCTCATCAAATGGGTATTGAGGCAGCTTATCATCTGTCAATCAAATGGATTGTTTGATTTTTCAAAAAAAAATCAATATTGCTTATTTTGCACTGAATTTTCCAGTTACTTTGATGGCTCCCCAACCAGGACAAGACAATGGAAAGGGTGGTCAAGAAAAATAATGGCTTTTGAGGAGTCTTACTTTGGTCAATTTTATGCAACAGAGTAAACACCTTCCTTTTCTACTCCGACTTTTTTTCCTCCTGAATTAATTTTCTGAATTAATTTGATCCTGGAGTTGCCTGTCAGATAAATGTTTGTTGACATGTGAGCATGGGAAGGAGCCCACTGGGGGTTCCTGAGGGGCACAGTGGGTTAAGCATCTGACTCTTGGTTTCAGCTCAGGTCATGATCTCAGGGTCTTGAGATTGAGCTCCGCCTCGGGCTCTGTGCTCCGCAGAGTTGGCTTGAGATTCTTTCTCCCTCTCCCTCTGCCTAACCCCCACCTCTCTCTCTCTTTCTCTCTCTCAAATAAATAAAGTCTTAAAGAAGAAAAAGCAAAAGAAAATGAGCCCCGTTGGATCTCTGCTCCTCAGGACTCATATTTTCTCCCTGTCTTCCTGTCTCACTCTCATGCTGTCCTAAAGACAGTTTTGGGGTGTGTGTGTGTGTGTGTGTGTGTGTGTGTGTGTGTGTCTGTGTTTTCTTAATTGCGGTTTCTTTCCAGCTGGATTCCAGCCTTTCTTTTCACTTGGTGAGAAGCATTCACAAATATGTTGTAGAGGATGTGCTAATTAATGGATGTCCAAACATCTGGGAAGAAACAAGCAAAGTTACAGTTAACACGTAATAAACAAATACAGAAAGGGCGGACAGTTTGAACACATCAAAGAGACTGCTTGGAGGAATTGTGTACTCTCTCTGCACCTGTTTCCCAGCACAGTTTCATTTGGAAGGGAAGATAATTTTTGTCTCACTCTTTGTGTGTCCTAACTTAATGCCTTACCCTGTAAACTAAACCATTCTACATTCAGCAGGGAGGTCTTTTGGGAAGGGGAGGAATGAGGATTCGGTTGGCAATCCGCAGACACTCAGGAGCTTTTGTGAAGGAGCATGCGTGTATATGCACACATATCGATTAAAATGCTTCAACTCTCACCTTTCAGCCAGCCTGAAATTGTTCCTTCTCTTTCTCTTTCCCAGTTTTCCCTGTTCTAGGATGGGGGAAAAAGCCCTTCTTCCAAACTCTGTTGCTCTCCTTCAGAGAAATTCATTTAATGATGAGACTAACTTGGTGTTAAAATTAGGAGTCCGAAAAATGACCTAAAATTCAAAACTTCGTAAGTTATTGAGAATAATAAAAATAATAGCTACATTTACTGAACACGTACTATGTGGTAGGCGCATTTAAGTTTAATTCTAATAGGAACCCTATAAGGAAGACACTGGTATTATGGTATTATCTTCATCTTATAGCTGAGGAAACAGGCACACAGAATCTATGTAACCTGAGTAAGGTCAGGAGCTACATAGTGTAGCAGAGCATGCATGTTACACAGTACATCTGAAGAAAGAAATAGAAGAATAAAGTCTCAGGACCGGAGCACCTGACGGGGACTGCTGTGGTTTGGGATAGGTCTATAGGCACGTATTGATTCATGGAGTGCCAGGATGGCATTTGAGACCCTTTCAAAGGACAGCTGCATGATTTATTGTCTTAACTGGGATAATTTTTTATAAGAGGATTAGGGGCACCTGGGTAGTGCCGTCGTTAAGCATCTGCCTTCAGCTCAGGGCGTGATCCTGGATCCCTGGGATCAAGCCCCGCATCAGGGTCCTCTGCTGGAAGCCTGCTTCTTCCTCTCCCACTCCCCCTGCTTGTGCTCCCTCTCTCGCTGGCTGTCTGTCTCTGTCAAATAAATAAATAAAATCTTTAAAAAAAAAATAAGAGGATGGATTAGCAGGCATCAATTGGGCCCTCACTGAGCTTACTGAGACACATGGGACTCCTACATTTCTCCTCCTGTGATATGGGCTCTAGTCACACTAAAGCATCTTGTTCTGCTTTTATTCATGTGTTTTCCACTTTATAGAGTGACCTCCTCCCCCTGATTTCTTGGCAAACACATAGTAAACACATATTGAATTGGATTGATTATCCACTGACGATTCTGACATTGAATTATCTCATTCAGGATGCATGGTGATATGATATTATGATGTCATAGGACATTCTGTCAACATTTTTTAACAAATTCAAATTAATGTAAATAGTAGTGACTAAACAAAATCAATAAGAAAAAAGAGCAGAAAAAAATTGGTAACTGAGTTAAGGTCCTTGTCTGATAGATTTGTTTTATTGGGAGGAAGTTACTTAACTGTCTGGACGTCTTTGTACTTGTTTTAAGAATGAATGAATCATCATTGGAGATCCTAAATCTCTTCTTCCATTACTCACTTTCTAAAACATGCCTGTCAAGCTTATCCTAAAAGAATCTCCAAATGTTTTGCACAGCCATTGTCCTCTCTGCAAACCAAGACCTTGTGATGAGATGTGTTTACCAGATAATTAAAATGACACACTTTCCATCTACTAGGAGATAATAGGAAGAAAACATGAGCAGTGTTGAAATGTTGCTTGTCCATAAAGTTGTTATAATTATAAGACAATGATGTTTGGAAAGATATCCATTTGAAATGGCTATATTTTCTTTTTAAAAATAAACTTTTTATTTTAAAACAGTTTCAGATTTGCAGCCAGGAAGATAGTATAGCGTTCTTTCCAACCCACATTGAATTTCTGCTTATTAACATTTTGCATTAGTATGGTAAGGTTGCCACAATTCATAAACCAATATTGTTGCATTATTATTCATGTCTTTCTACAAGTAAGATCCCCTCTGCACACACAGCTATTTTCAAAATATCCTCTTCTTTGGTTTTCTGTAGTTTAAATACAATATGCATAGGCACAGCTTTTTTTTTTTTTTTTTTTTGTATTTATTCCACATGGTGTTCTCTAAGCTTTCTGGATCTGTGATTTGGTGTCTATCATTTATTTTTGGGAAGTTTCTCATCAGTACTAGTTTACGTGTTTCTTCTGCTCTATTCTCTCTTTCTTCTTCTGGCATTACAATCATGTGTATATTACATCTTTTGAAAGTTTCCCATTGCTATTGAATGTTCTCTTCTTTTTATTTTTTTTTTTTTTTTTTTTTTTTTTTTTTTTTTTTTTTTTTACTATTTATTTTTCTCTTTCCATTTCAATTTGGGAAGCTTGTGTCTTCAAACTCACAGAATTTTTTGCTTTAACTTTGACCAGCCAGTGGGTTAGCCCATAAAAAAATTCTTTATATATGTTATGGTGGTATTTTTTCTTTTTATTTCGACCCTTTCCATTTGACTTGTTCTTAGAATTTTTATCTTGGCTTACTTTACTTATCTGTTCTCTCATGTGGTCTAGTTTTTCCATTAGATTCCTTAACATATGAATAGTAAGTATTTTAAATTCCCTGTGTTAAAATTCCAGCATCTCTATCACATCTGAGGTGGGTTTTAATGCGCAACCTCTCCAAACTCTGTTTCCTTCTTGTCTTTTAGTATGCCTTGTAATTGGTTGTTGAAAGCTGGACACGAGGTATTTGGTAACAGGGACTGGAATAAGTAGGACTTTAGCGTGAAGTGTTATGTTGGTTTCAGTGGTAGTTGGCCTTTATCTAATGTTTTTGTAGCTGTAGGGGCCAGAGGCTTCACATTCCTCTAGTGTTCTTGTTTTGTCTCCCTCTTGACTTTGGCTCCCTTGAGTTCTCCTCCAAGAGAGTCTGTGTCTTGCACTTATTTCAACTGTAATCTGTATGACTATTATGGTGTTGTAGCCATAGTTCTGTGCTGCAAAGCCTGGGGAGAGGGAAGTGTTCTACCAATGCCACTTCAACCCCAGTCTTCCCATGAGCTTTCTTCTCTGGGCTCTTACTTCCAGAAGTGTCTTTGTTTAGAGTTCCTCCTGCCCCTTTGTTGAGAAAGGAACTCTAGAAAGGATGATTTCTCCCATGGCTTCAAGACAAATTCTGTTAAAGTGTTTTCATCCAGGGAAGGCTCTGGCCATATTTCACAAGGATTATTCTTTCTCTCCTCCTACCAGGGCTAGGAAGGGATCTTTCTAGACCTTATCCATGGAACAATTCCTGTATATTCTTGGAGACAAGTTCCACAAAAGTGTGGGAGCCCCCCCAACTAAGGTAACAACCCAAGGGGTTCTTAAACTCAAGTTAGGCCATATTCACCCTCCAAGAGTTCATTGAGATGATCATTCAATTTATGACTTCAATGGTTTATGCTCTATGTAAACAGATCTTGGTTGTGACTTTTTGAATTAACCCCTCCCTCCAGAGTCCAGGCTGGTCATTTGCCCTGCAAAATCATTTTTCTGATGAGTCCACAGAAGTCATTTGAATTTCAGTTCGCCCAGCTTTCTCTTGTAAGGATGGGAGTGATAAGTTCAAAGTTCTTTACATGTCAGAGATGAAACTGGAAGTCTCTACATTTTCTTTTGAAGAGGTGAATATCTCGCATCCTGGTACGCTTTTATGGAGGTGTAAGGGTGATGATTATTATTTTCTTTTAAAAAAAGATTGTATTTACTTATTTATTTGAGGGAGAGAGAGTGTGAGCATGGGAAGGAGCCGAGGGAGAAAGACAAGCAGACTCTGCTCTGAGCATAGAGCCTGACGAGGGGCCTGATCCCAGGACCCTGAGACCATGACCTGAACTGAAATCAAGAGTCAGATGCTTAACCTACTGAGCCACCCACGCACTCCAATTATTATTTTTAAAGAACTGAACCATCAGGGACAATTTAGGAAACTTCCTCACCTTGGCTGTATTATCCTTCCACACCTGTGGCTGGAGAATCATATGAATAATTTTCCCTAAGTTGGTTTTGCCCTGGAGGTATTTCTTTTTATTCAGATGCTTGAGAACAGAAGAGAGTAGGAGCTTTCATAGATGGGCTCTATTTAAGGATGTCACCATTATATTTGCATTTTATAATTGTTTCTCCAAAGAGTGTTGTGAGCTGAATCATAGCAGACTCATCTCTCCTTCTCACCCTCATCTCTATCTTTATTGTGTTGAGTTGGAGAATTTTAACTAACTTTATTTCCATCCTCCAAAGGGATGTTTGGATTTCTGCAACCACAGCATATTTCCCTAGCTAGAATGCCAAATCACTGCATTCCCTGAAGGTCCTGGGTTCCAGGGAGTCCAGTGAAGCTCTTCAGAGAGACTTTTTAGGAAGCAGAGGATGGATGGCTCAGGGATACTGATTCCCCAGTTTCCTCTGCCCCAACTCCTCCAATTAAAAAAAGAAAACAGATTGATAAAACACTGTCCAGAATGTTTAGAGTCCGAGATGAATTCTAAATGTTCGCTATTACAGCACACACATTTATACACAAAGAGATTTGAAGGTTTTCTGATTTCAATTAAGATGATTATCTTCTCTGAGTGATGGTTTCTCCCTTTTTTCTCTCCAGAAATCCCTCTGGCTGATCTATTTTAAAAGATTATTAGCTAGGGATAGCTAGGCTCACTTGTATTGAGTCTACTTTCCTCTAGGTCTCTTTGTCTTAAATTCTGAAGTCTCTTTTCCTATCCTGCTAAAGGTTAGCAGCTCGAAATCAAGGACATGAGTCATTGTTACTCTTCATGTAAAAGATAAGCTCTGTGGCTTTTATGGCAAAAAATGTAAAAGATTCTAGAAATGACATAGAAGCCAGAGAGATCATTTGGGGCTGTGAGAAGTCCTTCACTATCTAAATCAGAAGATCAAGGTCAAATTGCTATCATGCCTATTAGTGCGTGGGTTTTATTGGTCAAATTACCAACCCTCTGTTTTCAGTTTCCTCATCCGTTCAATGGGAGTAATGACACCTGCTCTGTCATCTGACAGTCATTGAAAGTTCTAGTGAATGCATAAATATCAAGTCTCTGTGAAGCATGATGTACATAAATGTTCGTCTTATACTTCCCTTAGCCATATTTGAACATGGCAGCCCATTAATGTTCTGAAACAAATCATGGGTACTTGTTGGTGCGGGGATATCCTCCTGGACCTGCAACTCTCGGTGGAATGTGAGCCATGTAATAGTCTTGAAAAACTTTCCTCAATACAAACTGGAGAACAGTGAAAAGCTTTTAATTGAGGGGACAAATGATACATCCCAAATAATACATTCAGCTTCCTAACAGAGCATGTTTCCAAAGCCAAATGCTACTTAGATTCGTAGGTTCCTAAAACAGGTTATGCAAGGGTAATGTATTGAAATTCATCATTTAAAAGAGACGTATCATTCATGATTTATGGTAAGAACCCAAGTAACTATTGTTAATAGGGATGAAATTCAAATCTCACTGATGAATGCTTTAAAATGTTATCTTTCCACATTATTTTTAGGAAGCTGCCCCTATATGTTTGATCTACTGTACTTACTGTGCCAAGCACGCCTGTGAATATCTAATATACCAATTGACCCTGTTCTGGCCCCAGGTTTCAAATATTCTTCATACAAGACTGCAGATACAGAGTATATATTTAAAATGTGGGGTGGGGTAGAAGAGAAAGAGAAAAAGAGTGTGCAAAATGTGAGAGAGAAAATATATGCATACTAAGTACATACAACAGTTTTTCAAAATCAGACTTTTTTTTTAATTTATGATATTTGTGGTCTTTAGAAAGAGTTTTCTTTCCTTGATTTTCCCACTGAAAATCCTCTGACATCTCAGTCACACACATCCAGACCTCACATGGGGAATTTAATTCCAGATTACTAATATCAGCTCATGCTAACAATGTTTTCTGGGAGCACCTGGGTGGCTCAGTCATTAAGCATCTGCCTTTGGCCCAGGGCATGATCCCAGGGTCCTGGGATCGAGCCCCACATTGGGCTCCTCCACTCGGAGCCTGCTTCTTCCTCTCCCACTCCCCCTGCTTGTGTTCCGTCTCTTGCTGGCAGCGTCTCTCTCTGTCAAATAAATAAATAAAATCTTTAAAAAAAACAACAACAATGTTTTCTGATCAGTCAATGCCTTAAAGCATCTTAGGATTAAAAGAGGTCAGTTTCTGTCTCTCTGGACTTTTGCTATTAAACTCTCTTTTGTGCTCAATCTCTCATAATATCACTATCACAGAATATTTGCCCATCGCTAGGTATTACACCCCTCTACCACACCACACCACACCACACACACACACACACACACACACACACACGCACACACACAGTGGAAACTGAGCTCCAGAACGGTTCGTGGACTCCCCTGAGGTCACACACACATTGCTGACTTAGGATTCAAATGTCTAAGCCTTCTGAAATCTCAACTGCTTTCTTCACATTAAATGATTTTGATCTCCAACTCCTAACACTTATTTTGGGAGAGCAAAATGCATGGCTTGGCTTCTCTAGCCAGTGGATTCCAATACTGAGAACATATTTTGCATTCTAACTGGAAAGCCTTTCAATATGCTACTCTCTTGGATGAAGAATTTAAAATTGGTTTCCATCCTCATTCTCCCCAATTGTTCACTGCAACTGAGTGGGAAGATTCTAGGAGGTTTCTTATGGTTTCTGTAGACACTTTTTTTTTTTTAACGGAGTTATAAGTTTCAAAAATATCTTGTTAAGGTCTTAAAGTTGATGAGTTTTGACTATTGAAAGTACCTGTGTAACGGCCACCCAAATCAAAACAGAGAACATTTCCACCTTCCCAGAAGTTTTCCTCCTGAACCTTTCCAGTATTCTCCTTCCTGTACCCCAAAGAGGCGATCGTCTCCTGATAGTATTTAGTCTTTGGATTCTCATTTATTTTGCTTATGCAGAGGATATTCTTGAGATTGGTCCATAGTGTTGTATTTATCAGTATTTCTTCATTTTGTTGCTAAAGAATATTCCATTCTAGTGATATGCTACTATGTGTTTATTCACATACCTCTTGATGGCTAATTTCTTTCTTTCTTTTTTTTTTTTTATTAGTTTCAGAGGTAGAATTTAGTGATTCATCAGCTGCATATAACACCCTGTGCTCATTACATCAGGTGACTTTCCCAATGCCCATCACCCCAGTTACCCCATCCCCTCACCCCCCTCCCCTCCAGCAACCCTCAGTCTGTTTCCCAGAGCTCAACATCTCTTACGGTTTGCCTCCCTCTAAATTTTCTTGATGGCTATTTTCAACTGAGTCTATTATGAGCAGAGCTGCTTTCAACTTTCTTGCGTAAGTCTTGTATGGATATATGTTTTCATTTCTCTTGAGTACATAACTAGGATTGGAATTGTTGGGGGTATAGGCTATATGTATGCTTAACTTCGTAAAAGAATTACCAAAGAGTTTTTGAAGTGATTTCTATGAGCAGTGTGTGAGTTTGGGATGTTTCATTTCCTCTACCACATTTGATATTATCAATCTTTCTATAAAAGTTAACCATTCCAGAATATATTAAATGGCTTTTAATTGTGCTTTCAGTTAGCATTTCCCTGAGGACTAATTTAGTGTCTTATCATAAGCTTATTGTCAGTCCATACAGTTTCTTTGTGACTTATCTGTAGTCTTAAGCCTTTGGCTCATTTTGAAAACTGCATTTTGTTGTCTTTGTTGTTGCTGTTGTTGTTGTTGTTGTGATTTCTAGGAATTCTTTATATATTCTGGATATAATTTCTTTGTCCAATATTGTGTATTATAAACTTTTTCTTCTTGTCTGTTACTTGCCAACTTATTTTCTTAATGGTGCTTTATTATGAATGCACACTTTTAATTTTGATGAAGTCTTATCAATTATATTTTTCTTTTATGATTGATGATTTCTATATTCTGTTTAAGAAAATTTTGCCTAAACCAAATTTGTGAAGATATGCTCCTCTATTTTCTTCTAGAGGTTTTATGGTTTTAACTTTTAGGTTTAGGTCTCTGTGTCATCTCAAATTAATTTTTGTGCCTGGAGTGAGTGTGAGGTCAAGAATTATATTGTTTATTTGGGCATCTATTTGTTCTAGCACTGTCTGTTGAGAAGAACAAGCCCACTTCATTTATTTAATTCAGCACATGAATACCTCCTGTTAACATTGGGAAATGATATTACCAGTGTTCCATGCATTTTCAGAGGCATGTGGGTGACTTTATCTGTACGTCAAATATTACGGATCATATCACCATGCCTTTGCATATGCAATTTCATCTGCTGCAATATCATTTTTTTCTTAGTACGACCCAAAACACAGCTTAATAGTCTCAGAAACCTTCCTTGAATTTTCCCATATGGTACAGCTAAATCACTCTTGGGTTCTTGTATAGCACTGTGAATTTCTCTTTCAAAATGCTTGTCTTACGGCATGTTAATTTTCTCTTTATTTGACTCTCTCCACAATAAGACAGTGATTTACTTGAAGACAGCTTTGTCTTTTTATCTCTGTATCCTTAGTGCTTAGCACTGTGACAGGGGGAAAAAAAAAAAAAAGGTAGCCAACTCAATTCATGGTTTTTATCAAATTTGTCCTGGATCGTCCAAAGAAGCAGTGGAACATCATAGGCTTTGTAGTGAGATCATTTTGATTTCTAATCTCTTTTTTTTAAAATTTTTTATTTTTAATGAATTTTTATTATATTATGTTAGTCACCATGCAGTACATCCCCGGTTTCCGATGTAAAGTTCGATGATTCATTAGTTGCGTATAACACCCAGGTGCATCATGCAATATGTGCCCTCCTTACTACCCATCACCAGTCTATCCCATTCCCCCACCCCCACCCCTCTGAGGCCCTCAGTTTGTTTCTCATAGTCCATAGTCTCTCATGTTTCATTCCCCCTTCTGGTTACCCCCCCCTTTCTTTATCCCTTTCTTCCCCTACCGATCATCCTAGTTCTTAATCTCATTTCTGCCACTCACTAGCAATTTAAATTGGAGCCAAAAAACTAAACAATCTGGAAGAGATGGAGGCCTTCCTGGAAACCTATAAACTACCAAGACTGAAACAGGAAGAAATAGATTTCTTAAATAGGCCAATTAACTATGAAGAAATTGAGTCAGTGATAAACAACCTTCCAAATAATAAAACTCCAGGCCCAGACGGTTTTCCTGGGGAATTCTACCAAACATTCAAAGAAGAAATAATACCTATTCTCCTAAAGCTATTTCAAAAAATAGAAACAGAAGGAAAGCTACCAAACTCATTCTATGAGGCTAATATTACCTTGATCCCCAAACCAGGCAAAGACCCCCTCAAAAAGGAGAATTACAGACCGATTTCTCTAATGAATATGGATGCCAAAATCCTCAACAAGATCCTTGCTAATAGAATCCAACAGTACATTAAAAGGATTATCCATCATGACCAAGTGGGATTCATACCTGGGATGCAAGCATGGTTCAACACTCGCAAATCAATCAATGTGATACATCATATCAACAAGAAAAGACTCAAGAACCATATGATCCTCTCAATTGATGCAGAAAAAGCATTTGACAAAATACAGCATCCTTTCCTGATTAAAACCCTTCAGAGTGTAGGAATAGAGGGTACATTTCTCAATCTCATAAAAGCCATCTATGAAAAGCCTACTGCAAGCATTATTCTCAATGGGGAAAAGCTGGAAGCCTTTCCCTTAAGATCAGGAACACGACAAGGATGCCCACTCTCGCCACTATTATTCAACATAGTACTAGAAGTCCTTGCAACAGCAATCAGAAGACAAAAAGGGATCAAAGGTATCCAAATCGGCAAAGAAGAAGTCAAACTGTCTCTCTTTGCAGATGACATGATACTCTATATGGAAAACCCAAAGGAATCCACTCCCAAACTATTAGAAGTTATAGAACAATTCAGTAAGGTGGCAGGATACAAAATCAATGCCCAGAAATCAGTTGCATTTCTATACACGAATAACGAGACTGAAGAAAGAGAAATTAGGGAATCCATCCCATTTACAATAACACCAAAAACCATGCGTTACCTTGGAATTAACTTAACCAGAGACGTAAAGGACCTATATGCTAGAAACTATAGATCACTTTTGAAAGATATTGAGGAAGACATAAAAAGATGGAAAAATATTCCATGCTCATGGATTGGAAGAATTAACATAGTTAAAATGTCCATACTACCCAGAGCAATCTACACTTTCAATGCTATCCCGATCAAAATACCGAGGACATTTTTCAAAGAACTGGAACAAATAGTCCTTAAATTTGTATGGAACCAGAAAAGGCCCCGAATCTCCAAGGAACTGTTGAAAAGGAAAAACAAAGCTGGGGGCATCACAATGCCGGATTTCGAGCTGTACTACAAAGCTGTGATCACAAAGACAGCATGGTACTGGCACAAAAACAGACACATCGACCAATGGAACAGAATAGAGAACCCAGAAATGGACCCTCGGCTCTTTGGGCAACTAATCTTTGATAAAGCAGGAAAAAACATCCGGTGGAAAAAAGACAGTCTCTTCAATAAATGGTGCTGGGAAAATTGGACAGCTACATGCAAAAGAATGAAACTTGACCACTCTCTCACACCATACACAAAAATAAACTCCAAATGGATGAAAGACCTCAATGTGAGACAGGAATCCATCAAAATTCTAGAGGAGAACATAGGCAACAACTTCTATGACATCGGCCAGAGCAACCTTTTTCACGACACATCTCCAAAGGCAAGAGAAATAAAAGATAAAATGAACTTATGGGACTTTATCAGGATAAAGAGCTTCTGCACAGCCAAGGAAACAGTCAAAAAAACTAAGAGACAGCCCACGGAATGGGAGAATATATTTGCAAAGGACACCACAGATAAAGGACTGGTATCCAAGATCTACAAAGAACTTCTCAAACTCAATACACGAGAAACAAATAAACAAATCATAAAATGGGCAGAAGATATGAACAGACACTTTTCCAATGAAGACATACAAATGGCTAACAGACACATGAAAAAATGTTCAAAATCATTAGCCATCAGGGAAATTCAAATCAAAACCACACTGAGATACCACCTTACGCCAGTTAGAATGGCAAAGATAGACAAGGCAAGAAACAACAATTGTTGGAGAGGATGTGGAGAAAGGGGATCCCTCCTACATTGTTGGTGGGAATGCAAGTTGGTACAGCCACTCTGGAAAACAGTGTGGAGGTCCCTTAAAAAGTTAAAAATTGAACTACCCTATGACCCAGCCATTGCACTACTGGGTGTTTACCCCAAAGATACAGACGTAGTAAAGAGAAGGGCCATATGCACCCCAATGTTCATAGCTGCATTGTCCACAATAGCCAAATCATGGAAGGAGCCGAGATGCCCTTCAACAGATGACTGGATTAAGAAGCTGTGGTCCATATATACAATGGAATATTACTCAGCTATCAGAAAGAACGAATTCTCAACATTTGCTGCAACATGGACGGCACTGGAGGAGATAATGCTAAGTGAAATAAGTCAAGCAGAGAAAGACAATTATCATATGATTTCTCTCATCTATGGAACATAAGAACTAGGATGATCGGTAGGGGAAGAAAGGGATAAAGAAAAGGGGGGTAATCAGAAGGGGGAATGAAACATGAGAGACTATGGACTATGAGAAACAAACTGAAGACTTCAGAGGGGAGGGGGTGGGGGAATGGGATAGACTGGTGATGGGTAGTAAGGAGGGCACGTATTGCATGGTGCACTGGGTGTTATACGCAACTAATGAAGCATCAAACTTTACATCAGAATCAGGGGATGTACTGTATGGTGATTAACATAATATAATAAAATAAAATTAATTATTAAAAAAAAAATAAAATAAAATACACCAGCAAACCCATAAAAAAAAAAAATTGGAGCAAGTTATTTAATAGCTAAATTTTGGTTTATTTTTCTATAACTAATAGGTATGTAGAACTACTTTTAGTATATTTATAATAAAAAAGAAATAGTGTCCAGTCCAGAATAACTACTAAATAAATGAGAACTAACAAATTCTTTTGATACCAAAAAGGCAAATGAAAGGTTTATATATGAGCTCTGCTGATCTCCAGGGACTTTTTACTTAACAGTTAGGTATAAAATGCTCTGCTATCTTTTATCCATTAACACAGAGTCACAATTTGGACACAGTATCCAAGATACCTTTTCAAAATGCAACCCACTCTATGATCTATTCTGTCGCTATCAGTCACACTGAAAATATTGAAAACAAGCAGAAATCAAGTCTTGGAATAATGATATCACATCATTATGGAATTTCACTGAGGCAAAATGCATTCCACACTGCAAAGCTGTAATTCTATATGGACCTCCTGGGGACATCATACATAGAGGAGTCGAACATGTCCCTGGAACTCCAGAGATAGGGCTGTGGCCCTACTTCACATAACTTCCAGGGAAATCATCTGAGCTATTAGACAGGCAGCCCAAAAAGCCATATTCCTAGGTCGACTCCCCGGAAGTTCTACCCACCACCCTCTCCCCAGGTTATCTTATGCGCTCCGCATCTGTCCCACTTGCAGGCACTTGAGAAGCTGACAGAATTGCAGTATTTACCCTCCAAAATGCTTTTAAGTAGCATTTTAAATACACTATTTTCTCACATTGGCACTCATGGCCCCCGTACAGCATGGAGGATGTAAATCACCTCCTCGCTCATTGGCTTTCATGTGTGTTGAATGCTGTTCTAAATTGACCTGATACCTATTAAACCTGAAGTGGACTTTTAAGATCTGAAGTACATTTAATCAATGGGGCATTAGATTGAATAAATCATAGCAGAGATGAATTCCTTAAATTGATACCGTCTTTAATGAGCATTGCACTTGATTTAATAATCTATTTATTAAATACATAAAAAAATGGTAAATTGAACATTTGCCTCGGAGCAAGCAATTAGGGCTGTTTTCATTCCATATTTATTTTTCCAAGTTGAGACAATATTTGTTAAGTCTTAAGCATATTGAATAAATCCTGGAATCACTTTTTTTCAATAAGACTCTAAATATTAAATCTTAGTGTTGGTTACACTCAGCTCCTTGTTAAATTATAGAAAGTGCTAACAAGCATGCAGGAAGATTTACTAATTCTACAATAACTAGTATTGAATCTCAGGAGGTTACAAAATCTGCATAATATTTAATAAATCTGGGTTAAGATTGGTTAAATCTTTTTAACCTCCATTAAATCCAATGAAGAATGTGTTAAAGAGGCTTGTCGTATTGAAGCAAACTTTAAAAGAATATCAATATTTTCTCCCAAATCTCATTAAACTGACATGTGGTTTTTGGATTTCCTTTATTTCCTTTTGAATCATTGCTGGTTATTACTTACATATTTATCTGTAGAAAGTAGCTTTCTTGTTCCTAAATCCCTTCTCCTCTAGGCCGATTCAATTCCTGAAGGCCTTGCACAAGCCTTGGGAAATCGCCGTGCCTTCTTCCAGTTGGTCCTTAGACAAACCTGGATGTTCCCAATCTGTGCTTCTGCCCCTTGCTTCCCAATCTTTGATGAAAATGAACAATTCATCCCCTTCGGATGTGTAAATCTCTTATTCCAGTACATCAAGATAAAGGTCGTCGACTACATTAATAATGATTCCTTACTTGTGTTACTAATAACATCTTACATTTTTAACCCTGAAACTATTTTAAAAATCTAATTTACTCTTCTCTGCGATGCCAGGCCAGATACTCATCTCCTATAACTCAATGGGATCATTTATCTCCACTCATTTCTGGGAGAAGAAGCCAGCCTGAGACAGCAGTTTATTTTCCATATTTCATTTTGCCTGAGTAATGAAACCAGACTCTCCAATTCTAATCAATCAATACACATTTATTAAGCTCCTACTAAGTGTTCACATTTTTTCTTGTGTGAAAGAGTTTGTTTTTCTAGCACTACAATCTGATTAGGGAAACTCATTCAATTCAACAAATATTTCTTGAGTGCCTATTGAGCATGGCATAGTGTCAGGAAAGTGATATAAAGATAAAAAAAAATATGATGACTTCCCTCTGAATGCTGCTATCCACTAATGTGGGACAGAGAGGTGAAAAGAGGTGTTTTAGTAAAATGGTGAGTATTTTCATGAAAATGTAGGGAGCATGAGGAACACAGGAAAATATGCTGTAGTCAGATTTTATTTATCTATTTTCCAGCTTTATTGAGGTATGCTTGACAAATCAAATTGTGATATATTTATTTTTTTAAGATTTTTATTTATTTATTTGAGAGAAAGAACAAGTGGGGGGGCAGAGGGAGAAGAAGGCTCCTTGCTGAGCAGGGAGCCCAATGCAGAGCTCGATCCCAGGACCCCGAGATCATGACCTGAGCTGAAGGTCATGCTTAACCACCTGAGTCACCCAGGTTATGCCAGCCCCAAATTGTGATATATTTAAAGTGTACAAAATGATGATTTGATATAAATACTCATTGTAAAGGGATTCTTCCCTGGAGTTAATTAATGCCATCCATCACCTCACTTGATGATGATGATGATGGTGGTGGTGGTGGTGATTGGTGAGAACATTTAAATTCTATTCTCTTAGCAATTATGCTAAAGCACTAAATAATAATCATTATTACACTAAAATTATAATTTTAATTACACAATAGTGTAATTATCAGCTGTAGTCTCCATGTTATATATTAGATCTTCAGAACTTACTCATCTCATAACTGACAGTTTGTACTCTAACTAACCTTGCCTATTTTTCCCAACTTTCAGCCCTTGGCAACCACTTTTCTACTGTTTCTATGAGTTTGACTTTTTTTTTCCATGAATAAGTGATTCCACGTGGTATTTGCCTTTTCCCATCTGGCGTATTTCACTTAGCGTAATGCCTTCCTGATTCATCCGTGTTTTCCCAATACAAAATGACCTCCTTTTTTTTTAAGGCTGAATAATATTCCATTGTATACAGACACCACTGTCCATCCATTGATGGACATTGAGTTTGGTTCCGTATCTTGGCTATTGGAAACAATGCTGATATTAGCATGGTGGTGCTACATATGTCTCTTTGAGATGATTTCATTTCCTTTGGTTTCATACCCAAAAGTGGAATTGCTGGATCATATGGTACTTCCATTTTTAATTTTTTGAGGAACATCCATGTTGTTTTCCGTAGCAGCTGCCCCAGTTTACATTCCTATCAACAGTGTACAAGGGCTCAGTGTTTCAGAGGGAAGGTTTCTCCACATCCTCATCAGCATTGGCTCTCTTGTCTTTTTGATAATAGATACTCTAACAGATGTAACATAACATCTCATTGTGGTTGATTTGCATTTCTCTGATTATTAGAAATGCTGCATACCTTCACAAGCCCTTGTTTAGCCATTAATATGTCTTCTTTGGAAAAATTGTTAGGTCCTTTGCCAATTTTTTTTAAAAGATTTTATTTATTTATGTGACAGAGAGACAGCCAGCGAGAGAGGGAACACAGCAGGGGGAGTGAGAAAGGAAGCAGGCTCCCAGCGGAGGAGCCCGATGTGGGACTCGATCCCGGAACACCCGGATCACGCCCTGAGCCGAAGGCAGACGCTTAACGACTGCGCTACCCAGGCGCCCCACCTTTGCCAATTTTTAATTGGACCATTTCTTTATTTTTATTGTTATTAAGTTGCATGAGTTCCTTGTATATCTTGGATGTTAGCCTCTTATTGGATACGTGGTTTGCAAATATTTTCTCCCATTCCATAGTTTACCTTTTCATTTTCTTGATGGTTTCCTTTGCCATGCAGAAGCCTTTTTTAGTCGATGGAGTCCCATTTGTTTATTTTGGCTTTGTTACAAAGCTTTTGCTTTTGGTGTCATATCCAGAAATCATTGTCAAAACTAATGTCAAGTAGCTTACTTCCTCTGTTTTCTTCTAGGACTTCTATGTTTTCAGGTCTTATGTTCAAATCTTTAGTTCATTTTGAGTTGAATTGAGTGAATGATGTTTCATTCTTTTGAATGTGGTTGTCCAGTTTTCTCAACATCATTTATTGAAGAGACTATCCTTGCCCCATTGTATATTCTTGGCTTGTTTGCCCTAAGTTAATTTACCGTACATATGTGGATTTATTTTCAGGCTCTCTTTTGTTCCATTGATTTATGTGTCTGTTTTTATGCCAGTATCATAGTTTTGATGACTATGGATTTTGTAGTATAGTTTGAAATCAGAAAGTGTGAGGTATTTGGCTTTGTTCTTCTTTCTCAGCATTGTCTTGGCTGATTGGGATCTTTTCAGGTTTCATACAAATTTTAGGACTATTTTTTCTATTTCGGTGAGAAATGACATTGGAATTTTGATAGGGATTGCACTGAATCTATAGATCACTTTGGTAGGATGGACATTTCAACAATATTATTAATTTTTCCAATCCATGGACATGGAGTACCTTTCCGTTATTTATGTCCTCTTCACTTTTTTTCAGCTGTTTATTATAGTCTTCTTTGTACAAACTTTTTATCTTCTTGGTTAAATTCATTTCTAAATTTTATATTTCTTTGATGTAACTGTAAATGAGATTGTGTTAATTTCTCTTTCTGATAGTTCATTAATGGTGTATAGAAATGCAATTAATTAATTATTGTATATTGACTTTGTATCCTGCAACTTTACTGAATTTATTAATTCTAACAGTTTTTGGCAGAATTTTTAAGATTTTCCACCTAATACATTATGTTATCTACAAATAGATACAAATTTACTTCTTCCTTTCTGATTTGAATATCTTTTATTTTTTCCCCCCTAATTGCTATTCTAGTACTATGCCGAATAAAAATGGTTAGAGTGGGCATACTTGTCCTGTTCTTGATCTTAGAGTAAAAGCTTTCAGCTTGTCACTGATAAGTATGCTGTTACCTGTGGACTTGTCATAGATAGCTTTATAGGAGTTTTTAACCATAAACAGATGGTAAATTTTTCCAAATGCTTTTCCTGCATGAATTAAGATGATCATATGATTTTTGTCCTTCATTTTATGAATGTGGTGTATCACATTTATTGATTTGTCCATGTTGAAACATCCTTGCTTCCCTGGAATAAATCCCACTTGATCACGATGTATGATCCTTTTAATGTATTGCTGAATTCAGTTTGCTAGTATTTGGTGAGGATTTTTTGTCTGGGTTCATCAGGGATATTGATTGGCCTGTAATTTTATTTTCTTGAAGTGTCTGGTTTTGGTAGCAGGGTAATGCTGTCTGAGATCAGACAGTGTATGACATTAAGTGCCATGATGAAGAGAAGAGAAACCCAAGTGTGCATATAGGGATATCGATGACATCAATTTGGAAGAAAAAGTGCAAGAATAAAAGGTGATTCTAGTGTGACTGAGTGTGAGTGAGGCTGGAGAAGTTGGTGTTATTAACAGATGTGAATAGCACTGAGGGAGGGGACTGCTTGAAAGGGAAAAAAGAGCTCAACTATTTAACAAACTAAGTTGCAGATACCAGCTAGAAATCTACATGCAAAGACTCAACAGCAGTTGAAATTTAGGAGTGGAGAGATGGGAAACAAGAGCCAGGAAGAGACATATTTGGAAGTCATCTGCTCGGATAGCGTAGCCAAATCTATGAGGTTGCAAAAGGAGTGAGCAAAGAAAGAGAAGAACGCACAAGATGTGTGTCTGGAATTTTAAGGTGACCACCTGACCAGAGTAAAAGGATCCTATTTGTAAGTAATACAAAATAATGTTGCATTGTAATAAGGTTAGTAATTAGGAATGTGAAATTCAAATATATACATTTACGCTAAAAATATATTTGATTTTTTGTCAATTTTTACATTTTATTTTCATACAAGGTATACATGGATATATTTATCTAGTAAAATTTTCAAACAAAATAGAACTATGCAGGATAAAAAGGAAAAGCCTTTCTTTTCCTTTCCTTGTAGCTTATCTCAATAAGAACAGCTTGGGATGTATCCTTCCATAAAAATGCCTCAGGATATTTATAACTTTTTGTTTTGAAATAAATAAGACAATAAGTTGCTAAAATAGGGCAGTGAGTTCCCACATACTCTTCACCTAGCTTCTCTTAGTAATAACATCTTACATAGCCACAGCACAATATGAAAACCTAGAGACTGATATTGATAAAACAATTAATTAAATCACAGAAATTTTTCAGATTTTACCAGCATTTACATAAACTATAATAAATAATGCATATATATGTGTGTGTGTGTATGAAATATATAGATTCTAAATGCCTTCAATAAACAAAATTAGACGGAAAAACACTTTCATGACCAATAGTATGAACATTTGAGGGTAGACTTCTGGGCTTGCTCATGAATGCATGGACATTTACTATGTCTTAGCAGAAGAGGGCTATCAGGGTGAACAGGATGTCTATGGAAGGTCTATCTGACAACCAGCATGGAGGGTGGACTATAACCAAGAGACAAACATATCAGATTATGGCAGTAGGTCCATCCAGGAGGAATGTGGTGCCAGTTGAAAAGATAAAGGATGGCATCAGGATGTTAGCAGCTAAAAAGGAGAGGGACCAAGTGACCTGAACTGACAACAGTTCGGAAGAGCAATGAGCAATCAGTCAGGGGGATGATATTGATAATGACTGGAAGAAGAAGAAGAACCTGAAGGTATAGAAGAAAAGGAGAGATAGAATGAAAAAGATAGAATACGATAGGTAGAAAAAGATAGAATAGTAATGACTGTTGTGTGCCCCAGACCTGAGAATGCTGAATGGGGTGTTTTAAATATGAGAACAGAAGCGAAGAAATCAAATCATTCTGCCGTGATCTGACAGTTGATGCTCGGTCTGTATCAGGTAGAGGTATCTAACTTGAGGAGCTGGGATTTAACTAACATGTGAAGTTGTGTCTTAACTAATGCGTCTTAACTAAGAATAGTACCTAATTCATAGAGAGTGGCCACAAATTTTAATCATTATTGTTATCATCCTCATCTTCAGAAGAGAAGCTGAACCACATATATCCTGTGAATCTAGCTGAAGATTCAAATACCTCTCAGCACGCATTGCATATTTTTTCCTTTACCTTTTTATACCAATGGAAATTAAATTAATAAAGGAAGTATTCAGGTTATAGTATGTATCCAGAATCTATGTAGAAGCAGCTGGTGGGAGCCACCCAAGGAGTGGAAGGATGGTGCCATTGACCACGAAAGGGAGTTCAGAAGGTTTAATTATGGTGGGAAGATGCTGTGCTCTGTTTTAAGGTCGTGGTGACCGTCAGATATTTCCGCTGAATGTGTCCAGTAGGCAACTGAAGGCAGGAAACAGACTCTTGGTGATTAATGAGGATTTGCTTTGATTGAAGATGGGGCTGAAAATGTAAATGTAGGCATCATTAGCATAGACGTGATATTTAAAGCTATGAGAATAGATGGGTTCTCCCAGGGTGAGAGTTAAAGGGGAACAAAAGGCAGAAAGAAGTGGGCTTCTTAGAAGACCCACTGCAGAGGGTGAGGGTGGAAGGGAAGAGAGCCGGTGATGGAAAGAAAGAAGAGATGCAGGGATGAAGGTCAGAGAAAGCCAGTAAAAACATAGTCAAGGTCAAGCAAGAGCATGAGCTGTATCCTTGCAGCTGAGCAATGAATGAGGGTAGACATGAAGACGGTGTGATTGATCAAGTAATAAATAAACGAGCCACTGGAGAATTTTAAGGAATTGCCATGAAAACTCACTCTTGTGTGTATAAAAAATGTTATTCCATTTTATTTTGTTTATATTTTATATACATGTCAGTGGAAAAACAGTGTTATATAGGGGAAACGGAGTCCAATTCAAACTCAGGGCTGTCACTTACTGGCTATGAAGTCCTTAGAAAAGTAGCTTAACCTCCCTGAGCCTGTTTTATTGTCAGTAGGGTAAGAATATTCATAACTGCGTCATACAGTTAGTTTGAGAATTAAAATAATCCACATAAAACACGAGATTATTCCTGACGTATATAAAAGCTGACATATATAGCTATATATATAAATTTAGGTGCATACGTAGCAACAAAATACAATTCATCATTTTAACCAAGGCTGCTTGAAATAAGTGAGTTTTTTAAGTACTTAGGGGAGTAGGGTATTATCAGGAAGCAGTCTTTGAGGGATAACAATGCTTACGTTGTAAATCTGTGAAAATTAAATAAGATAATATATACAAAGTATGAAGCAAGAATACTTAGTACTTTGTGGTTAGTCAGCCAATGACCATTTCTTTCTTCTTAATTACATAAATGTATCTGTTCATTAAGTGTAAACTATAGAAGAAAAAATGGGGAGAAGATGGCCTCTTGAATACAAAATACTCTGAAAATATCTCCTAATAAGTTATCGCTTCCTGTCTTTGCCATTGATTGATAAAGAATCCCACTTTACTCTCTGTTCCAGCTGCCCATTGCTGTATAACAAATGGCCCTCAAATTTAGTGACTGAAAACGACAACAGCATCACTTTGCTTACAAATCTGAATTGAGTCAGGATCAGCAGGGACAGCTCAACTTTACCCGGTAGCAGCTGGGGGGTGGGCGGCGAAGGCTCACTGTTGAATATTGCGGAATTTCATTCACTTACACGACCAGCAGCTGTTGCTGGCTGTAGGCTGTAGGCTGGGACCCCATGTGGACTTTCCATGTAATCTCTTCTTCATGGCTGGTGGCTGGGTTAGAAGGGTGAGTGTCCCAAGAGGACCAGGCAGAAGTCATACGGTGTCACTTTGAATAAAACAGAAACATCGTGCTTAATATTCAAACAGGGCTTTGAGTACAGAGCTCATCTCATTTGCTGCTAGGTTGCTGTTCTTGAGCCTTTCCTCTATGGAAACTCTGAAACTGCTATCAGCTGAGGGATCTGTGATGGACCTCAGTCTGTGCTACTATATGTGCATGTGTGGATAGGTGGACGCATGATAGATGTACGCACACATGCCTGAAATCGTACGTACATATATGCATGCGTGCATATATACACACAAAATTTTGCCAAAATAATTTATGGAGAAAAATGTGTTACCTAACCCTTGGGCCTCAAATCTCACTACACCTCCAAACCAATCATACACAGTGTCCAGTCTAGCGAGCTGCTTGCCATGATCTGTCCTGGTTCCTTGACTTTCCATCTGTTTTACCTGGAATATTCTTAAATTTTGTTCAGTTATGGTTTTTTGCAGAGCCCGCATTGCCTTCTTACATTGTATCCCCACCAGTCCCCCTGGGCAGATCTGCTGTATTGATTACATAGTGTCTTTCTCCCCGTCTTGAAGATGTTTGTAGTATAAGACTATATAAAGAAGTTCTATTGGTAACAAACTATGTGAAATTATGGAGTCAGCAGGTTGGGCATGGAGACTGAATATATATTACACTCCTCATGGGAGGCAGCTTGACATAGCAGGGGAATGCAGTCTTAGCAACCAGAAGACCTGATTTAACCCATAGCACTGTCACTTACTAGCTCTGCGTCCTAAGCAAATTGCTTAATCCTTTTGAGCCCCTTTCTCTTCTTATGCCATTTTATCCCATACAGCTTGATCCTGCAAAGTCCTCCCTCCCCTGTAGCTGGCAGTGTGCTTCTGGCACGTCATGCCTGCCCTCTTCAGCCACCGAGAAAGGGAGGGGGTAGCTTGTGAACTCTCACATATTCACAAGGCTAATAATGCTTATACACATATGCACAGAAAAACAGGGAGATCATCTAGGATAAGTTGTGACTCAATATTTTAATATTTTCTGATTGTTGAATTAACCTGCTGGCTTACTCAAATCCAAGTTTATTTCTTTAAGTAAAAAAAATGGAGCCAAGTTTTGGTTGGTGCAGCCCGCGCTCAGTGGAGGCTTAATCGTCGGGGTACCGTATTCTGCCGTCGACATAGCGAGATCCCAAGTGAGAACGGCTCAAGAACATAAATCCACTGAGGACTCTGATATTTCAAGTTCCTAAAAGGACAATGTTTCAGAATTCTGCCCACATTCTTGCCTATCTCAGACAGGAGGAGATGGGTTTTTAGGAGAAACCTGTTGGATCCTCTCTCTTAAACTCTCCCTCAAGCCCATTATGGAAACTAGGTGGGAGAAGCAGCAACTTTGCATGTCTTTGGGCAAGTTCTTCCTTACCTAAAGCTACTGTAAAAGGAGGTGGGGAAGCAGCCCAGCTTTTCATCCACTCACCGTGTAGCTTGGTCCCGGGCTGTGTCTCCTTGAGAAAACAAGACTTTAACTAGAGGACAACAAGACCTTAAATGTGCGGTGCATAAGGGGTTCCCGGGGTGCTCAGCTGGTGAAGCACCTGACTCTAGATTACAGCTTAGGTCATGATTCAAGGTCGTGAGATATAGGCCCAGGTGGGGCTCCCTGCTGGGCATGGGACCTGCTTGAGATTCTCTCTCTCCTTTTCCACCTATCCCTCCCCTCCCTGTCTTTGTGCGTGCACCTGCATACACGTGTGGTCTCTCCTTCTAAAAAGCAAAACAAAAGTGTGAATGGACTCATGGAAAAACTGAAAGACTAACACCAGTGTAAAAAGAATTGCACTATTTATGTTCACACATGAGAATGTACATTGAAACTTGCAGTCCATTTGCAAATGATTCTAAAGGCTGCATAGACTTTGTCCTATGGCTATGAGCCTGTTGCTCTCATGACTTGACTGCAAAAAAAAGTTTTAGCTCCATACAAAGTTTGAGTTCCAGCTGTCAAGTTTTAAAAAAAAAATTATTTATTTGAGAGAAAGCGAGTGAGAGCACACATGGTGGGGGACAGAGGAAGAGGGGGAGAGAGAATCTCAAGCAGACTCTATGCTGAGTGATGTGGAGCTTGATCTCATTACACCAAGATCATGACCTGAGCCAGAACCAAGAGTCGGTCACTTAACTGACCATGCCATCCAGGTGCCCCAAGAGCGGTCAATTTTTATATGCTCAGCTGGATACTGCACCCTGAAAGATCTCAAAGCAGGGACATTGGTGTTCAGTAAACATTCCTTCTGCTCTGCCATCTTTCCCAGCCACTTTGCAGTTAGGTAGGACCCCATGACAAATCGTGGCCAATGACAAGTAAGAGGAAAAGGTGTGTATGATTTTGGAAAAAGCAAAAAAGAGCAAGCAAGAGGCTCCAGCTGTCTCAAAGCACTATTTGAACCAGATATCGGGTGATCAACGAACTACCCTGCTTTGTCTGAGACTGAGTGGTTTGTGGGATCTGGAGATTTCAGAGTTCAAATGGAAAGTCCCAGGAAAATTGGAACAAGTTAATTACCCTAAAGATAGCACTGCTACAAGATGGTAGAGCCCCCTACCCCTGGTGGTTTTGGAAGGTCTATGTGGCATAGTGACCCTGTGATTCACATGGGTCGTGGTACATTGGGAGAAATGGGTTTTTGTTGTGATAAGCCACTGAGTCTTTGAGGTTACTTTGTACATAACATCACACAGCTTATTTAGCCTGAGTACTAAACACAGCACTCCCAAAGAATGAACTATCTCCTACCTTCTGGATCATTCCCTGAGATGTTCTACTATGTATATTCACTGTCTAAATATCTCATCAGCATTAAACCTGGACACCCCTAGAAAAGCTTAGATTTCTCTTCTTCTGTAGATTTTAGATACCAGGCCTTGTGATTTTTTTATCTATTAGGCCTCTCAATCCTGCCTGCTTCTCTTCAACTCCACCTCTGCCTTCAGGGCGCTGGTTCACATGAATCCTCACTCCTCCCCTCCAATACCCTCCTAACTGGGCTCTCCACCCATTGTCCCTTCCTACACCAATTAATTCTACACCATGTTTCCAGATTAATGTTCTCAATCCTATCACTTTTGTGCTTCTCCCATTGGCAACCAGTTGAAAATACATTAAGCCTAATTATGCCTTTAATTATAAGCCCAGGCTTTTCCTCCACCACTGCCCTTCATCTGTAGTCATAGTGTTCAGCCAAATATAACTTTCCTAAACATTCCTGTGATAGATTGATTGCAAAGCTGACCCCAATTCTATCTCTGAATCTGTATCCGTTACAACCTGACTTTGTAGCTCTTCCCTTAAATCTGGGCTTTCCTGTGATTCACTTGGCTCAATAGAATGTAATGGAAGTGATGATGTGACAGTTCTGAGCCTTCATGGGGCCTTGCCCATGAAGCTTCTGTTCTCCTTATTGCTCCTCTTTCGTTGTCGTAAGATTTTGTCTGGGCTAGCCTGTTGGAGGATGAGACCCATGCAGCAGAGTCAAGTCAGCCCAGCAGTTCCAGCTAAGGCCTATATCTGTAACAAAGTCTTTCCAAGATCAGTCAAGACACCACTGACTTGCAGTTGACCAAAAATGCATGCATGAGCCTACTGAGCCAACCCAGATTTGGAGACTTGCCCAAAGAGTCCGTGGTCTAGTGAAAAATCCTAAATTATTATTTTAAGTCATTAGGTTTTGAGATGTTTTGTTAGATAGCAATAGCTAACTTATACCATCCCAAGTTTTTTTGTTTGTTTTCTTTCTCTTTGCTTTTGTTTCTACTATCTTGCCTAGGCTGGGTTTTGCAAAGAACGACAGACTGACTCCCTTTCTTTGTCCTGGGAACAGAGTCATTCTGCTTAAACCTGTTTGATTTTCCCACTTTTACTTTTTCTCATCTATATTATGATGAGAAGGTTGGCATTTGGTGACCCCATCTTGTGTGTTTCTGTTCAGTGATGCTGAGCTGGAAACATAAACAAGAGCTCTTTAAGCATCATATTGGCAAGAACAGTGAGAAAGAGTATTCATTCTCTTAGAAATTTTTTTTTTAAATCGTAGTTTGAAAGGTGAGAAGTAGTCAGACTATGTGTCACATATGTGGATGTGTAACGGTGATTGTGTAATTCTTTTGTTGAACAAACATGCATTATAAATGGAATAAACAGAGATGCCGGCAAGAAAGTCAATAGTGGCTTTGTGGATTGAATGAATTCTCTTTCTAAAGGTCTGCCCAGCTCATATCTCATCAAATATAACTTGTAAAGATTTGCTTTGAAATAATGCAGAGGAACCTAAATAAATAAATTGAGTAGCATCATGTTCCAGAAGAATTGTTTGCAGAAAGCAGAGGGGTTACTGTGAGTATGATTCCAATAACAGAGAACCTGGAGAGGTTCAAGATGGTGGCCTAGTAAGATCCTGAACTCTCCTCCTCCCCCAGACACAAGAAATTTTGCAACTACATGTGGAATAATTTTACCTGAAAAAACCCTGAAAACTGGATAAACAGAATCTCCACAACAAAGGATAAAAGGACGTGTCCTGCTGAGGGCCCTACCCACCCTTAAGCAATAGCTGCATGCACAGCTGAACTGGGCAAGAGCCGTGCCAACCCCCGCCCCATTGCTACAGCCCCACCTCACCACAAGGCACATGGAAATCACACAGGGATGCCCCTTGAGCACCTAGCATAAGTGTCCAGGGGAAATAGCACTTCTGAGCCCCAGAGGCCATGCCTCCAAGGTTGAGAGAGGTGGTTTATTTGTATAACATATAAATATAAACACAAAGAGTCAAACAAAATGAAATACATGACAAAACCTCTGAAGAAAACCTTAATGAACAGAAATCAGCAATCTACCTGATAAAAGTTCAAAGTAATGGTCATAAAATGCTCACCAAACTCAGGAAGAGAATGGCTGAACGCACTGAAAGCCACAACAGAGAGAGAGAAAATATTTTAAAAGTATCAAACAGAAGTTACAGAGTTGAATAATAGAATAATAAGAATAGAATAATTGAACTGAAAATACACTAGAGGGATTCCACAGCAGACTGGATGAAGCAGAAAAACAGATCAGAGAGCTGAGGGATGATGAAATTCACCCAGACAGGGCAGCCAAAAGAAAAAAAAGAATTTTAAAAACTGAAGATAACTTAAGGGACCTTTGAAAAGAAATGGCATTAATTAATAACAAGAAAATATATGAAAGTAAAGATCTCACTAAAAAGGTAAATATACAGCAAAGATAGTGGATCAATCACTTATAAAGCAAGTATGAATGATAAAAGACTTAGTAGTAAAATTAATGCAAACTATAATCAGTATGCATCAAATAAAAGTTGTAAAATATGACATCAAAAATATAAAATGTGGAGTGGGAGTAAAAATGTAAAGTTTTGGAGTGTGTTCAAATTTAAGTTCCTATCAATTCAAAACCAACTGTTATATACAGAGGATATTACATGCAAAGTTCATGGCAACCATAAAGCAAAATTTATAGTAAATACACAAAATAAAATAAGAAAGGAATCTCAACATAACACTAAAGAAAGTCATCAAACTTCAAGGGAAGAGAGAAAGAGAAGAATAAAAGAACAGAGAGGAACTACAAAAACAGCCAGAAAACATGAACAGAATGGCAATAAGTACATATCTATCAATAATTAATTTAAATGTAAATGGACTAAATTCTCCAATCAAAAGACATAGAGTAGCTGAATGGATCAAAAAACAAGACTCATCTATATGCTGCCTACAAAAGACTCACTTCAGTGTAAGGACAAACTGAAAGTGAAAAGATGGAGAAAGATATTCCAGACAAATAGAGGGGAAAAAAAAGAAAGCTGGTGTAGTTATATGGATATCAGACAAGATAGATTTTAAAACAAAGACTGTAATAACTAAGAAGGGCCTTACATAATGAGAAAAGGGCCAGTTCAGCAAGAAGACATAACATTTATAAATATCTATGCACCCAACACAGGAACATCAAATTATATAAATCAAATATTAGCAGGCCTAAATTTACAAGCTGACAGCAATACAGTAATAGTAGGGGGTCTTTAAAACCCCACTTACATCAACAGATAATCCAAACAGACAGTTAGTAAGACAACAATGGCCTTACACAACACATTAGATGGATGGACTTAATAGATATATACAGAACTTTCCATCTAAAACCAACAGAATATGCATCCTTCTCAAGTACACAGGAACATTCTCCAAAATAGATAACATATTAGGCCATGAAACAAGTTTCAATAAATTCAAGAAAGATTATATCAAGCATTTTCTGACAATGGTTTGAAAGTAGAAATCAATTACAAGAAGATGAGAAAACCTTTTTAAAAATGTGGAAGTTCAATGACATACTACTGAACAACCAGTGGCTCCTCAAAGAAATTAAAGTAAAAAAAAAAAAAAAAGAGAGAGAGAGAGAGACAGGAATACCCAACTCCAGGGGCACCTGGGTGGCTCAGTCTGTTAAGCCTCTGACTCTTTGATTTTGGCTCAGGTCATCATCTCAGGGTCATAGGATTGAGCCCAATGTGGGGCTCCTCATNTAAAAAAAAAAAAAAAAAAAAAGAGAGAGAGAGAGAGAGACAGGAATACCCAACTCCAGGGGCACCTGGGTGGCTCAGTCTCTTAAGCCTCTGACTCTTTGATTTTGGCTCAGGTCATATTCTCAGGGTCATAGGATTGAGCCCAATGTGGGGCTCCTCACTCAGCAGGGAGTCTGCTGGAGATTCTCTCTCTCCCTCTCCCTTTGCCCCTCCCCCTGCTTGCATGCATGTTCTCTTTAAATAAATAAAATCTTTAAAAAAAAAAAAAGAAATATCACACACCAAAATCTATGGGACGAAGCAAAAGTTGTTCTAGGGGAGAAGATTATAGCAATACAGGTCTACCTTAAAAAACAAACAAACAAAAATCGTACATCAATAATCTAAATATAAACCTAAAAGAGCTAGAAAAAGAAGAACAAGCACAATAGAATAAGAGAAACAATAAAAATCAAAGTGGAAATAAACAAAATAGAAAATAAAAAGACAATAGCAAAGATCAATGAAACCAAAGGCTGGGTTTTTGAAAACATAAACAAAATTGATAAACTTTTAGCTAGACTAACCAAGAGAAAAAGAGAGAGGGTTGAAATAAATGAAATTAGAAATAAAAGAGAAGTTACAACTGATGCCACAGAAATACAAAGAATCATTAAAATAAAAAACTACTACGAACAACTATATGCCAAGATGGCCTAGAAGAAATGGATAAATTGCTAGAAACACACAATCTTCTAAGACTGAATCATGAAGAAATAGAAAATCTCAATAGATTGATTTCTAGTAAGGAGCTTGAATCTGTAGAAAGACAAAAACAAAAACAAAACCTCCCCAAAACCAAAAGCCGAGGACCATATGGTTTTACTAGTGAATTCCACCACATATTCAATGAAAATTTAATACGTATCTTTCTCAAACGTTTCCACCATACTGAAGAGGAGGGAGCATTCCAAACACATTTTATGAAGCCAGAATTGTACTGACACCAAAACCAGACAAGGATACCACAAAAAGAAGAAAACTATAAGCCAATATCCTTGATGAACATAGGTGCAAAAATCCTCAACACAATCTTAGCAAACTGAACTCAATGATACATTAAGAGGACCATCGATCATAATAAAGTCACATAATCAAAGCATAATCACATCAGCAAATCAATCAACATGATAAACCACATTAATAAAATGAAGGGTAAAAATCGTATGCACTGTACGGTGACTGACATAATATGATGATAATAATAATAATAATAAAATACTTTGGNAAGCATAATCACATCAGCAAATCAATCAACATGATAAACCACATTAATAAAATGAAGGGTAAAAATCGTATGTACTGTACGGTGACTGACATAATATGATAATAATAATAATAATAATAATAAAATACTTTGGAAAAAAAATCGTATGATCATCTCAATAGATGCAGAAGAAGGATTTGACCAAAGTCAACATCCATTTAAAATAAAAACTCTCAACAAATTTGGTTTAGAGGGAATGTAGCTCAGCATAATAAAGGTCGTATATGACAAACCCATAGCTAACGTCATACTCAAAGGTGCTAAACTGAAACGTTTCCTCTAAGATCAGGAACAAGTGCATACAGATATTTAATCATAATGTAGTACATTTGAGACTTAGATAGTATTATATACCAATTTAATTCAGTTGAAAAAGAAAAGAATGTGGGGCACCTGGCTGGTTCAGTTGGTAGAGCATGCAACTCTTGATCTCAGGGTGATAAGGTCAAGCCCCACATGGGGCATAGAGCTTACATTAAAAAAAAAAAAAAGCCTCTGATAATGATGAGGTTCTGGATTTTGTCTTAATTCTCTGTGGCATCCAGAATGCATTTTCTTAGCATACAACTGCTTGAATTTTGCTATTGCCAGGCTAAAACCTGCCCTCGGGTTTGAGCACCGTGCTGTGACTCCACTGTCTCTTCTAGAAGCATCCCTGATAATGGCAGAGCTGTATTAGTGTCTCTACAAACGCTTTGCTTACTGATGCTCTCAGCCCAAAAGCCTGTTCCTTGTTGGATTAGCTGGACACTCTCATCAGCTGAAGCTGAGCAGGTCCACAAGCTAGAGAAGGGCTGGAATGATCTTGAGATGTAAAAGAGAGCATCACTTTGATTAAATTGTTCTGAGCCATAACTGTATTTCAAAGGTCTGTGCCCCTCACCATTGCTCTTGAGCCATGGCTTTAAATCCATCGAAACTCCTCATCTGGTGGAAAGATTTGCTTCACCTGCTGAAATTACAGACCTTAATACTCCTCCTCCCTTGGCATTCTTTAGAAAGCACACTTTACACCCTGCAATGTGTCATGTTCTTGTTAGAGTTAACTTTTTCAATGTAAAAATATGCAATTTACCTCCAGTGATTTACTATTTTATGGGTGTGGTTACATACAGTTAAAGATTTTAAAAGTTCTTCATTTCCTTTTTACTAACAATAAAAAAAGTTGTGTAGAACTTCATCATTTCTGTGATATTCCAACTAAAATACCTAACTTGTGGGGCACCTGGGTGGCACAGTTGGTTATATGCCTGCCTTTGGCTCGGGTCGTGGTCCTAGGGTCCTGGGTTCAAGCCCCATGTCAGGTTCCCTGCTCAGCGGGGAGTCTGCTTCTCCCTTTCCCTTTGCCCCTCTCTCCACTTGTGCTCTCTCTCTCTCACTTGGTCTGTCTCTCAAGTAAATAAATAAAATCTTTAAAAATAAATAAATAAAACACCTAACTTGAGTCAAGTCATGAGATAAGATCACTAAGGAACTATGACAACTAAATGCACTGTGTGATCCTGGGTTGGATCCTAAGTACCAAGAAAAAACAAAACTGGTTATAAGAACCTTATTGAGATGTTGGACAGAATTTGAATATGGATTATTGATTAGATAATAGTAATAGAAAATATCAATTTTTAAAAATTTGAGCACTGTGCTGTGGCTATATGAGTGTTCTTTTTCTGGGGAAATGCACAGTGAAGAATTTTCAGTAGACAGGCACACTGTCTTTAGCTCACTTTCAAATGGTTTAGGTAGGACAATGTATGGGTGCATACTTATAGACAGGGTAAACCAAAAGTCTTAGGACAGATTTAAACTTTAATAACCTTACAGACTATAAATGCTACAGACTTACAAAAACATAATTTGAACTGTTAACTATTTAGATTTCTTTTATACTTACTAGTTTCATGAATTTTTAGTAATAAAAATTAATCATCTTTAGCTGGAAGAACCGAGGAGTATACAAAGAGATTTAATACATGAACATTAACATATTTTATAATTAAAAATATCAGTAAAACCAATTCAAACAAAAAAACGTGGTTAAGACAATAGTAATAAAGATTTTGGAAAAAAAGCTCACTCGCAATGCCCTCATTAAACAAAGAAACAGTTTTCCATTTTGCATATTACTGTGTACTCCTGATTTGCATGGTTATATTTCATATAATTATAATGATAAAACATAGCATTATTTTATATAATGCTTTTTAATTAACACTACGTTATAAACTGTTTTGGTTTCCTATACTGTCTTCATCATTATATTTTTTAATGTGTACCTAAGTATACCATAAGTGGTATACCATCTCCTTAGCTGTTCTCCTACAGGTGGACATTTGGATAGATTTTAATGCTTTTAGATAATTTTAGATACTATAATTTAGATCATAGATAGATAGCTTTAATAGCTTTTAGGATATTATATAAAGGCTGTGTTTGTTTTCGTATCTGCTGAAGTATTATTATTATTTTTTAGGATAAATTCCCAGGAATGCTCTTTCTGAGCCAAAGTGTATAATTAATTTCATGGATCTAAAGAGTTAGGTAGGGGCACCTGTGTGGCCCAGTCAGTTAAGCATCTGACTCTTGTTTTTGGCTCAGGTCATGATCTCAGAGTCCTGAGAAGGAGCCCTGCATGAGGCTCCATGCTGAGCCCGCCCTCTGCTTGAGAGTCTCTCTCCCTCTGCCCCTCCCACTTGTGCTCTCTCTCTCTCTCTCCCTCTCTCTGTCAAATAAATAAATAAATCTTAAAATAAATAAAGAGGTGAATTTACTTGTGCACTAGCAGAATTTTTCACTAAATATCACACAACTTCAGAAAACATGCTAATTCAGCTTTGGCTTGTGTGATGTCTTTGTTATTCTTGGGCAAGTGGAAAGTACTTTTGGACTTGTGAGGTGAGGAAGCATTAGGTTGAAACAATGCCAGAGAAAAGGCAGGATGGGACTAGGGACTGTGCTATGATGACTAGTTTCCTGTTGGATGCGTGACACAAGTGTTCACAAAATGATGATAGAATGATGGCCACAAACAGAAACAAAAAAAAGTAGTGAAAAGAAATAGTTTCAGTTAACACTCCTTTTCATTGTAGTAAAGACAGTGTCAATCTTAAATGAAGAACGATGTCTAGAAGCCAAAAGTGGCACCATCTTCCACGGGAATTCTGGATTATGGTGTGAAAAGAAATGGGATGGTATCTAGACTTGTCCGTGATGGCTGAATACCTAGAGCCCACTGACATCTCACATTTCCCCTGGAAGTGCAAGCTCATTAAGACCTGAAATATCCTTCCCCACCCTCACGCCACTGTGATCAATCTCTATGAAAGCATCACCCAGCCCTTTGAGACGCAGCTCTTAGGCACAGACTATATTCTGCAAGTGACAAATAGGCAAATGAGGGGAAACCTGCAAGCACCAGACCACTCTTATCACGGTTAATCTTCCCAGCCAGTTAATCATACAGTCTTTCCAGTTACTGAGGTCTTTTTTAATTTAGAGTGAGCAGATTGGGGTAATTAGCCTTACCAGGGTCATCGATCTTCAAGGGGATAGGCTCGCTCAAGTGTTTTCATTCGTCTCACACAATTTGAAAAAAAGAAATTTTCAACCTCCTTATCTTCTCCTTTATCTTTAGCTCAAAATAGGATTGAGTTAAGGTTAATATTAACCAGGTTTCACAGAAATGGCTTTCACACTGAATTAAACTTGAAAAGGAGAACAATTTCATGAACAATAAATCTGTATGTCTGGGATTTTCCTGTGTGTTATTTGCTACAGTTACAAATACACACACACACACACACACACACACACACACACGAGTTTCTAAAGGAAAAAAAAATAGTGGTATTGTCTCAGGCACCTGCTGTTTCTTGTCCTGGAGTTTGATAAAAAGAATATTGTTGTACATCATACAATACAGTCATCAAAGTTGAATCCAATGACAATTAAAGGCAAGGACTTCCTTCACTCAAAAGAAGAGAATGGGATGCGTGTTGCAACTTAACTGTACTCATTTGTTTTTTAAAGTTTGTGCTGTGTTAATTAATGTGTACCCTCCATTTGTCCTTATTCCTCTGGGCTTGACTAACCTTCAACTTCAGACTTCTTCATATGTTGGACCAGTAATTGAGCAGATGAGTACATCATAAATACTTCCCAGGATATCTTTCACTGACTCGTTGGACAAAATCCTGGCAAATACATAAGTAACATGTAACCTACTGGAGTGATTAAATTTTCAAAAAGGTAGATGTAGATGTCATTGGAGATGAAAACTAAATCAATTCTCAATTGGTTTTAAAAATTCCACTGTATGACACCTGGCTGGCTCAGTGGGTGGAACACACAACGCTTGATCTCGGGGTCCTGAGTTCGAGCCCCATGTTGGGCATAGAGATTACTTTAAAAAAATTTCATTTTGGGATCAATAAAAACACCTTATTTTTTTTTTCCCATTTGGAGCCACTTGCCAATTACTTGTCTATCTTGTCAATGTTTTTCGTGAACAGGGAGGTTGAGAGAGGAAGCAACAATACCTGTTTAAGCTTATCATATTATTTTTTCATGTTGATAGCCTTAGCATCTGCCCCCAGAGATCCATGGGTCTCTAAATATATTTGGTTTACCAGATTTTTAAAGTTCTCTTTATGAAGTGAATTTTGTGTCTGTGTTTGTTTTCTCTGCACAATACACTCCTATAAACCACCTACAATTCTGCCGTATTGTGTTTCATCTCTCAGTTGTGATTGAAACTACAAATTCTAGACTGTGGACAAGAGCAGTGGATACACTGAATTGAGGGCTGCATGGCATGGGGGTTGGCATATCTTTTTATAGCATAAGCCCATCAGGAACCCATGAAATAATGAGTTATTCCAATAGGTTGCTCTCAATACTGCTATGAACTGAATGGGGTCTTAGAACATGCTTCTGGGTTGAATGTTGGAAATGGGAGTCCATATTAGCAATGGGATATGTGTCTGATACAGATATTCCAGGATGACAAAGAAGATTGCCTTTATCTTGATGATATGATAGTAAAGCTTGTATCCTCTTCAGCTACTTGAAATAAACAGAGAAAGATAAAAGACAGAGCCCCACTCCAACAGAGTTTGTGAACTGATTCAGTTTTGCTTTAAGACATAAAATCAATACAGATACAAAAAACAAGGCAGTACTCATAATTTACCTTCTATAAGACCAGTTAAGAATTCATAATATACCAGCTTTGGAGTCACATTTGTTTAAAAGGCTGTTCCTAGAGGTGTTGACGGTTTATATACTAAACATAGTGAACTCTGTTGACCTATTTCTTGTGATACACTGATATAACAGCAAGGGCAGTTATGTTGACTGGCGGGCTACCCAGAGGTCACGATGCACAATTTCTCTGCAGCCCACCTGCCAACCACAATAAACACTTCCATGCAGTTCACTTCATAAAAATGAGTAGAGTTATTGAGTAACCTCCCAGCTTCTGGGAAATCAACCTTTTTGTAATTAAAGAAATACAGTAGAGATGAGAGGGTAATTTTGAGCTTTTTACCTTTTACAAAAAGTCCTTTTTGTGAGGAGCTAAGTAAAGAATAACTAATTCTTAGGATATCTGAACATGAGTTGGTTGATCTGACCAGATGATGTGCCATTGGAATATTTTAAGTAATTAGACTAATGTAATTATAGGGAATTGGGAGAATATCATATTGGGATATTGGAAGAATATATCTATATATATCTATATCTACCTTCTATCTCTGTATATATATCTATGTATGATATGATAGGTAGAATGTGTATCTATCTATCTACCTATAGATAGATAGATATATCTTGATAGATACATTATATGCATATATATCTATATATGATATGATAGACAGCTACATATGATATGATAGAAGGTAGATATATATATCCAGATATATATATATTATATATATATGTATATATTATATACATATATAGGTAGATATAGATAGAGACATATAGATAGATAGATTAGATATAGATATAGATACATAGTTTCCTGATCTTCCAAAGAGAGAAGATAAATAATCCTGAAAATTAAGTGTTTGACAGTAAACCATCAAGACAGCAGAACAAAGGAACTTCTCATGGGCAATCAGGCTCTCCTTTTGAGAAAATCAACTTACCTTTTAGAGAAGAATGTAATGTTATTGTGTGAACGAAAGGTTTTGTTCATATAAAATCAGCAAAATGATTGTTAAAGTCTTCAGAGTTTCTTTTCTTTCCAATGATCATGAATGAAATTAATTCGCAAGTAATAATTGGATTTCAAGTCCTTGTTAAATACTATGTGAAGTGTTATTGAGTTTGTAAATGGGGATGAAAACATTGTTTGCTTCAAGGAACACTGAAGTCTTGAGTGTGTGTCCCTATATATCTATATCATCCGTATCTACCTGTGTATAATTTCATTTATAAACAAAAGTTTTTATTCACATAGCATGTTAACAATGAAGAAAATATATACAATAGACAGTATTCTAGATCATGTATTGCTTGTGTTAACTGTGCTAAGTCTTGGAATTAAAAGGACATAGAAAATTTTGTCTTTACCTTGTTGGGGTATACAACATAGCAGGGAAAATAAAAAAGACCTAAATATCTATAAAGCTATAAACAATGCACAAAATTAATCTTACCTAGAGGCATCAAGAAGCTTTCAAAGAAAGTTCCTAAATGCATTCCAGTGGAGGAAGGCACAGAGGTGGAAAAAGGAAGCCATTGAGGTCTATGGAATAACATGATACACACAGAAGTCAGGAAGCAAATACCTTTTGGGAAACGTGCCGCTAGTCAAGCTGCAGAAGCGTAGCGTACAGGATACCTTCTGGTTGGGGAGTAGCCTGGAAAGGTACATGAGGAAGTACGGTGTGCCATGTAATGGAATCTCAATAGTATCTCATGGGCAATGAGGAGCCATAATTTTTATTTAGCATAATTTTAAAAATTAATTTATTTGATTTCATTATATTATTTTTATACTTTATATTTAATTTAAATTTTATATTAATTTCATTTAACTTATAAATTTATTTTATTTAGTAATTAAGTTTCAATATGTAATATACATTCTTTAAATTTTACATATTAAATTTAGAGGATATAGAAGCCATATAAATTTCAGAAGATAACTTTATCAAGTATACGCATTCTCCTATTTCTTCAAATAGCACCTGCTGATTCCCAGATAGAAGTGATGACAAAATAAACTAACGTCCACCAAGTTCCTTCTTACATTTTATTTTAGTTAATTATTTTCTATTTCTTCATTTTTTTTCTGGTGTTTACCTTTATACTCGTAAATATTCTTACATCTCATTATGTACTATTTTAGATTTAAATAAGGCCATTTGATACCCTTGAATAAAAAGGTGAGGGGATGGAACATTTCATGAATTCTTCCTTTTTTTCTTTGTTTTCTACCGGTTGTGTTAGTTATATTACTTCCACATTGTCATCGCCTGCAACACTTACCTGTTTTCTGAATAATTTCTGAATAATTATCACTCTTGTTTGAGTCTTTCTTCTGAATGTATTCAGTGCTTTCCTCGGGTATTTTAGCCTTTGTTTTTCTATTCCTCCCTTGGTTGACTAAAGTGTTTTCTCTAGAGTTTCCTCTGGCAGAGCTCATAACATTCCCAAGATTTGAATGGTCAAAACTGTCTTAGTGTCACCTTTGGATTAGAACAATATTTTGGAGGGTTAGAAAATTATTGGTCATACCTCCTTTCCCTAAAGGCTTTTTAGGGATAGATCCATCATCTTTTAGTGGATGCTGTGGGGAGTCTGAGCCAGTCAATTCTCCCCCACACCCTCTTTACAACTGATATTATTTTGTGCCTGGCATGACATCCAAAGAATTCTTTCTTTAACTTTAAAAACCAGTATATTTACCAAGACCTAAAGAGACTTTCAAATATTTAAATTCACATGTTTTATTTTTAGATCTGAAAAGGTTTCTTGATTTATATAGTTAATGCTTTGTCCAAATTTTGTTTTGTCCAAATTCTTTAACTCCCTTCTTCATAGATATCAGTTAGATACATGTTGAATGACATTTATGTCTTCCAGATTTATTGTTTATTCTCTCTTTATTTTAATTTTGTATTTTAGTTCTGTTTATTTAATTATTTTTGTTTCAATATTATTTTGATGTTTTTTCTGGCCATTCTTGCCCTTTCTTTGTTTTCTTTGAGAATTGGTAATGCCAATTCTCATTTTTACTGCTTGCAGTGTGACATTTATTTTATGATGGCTTAATTTATTTCTTTGATTATTTTTTTCCCTAAGCTTTGTTTTGGCTGGGTGCTCAGGGATTTGAAAATAAGGAGTCTGGTGTGTTGGTGATAAAGAATTTTTGGGTAATAATTTTATGGAAGGGACTGTCAGAATGGGCCTTGAGTGACATAACTTGTTTTCCAAGTAAATTCTCGCCAAAAGTCCCGGGCATCAGGGAAGAACATCAGTAATGAGGTGAACAAAATGGACTATCTAATTTATAACATTTTATTTTCATCAGCAACTCCAGGGCTTGCTCAATGGGTTCATAGAGGCAGTCATGGAGATTACACAGGGCTCAAGAGCATGGACTGCTTTCCTCATACAGTGACTTGGTGACTGCCAGGAATGAGCACTAAATTTTGCAGTCGTATGACCAACTCCAAGTTCTGTTACCATACCACACACCAGGAAGGCCAGCCAACCTTCTAGTGGTAGGCTGATGATATGGGGACCCTTTCGTCCTGGAGGAGTGAATCACTTGTCTTGCCTAGGACAGATATCGGAACCTGGATTTCAATTTGTCATCTCTACCTGCCGTGTTTCCATGGGTGATATGAGCTGTGACTGAGTAAATGCACTATTCAACAGCATTGCCTGACCAAGGAACTGATTTTATAGCCAAAGAATTAAGGCAATGGGCATATGATCATGAAATTCAAGGTCCTACAATGATTGTCCATGATCTAGGAAAAATTGTCCTTGTAGAAAGTAAAATAATACATTAATGACTAAGATTCTTACTAAAACTTTTAGATGTTTGGATCCTTTTCAATATATTGATCTTGGTTCAAAATGTTACCCAGAATAGCCATCCCTTTATCAGACTATCTTACTATCTAAAGTTCTTCATACTCTTATTCCATTATCTTACTTTCCTCATAGCTGAATTATATACATATATCATTGTGGTTTATAGGCTTCCCTTTACACCCCTTTCCCCAAATACTTTATGTTTTATCATACGATCAAGTGATTCTTTTACTCTAGCCTAAGAATTTAAGATAGTGCTTGGGACATAGTGGGTACTCATGAATACTTGGTGAATGATTAAGTTAATGGAGAGACCAGTTAAAGTTTATATGCTGTAGAATGGCAAGTGGGACAAATGGGATATGTAAGCACAGTGGAAAATAAATATTAATTTTAAAAAACTAGCAAATAGTATTTAGCAGTATGCCAGACACTGTTCTACAAACTTCATACCTATGGAGTCATTGAACCTTCACAACTCCATGAGGTAGATACTAATAGATTTGTTTCCTCTTTACAGATAAGGAAAAGGAGGCCAGGGAGGTTAACTTTTTGAAGGTAACAGAGCTGTTCAGTGGCAGCACCTAGGATTCTGACTCCAAAGTCCATCTGAACTACTATACCATATTGCTACAGAATTGCGCTAAAAAGGTCATTTTTGCGAAACCTAGAGAAACCTAGAAACACAATAACACTTTTATAATATATTAACAAACATACCTGTATTCACCTTATGGATGAGTCCATGACAAAGGCCAACAAGAAGATACCAAGAAAAATAAAATTTCCAGGGAAGTTGGGATGGGATTTTGAATTGATGAGGAAGGTGAATGTGAAACCTGGGGATTTGTCTAAGGAACAAATATGTGGACATGCAATGTCCTATTTGGGTACTAAATGATTTACTTTGCCCAAAGAGGATGGCCTTTGTCTTCTAGGAGCTTGTCTCTAAGCCCTTGGAAGAGCATGCCTGATGGGAGTATCTTTGTTTGCCTGAGGCCTTAGGTCACACTGGAGACATTGGGTCAAGCCAGGTGGTAACAATATACCTTAAGGTGGGGATTTGGGGTCACAAAGGATCAGTTAAACTGGAGATGGAGGTCAACCACATGGGCCAGTACAAATTCTGGAAACTGAGGCTCATGTGCATGCCCCTGGTTGGCAATGGTCTGTACATATTGTCACACACATGGAGGTATTGGTGCTGTGTGGACTCCAGAGAGGGGAGATGGTTGGAAGTTTCACATTTTGAGTCCCCCTAGACTCTCCTTCATGCATCTCTTTACTTGGCTGATTTTAATCTGTGCCTTCTCACTGTGAAACCATGTGTAACCATACATACAACAGCTTTAGTGAGTTCTGTGAGTTGTTCTAGCAAACTATTGAAACTGACGGTGGTTTGGAGAATCACCACCCCTCACTTGCCATTGGTGGCAAAAGTGAAGGTGGTCTTGTGTGAACCGCATGCCTTCAAACTTGGCCTCATCTTAGGCATCATTGCAACAGTGAGGAAAGGAACCAGCATCTAGCTTATGCTCCACAATCAGTATTTAAGGGGTCTTATATAATCCCCCCACCCACCCAGCAGACCTGGGACAGCAGTGTTGTTTTCCTGTTCCCAGGTGAAGAAACGATGGCTCAGAGAGCTTTTGTGACTTACCTGAAGATGCTAAGGCCAAGAAATATGCTCAGGTCTCTAATGTATTGGATAGAATTTCACCTCCTTAGAACCAGTGGTGCAATTAGGTACCACCAGGGGCCAATAACCAGGGCTGTAAGAAGGGCCTCTCAACCCAATGGGAAGTGATGAAAGCAATGCCACTGTTGTTAAGTACTTAAGATGTCTGCAACACGTGACCCATTGAATCTGAGCTGGCCGATGCCTCAAGGGCACGCTTCAGCCCTCATTTACCTAAAACTGTACTTTCTCAGTAAATACGTTTTAGAAAACTCCTAAGTTTTAGGCACTGTGCATCCACTGGGAAACCAGATCAGGACATGCCTGTCCTAGTGCAGAACTGGAGACTCATTAAACAAGAAACAGGTATAAGATTATAATTTTGACAATTACACTAAAGAAAAAGCTCAGGGTGCTAGGGGTTTGCATGGGAAGGTCAGAAATGCCTTCTTAGAAACAGTAATACTTAAAATGGAAGTTAACAAGGGCCAGCAAGGACAGGTGGAGGAGTAAGAATATTCTAGGCAGAGGGAAGAAAAGCACAGAGGCAAGGAGTCTGATATGTGTCCGAAACCAAAGGCAATGTGATTAAAGGCTAGTAACAGGGAGAACGAAGGGCAGGGCTAGGTCATTGCAAACCATCATAAAGACATAGACAGGATAGTATTTGGATTTTAGATATGATCGAAAGCTAGGGCACAGCCAAAGAGGGTGGGAAAATGACAGGAATATTGAAGAAAGGGAGAAGTTCATTGATGGAGATCTTGAATAGTAGTGAGGATAAACCTTATATGCCCTAGTAGACAGAATATCTGGAATGTCTGGTGCTTATCATGTATGTAACCTAATTAAACTACTCCCTTTCAATGGCTTGCACAGAAAATTTCCAAATAGGGCCATGGGAAGAAAGAAAGAAAGAGAAGCCTGCGTGGAATTCTTCATTATATCTCTCATTTCAGTAGGTTAGAATGCCTTACAAACAAAATTAAATTAAAATTTCAGACCACTCTTGGGGAATGTAAGTGACCATTTCCAATGGGAGAAAAGCAGGGAGTGAGAAAGGAAAGCCGTTCTAACAGACTATTTAAAATTCTGCTTGTTATCATTTCAACATGTCTTAATGTACTTACCATGAGTACATGGTTTGGATACCTGAAAGCCACTGTCATGTGAGGAATACAGTCCTTGCACTGGGGGCTGCAGACTTGCTATTTAAAGCCTCAATTGTTGGCAACCCAATTTTCTTTTAGATTCATTCTGTTTGTTTTTGTTCATTTCTAGCAGCTCAGCCTGAGTCTGGTAAATAATTTAAGAACCCTGACTCAAACCACTGGAACACATCTTTCTAAATCATCAGCAACATTTTTTTTTTTTCAAAGAGACCAAACCGGTCCTCACTCCCTGTCCTCATTCTAAAGGAATTTCTGAGAACTTTGAGTTCAAAATGGCTGATGAATCATTTGAGGTTATACCTGCTTCCTCCCAAAAGCCCAGTGAAATGACAGGGGGAAAAAAAATCCACAGCACCAGCAAGAGCCTGGGGAGCTGTCCATCAGAAAACCTGAAGGCATAGATGCATTTAAACATTTCTGGATGGTACCAAATCTTGTGGTTGAGAACATGATAAAAAAATACAGTGAGTATCTCAACATACAAAATAGGAAAAAGAGGGTCTCAAAAAAGGGGTTTCCCTGGGATCACAGTCAGCAGTGGCAGGCTATAGGAATGGGCTGTGGGGACAGCTGGTGTGGTATTATTTAAAATGAAAGGGCTCTATAAACATACATACATACATACATACATACATACATAAAATGAAAGGGCTCTGACATAGCATTTCTGGATCAGTCTTGTCACATAAGCTCACTGCAGAATTTGTTTTCCTAGCTAGGGCTCTCTGCTGCAAGAGAAAGCAGCAGAACAGGTAACTCCTGTCCACCACAAAGGACAGGGACCACCTCTCCAGGAGGTAAAAGGCCTGATGCACAATAAAGTAAAAGCTGTCTAACTAATGGGACATTGTGTGTCAACTATGCTCAAGTAAAGAAGGAAAGAAAGAGAAAGAAAGAAAGAAGAAAGAAAGAAAGAAAGAAAGAAAGAAAGAAAGAAAGAAAGAAAAAGAAGGAAGGAAGGAAGGAAGGAAGGAAGGAAGGAAGGAAGGAAGGAAGGAAGGAAGGAAGGAAAACCTGCAGACTAGTCGGGTCAGCACCCCCTTGCGCGCGCAGCTTCTATAAACGCGCGCAGCTTCTATAACCACGCCTACTTCCCCAAGGAAGACAGGTGTATTTCCAAAATACCAAACCCTTTCCTAAGATGGCTGCCCAAGATACACTTCCTCCAGCAAGGAACAGAATTGCCTATCAGTGCACTTCTCTCCAATACTTGATATTGTCAGACTTTAAAGTTTGGCCAATTAAGTCATTTAAAATGGTACATCATCATGGTCGTGATTGGCATGGCCCTGATCACTTTTTATGTTGAACAATTCTTCATAGGTTTATTTGGTCATCTGCATTTAGTCCTCCATGAAATGTCTCTTCTCGGTTACTTTTTTCTATTAGTTTTTCGGTGTGGTTTCTGGTTAGTTTTTGTATTTTTAAAATGTATTTTTTTTTTAGAATGGTAATTATTTTTTTAAAGTTTAAATTCTAGTTAGTTAACATAGAGTACAATATTAGTTGTAGGTGTACAATTTAGTGATTCAACTCTTACATAAAACAACCAGTGCTCACCACAAGTGCACTACTTAATCCCCATCATCTGTTTAACCCATCCCCCCGCCCACCTCCCCTATCTTAACCATCGGTTTGTTCTCTGTAGTTAACAGCTTCTTGGTTTGCCTTTCTCTCTCTTTTTCCCCCGATGCTCATTATTCTAAAAATTTCATTCAATAGATTATACATTAAATAAAACCATAGTATATTGATACTGTAAAAAATCAAGTATTAAATTTCCTGGATATCATAATACTGTTTGAAGGTTTTACATAAAGATGTCTTTTGAGATACATATTGAAATATTTAGGGATAAAGTGTGTGATAAAGTACAATTTAGTCTTAAATGTTTCAGCAAATAAAAAACTGAATGTGAGTGTGTGTGTGTGTGTGTGTGTGTGTGTGTGTAAATAAAGGGAATAAGTAAAACGTTACCAGTTTGTGGATCTAGCTGAGGTGTACACAGGTGTTCATTATACTACTATTTTTAGATTGTTTTTTTAAATTTTAAATTGTTCAAAATTAAAAGGTAAGAAAATATTACAAAACAGAATGAATATTTTCAAAAATTCCCAGTTAAGCAAAATGTATTTTTGATATTAATTTTTTTTATTTTTTGTATTCCAGATATCCTTCTCCAGTTTGAAACTTATTTTTCCACTTTCTTTAAGGTATCTTTTGATAAATAAAATCAACATATTAACATAGCCAATCTTATTGATATTTTATATTCTTCACTGTTTCTATGTTATTTAAACAACTGTTTTTTACAAATTAACAATGCCATCTTGCCAAGTGCTCGCATTATTTCTAAACATTTTCTATATATTATTTTAGGTTTTCTATGTTTACACTTATATTATCTTCCAATGATGACACTTTTGTTTTCTCCTTTTGAGTCTACTTTTATTTTCTTTCTCTTTTCTTAAATCTTATTGCACTGGCTAAACCTTCTGTTATAACATTGATTTTTTTTCACCTTGAAAGATGGATAAAAATTAATGCTAAACCATTCTTGGCTTAGTGGGTTTTTTAAACTGCTACAATTCTTAATAGTTATAAAATTCATCAAACTTTTGACTGCATTTTACTCAGTTCTGATATGTTCTTTTTTTTTTTTTAAGATTTTATTTATTTATTTGACAGAGATAGAGACAGCCAGCGAGAGAGGGAACACAAGCAGGGGGAGTGGGAGAGGAAGAAGCAGGCTCAGTGGAGGAGCCTGCTGTGGGGCTGGATCCCATAACACCGGGACCACGCCTTAAGCCGAAGGCAGACGCTTAATGACTGCGCCACCCAGGTGCCCCATGTTCTGTTTTTTTAAGAATTTGTCTGCTTCACTTGAATTTTTAATTTTTGTGATATAATTGTTGACCTACTCTTTTATCTTCTTGTAAGTTTCTGCTCTGCCTTTGTCTCAATCTTTATAATATTCCATTTTAAGGTTATTTTTATTTTATTTCTTGATCATTTTTGCTAGAGGTAAAGTAGCCTAGCTTCTTCCCCAGTGTTGCCTGTGGCTCGTTGTGCATCTAGATTCGTAGTAATGTCTACTGTCAAGGTTGTTCTTATCCAGCAGCTTGACTTCCAGATTCTGGTAAGCCTTAGCCTTTTCCTCTTTGGGTCTAGAAGTAGTGATAGTTCTGTGTTTCTAGCCTTGGGGTAGGACATCCTTTGTGGTTTCACTGTATCCTGCCAGCATCGCTGGAAATAGTTCTTTTATAAAACCTTCCTCAGGGATGCCTGGGTGGCTCAGTTGGTCAAGCATCTGCCTTCGGTTCCAGTCATGATCCTGGGTTCATGGGATCAAGTCCCACATTGGGCTCCCTGCTCAGTGGGGAATCTGCTTCTCCCTCTGCTTGCCGCTCCCCCTGCTTGCGAGCACTCTCTCTCTCTGTCAAATAAATAAATAAATAAATAAAATCTTAAACAAAAGCCTTTCTTAAAGTATCCAATATGTACGTACCATCTATTTCCTGCTTAGATCCAATGACTTGTTTGAATTTTTATCCATATGGAAATTTATTATTATATTTATTAGTCTAGTACTACTTACTGAATACTCCATCATTTCCCTATTGATTAAAAATATCGTTCCTACTAAAAATCACAGTGTTATAGAGTGTCTGCCTGGCTCAGTCAGTCAAGCATCTGACTCTTGATTTTGATTGAGGTCATGATCTCAGGGTCACGAGATCGAGCCCTGCACTGGGCTTCCCACTCAGCACAGAGTCTGCTTGAGATTCTCTCTCTCCCTCTTCCTCTGCCCCTCCCCCTTCTCACTCTGTCTCTCTCTCTCTAAGATAAATAAATAAAATCTTTTAAAAAATCACATTTTCATAGATTTATGGGTCTGTTTCTGGGCTCTCTAGTTTTTATTTCATTCAGATTTCTGAGTAAGAATCCATAAGACAGAAGAATCTGTATTTTAAGCAAATTCCGTAGGGAATTCTTATGCACACTAGATTTTGAGATCTTGCTTATTTTTTTACTAACTCGGTAAGACTGGTGAGTTAATAGCAGAGAGGTTGTTGTCAAGAAAACTTTCCTTGCTTTGGGGGAAAAATAGCCCTATAGTTTCATAATTAGCCCAAGAAAGACACCTAGCCTTATTTTCTCCATTTCTTCTATGAACCAGTTTGGAAGTTTGGGAAGGTGGATGATTCTGTTTTGATGGACCCCATTTCAGACAGTTTAGAGCTGTTTTACATCATGTACACAAAATGAGATTCTTGATTACCCAGAATATGAGTGAAAAATAGCCAAAAGAATATACAAATGTTTGATTATGTAGGAATTTGCATGATTTCAATTCAGCTTAGTTATAAAAGCACTTGATTGATTCTAGGCTTTCTGTATTTATTTGAAAATTGGTATTTATTTTAACTTACACATGTTTTGTAAGGGTTAATAATTAGTGATGAACAATCATGCTATTTTCAAAAGAATTAAATTTACAAGAAATTTTATATTAGAAATACACACAAGATTCAACTAATTCCCACTTTCTAAGCTTTTAGAGCTGGTTTATGTAAACACCTTAAGGCATCGCTATTCACCTGGAGTTACTACCTACGTTTCAGACAAAAAAACAAAAACAAAAATAAAACCGAGTAACTAATATTCACCTTCTAGGCCTGCAGCCTCCACGGTAGGGTACCTACACTGGGGGTATGAAATAGGATCCTACGTGGGGGGTGAAGGAACTTCATCAAAACTTCTATTTACATCTATTGTCAATATTGTCATTTGCAATTTCTACTTTTGGTTGCATTTTATAACACCATAATATTGGTAGCAAGTGATAAAAAATATATTACTTTATACATTAATAAATCCACAAATATGGGACAGTGTATGCTCTCATATTTTCTATGGCACATAATACAAGTTCAAATAAGTTTGGAGATGATTGTTCTAAAGCCTTGCTCCTCTAAATGGGGTCCACCGACCAGCAGCAATAGCACCATCAGAGAGATTGTTTGAAATGTAGATTCCCAGGCCCCAATCTAGTTACTGAGTCAGAATCCACATTTTCATTAGATCCTCAGAAGATTTCTTTCCTCATAAAATTTGAGAAGCACAGAGGGCTAGCTTTGCAGATCCTTTTAAATGTAAGTCACAGGGATCCTAGGAAGGGAAAGAGAAGAGAGATTTCATTCTCTTGCTAGGAGAAGGAGAAGTTCTCCTTTTCCTCCCCTCAGTTTTAGCTCAGAACAGCTAATGGAGAGTGATGGTGTGACTTCCTTGGTCAGTTTCTTTCCCCTTGTTCTTGTTTTTAAACCTATTACGTTTTTCCTCTGGGTTACATTATTTCTCTAAAAGACAGCCCCCTGTGGACAAATACTTTTACTCAGGACTATTTTGCAGTGTAGAAACTAGAGCGACGTCTTCTTGATTCCTTGAGATCTGCTTTGACTCTTGTCTTCACTATTGAATCAACTTCTTTGCGGGTAACTCTGCTCTTATATTTTCCTACAATCCACCGCCTGTTTTACAATCACCTAGTTACCTTTCCAAAACTAGATTTTCAGGTTATTCCTCTGTTTAAAAACATTTTCTTAAAACAGTGGTTTCCATTTTTTTTTTCAAGAATCCTCGCATTAAACATTATTGAATATGGGTCGCTCAAATGTTTATATTTATATTGTATAATAATATCTATAAAGTGCATCCATGAATTACAGCATTAAGCCATCAGTAGCATACTGCTATAGAGGAGAGTAGTATGTATGCTTTTAGTAGTACACGTACCACAGTACACAGCAGTACACATACCACTCTACTGCTTGTGAAAGACTTGAGAATAGAAGGAAAGAAAAGTATTTTATTAAAAACAAGAATTTTCTTTTTTTAAAAAAAGATTTTATTTATTTATTTGACAGAGATAGAGACAGCCAACGAGAGAGGGAACACAAGCAGGGGGAGTGAGAGAGGAAGAAGCAGGCTCATAGCGGAGGAGCCTGATGTGGGGCTCGATCCCATAACGCCGGGATCACGCCCTGAGCCGAAGGCAGACGCTTAACCGCTGTGCCACCCAGGCGCCCCCAAAACAAGAATTTTCTTGTGTCTTATTAATCACGCTGAATTTATACTATGATTAGCTAATAGCTTATAACAAAATATACATTTAGGGCAAAGTTCATTCTTGACAATAGTAGTTGTAAATATTTCAGAAAATCTTCCTGATGATTTCTACTATTTTTAGCTGGTGGCTTGTCAGAACTGCTTACATAGTCATTATTTTACTTCATCTTGTGGCTGGTAAAGAAAGAGCTACCTACAAGGTTAAGGGAAAGTGTCAGCTTTGCCTTTTTTGACTCACTCGTTTTTACTTGCATTATTAGTATTATCTTCAGTCAGCAGCTCTTGTGGAAAAAAATCATTTAAACCATTTGTCCATTTTATGATAGTTTAATTAAAACCAGTTAATGTAATACACAAGTCCACTCAATGTGGCCCACAGGAACTACAGCATGTTGCAATGGGCTTAAAGCGAGCCAACAAGAAAGGTTAAAGCTATAAGCCCCTGTCTTGGGCCTTCCGTGTGCCCACAGGACACCTGTCTACCCCATGGGACATGGAAACATCTTATGTTTGACCCAAGCATGGGCTCCAGAGACAATCCACATGGCAATGTGAGTGAAGTTTATTTGCTTTATATTTTTAGCTTAATATTAGGAATAGGAAGTCTAATAATTTCTTTCCGCCTCCCAGTGGGTTGTTTTGCATCCTACAAGGACTGCTGGTCTTGATGATAAAACTCAAATTCCTAATGCAATATTTATTAGGTGAGGCTACTCAGGCTTATATAAACTTCCTTGACTAGGGCAACACTCACGTACTTTCTCAACTACAAATCTCTTCACAGCTTCTTTTTTGTGCAATAGCGGTAGGTCAGTGGTGCCTTTATTTTTGTCAAAGGGGTCTAAAGTCATTCGATTGATTTTAAGGATCTTTGAACCGTATTCAATAAGGTTCTTAATTCAAGTATTAGTCACACATTTCTTTGTGCATTGTTACATTTCAGAGCAGAGAAGAGGTACTTAATAGGGTAACTCGCTGAGAATTCAGTGATTGTCTACCTATTCACTACTATAATAAGCCATAAACTCTACCCAGAGTTACAAAGTTATGGAGGCTCATACTTTTCTTCCTCCCGTGATAACAATTGCTTACTTATTTCCTCTCTTATTTCCAATATAATAATCTGCAATCTGCAGAAAATATAATTTGGGTGGATATGAGATGATGCCTGATCCCACCAAGTTCTCTCCATCCTTCTGCCAAATGTGCTTGCAGTTTCTCTGACGAACGACCAGTGAGCAAGTGAAATTCTGACGCACAGACAGACTAATTCTTACAGTCTTCCTTTGGAAGGAAACAAAACTAAGACAGGGACTGTTAATAGTTCTTTGGAACATCTGTGACTTTGGCTTTTAATACTGTGGTTGGAAAAGGAAATACTATGCTCCAAACTAAAGGGATCTCATTTTGAAAAGCAGGATAAAGGCTTGAATCAACTCTACTAGGAATTAGGTGTGTGGTTTCCTGAGGACTGCACGTGCTATACCTCATGCTTATTCCTAAAACAGACCCTTAAGCAGATTCCATTGCTTGTGTTCTTACAGAGCTGAAGACTTGCCTGGTAGTAATTTTCTCTTTTCTCTTGTTTGTTTCACTGGGAAAGCCTTTCACTCATTTTCTTTCTTCCTTCCTTCCTTCCTTCCTTCCTTCCTTCCTTCCTTCCTTCTCTCTCTTTCTTTCTTTCTTTCTTTCTTTCCTTCTCTCTCTCCTTCCCTCCCTCCCTTCCTGCCTCCCTCCCTCCCTTCCTCTTTCTCTCCCCTCCCTCCTTTCCTTCTTTCTTTCTCCCCCTTGTCACCTTCTCCTTCCTCTTCCTTTTCTCCCCTTCCCCTTCCTCTTCTCCCCATTCCCTCCCCCCCCTTCTTTCACCTCCTTCCTTTTTACATCTTAGGTTTTAGTGACTCCTGGAAATCTGCTCTTTTTTCTTAAGGTGCTCAACTGAGTCAGTCTGAATTTATGTTAGAAGCATGGGACATCTTGGTCACTGTTAAGATAGTTAAAAGACAGGGTTATCAGTCTTAATAAACTAAAACTAAATATTTTGCAATCAAATCTACAAAATTAAGGCAAACAATCTCCCTATATTTGTTCTCTATAGGATTTAGCACTAGCCAGAGGAAAGGATTGAAACTAAATATGGGAAAATAGCTCGCTTTTCCATTTCACTTTCTTTTTAGGTTGAAAGTAAATCTTCATTTATTCATTCATTTATTTTAAGTAAAAAAAATGTTCTATTAGTTATGTGCTTATGACAGGAAAAACTTTGCAGCTGCAGATGTGTACAGTAGGTATACAAGACAGTGGAAGTCTAGACAGAGGCTGAGAACATTAGTATTGCCTCACTAGACTTTGTATTTTGTTTGGTTGGATGTGAGAGACAGAGACAGAGAGACCTCGACTTCACACAGCAAAAGGTGAGATGAAACTGCTCTAAAGTTGGAGAAAAGCAGTATAATAGGGCTAATTTTATTGTTTTGTCTTCAGCATCTAGTTTCCATCTCTTGGGGTGAGGGGTGTGTCCAATGGGATAACTTCTCAGGCCACAGTCTACCTCTCATGGTCTAGCATGGCAACTCTTGTTGAAGTGCCAAGGATGAGACTGATTTATCAGCCCATTAAGATGTCTCTTATCTTAAAGACATTTCCCTCAATTTATTGTCCTGATAGGAAATACAAGGAGTGGACATAGATAGCATCAACTCAGGTTCTCATGGTTTAGAAGCATCATACCATGGTTGCACCGAAGACCATAAAAGCATAACATGTAGAGCTGGCAGGTGCTTAGAGGTCACAACTTTAGGCTTCTTTTTTATAGATAAGAAAATCAAGGATGGAGAGATACTACAAAAGACCCAAGAGCAACCAGTGAGCTAATGCTGGAGTTGAGACTATGGTCCCAGTATCCTGCCTCCCACATCTGTGTTTGTTCTGCAACATCATATTGTCTTTCTGCTAAGCCAAAGGAAAGGGGTGCCTCTGGGCTAAACTGAATCTAATTGAGTCTGGGGCTTTCCCGGACTTGATGGAACTCCTTTGATTGCTAATACTCTTGATGATCCTTATGTTTGATGACTGTAGCTCATTACACTAATCAAAGCCTACGCACCTACTTTTTCATATTTAATCCTCGTCATAGTGGTGCATGTATGGGGTGGGGGATGTCATTAGTTTTATTTTTTTAGATGGAGCACCCAAAGTTCAGCTACTCTCTGAAATGGTTGCCAAGATTGGCACTTTTTATATTAGTCTTTTCTTTGGAATTTTAAAACATAAACAAAGGATATTTGTTTTATTTCATATATAGTAAGATCCACGATAGTGCATATGTGGACTTTTAATTAAATTCTGACTTTTATTTAGGTTGCCTATGCCTAAACCTTTATAGGATGCCCTGATAGCTAATTCAGAGACAGGAATTCCTGCATAGGATTGAGGTTTTCTCTAAGAAACATCTACTTTCACAGACAGAATTTATGATTCTAGCCTCAATGCATTTTTTTTTCTACCAATCCTCAGGCCTTTATTTTAAGGGAAAAAAAATGTCTTTGTATCTAATTTTCCATTTCAACACTCAAGGGAATGATTGCTATACAAAACAGGAAGAGTCATGGCCATTCACTTCATTTGTACTCATTAAAAAGAAAAAAATGAAAAAAGCTAAATAAGAAACTATGCACAAAAAGCTTTGAATTTATAAGATGGTGTACAGAAATAGAAATTTCTTTTAAACTAATTCCAGAGAGTTTTAATGCAATCATCATGCACAGTGGCTGGAAGGTTGGCAGCTACCTGGTTTCACCCTAAGATAGTGTTTTGATTTAACAAATATGTATTCATCATCTATTATGTGCCGGGCATTGGTCAAAGTTTTGAAGAAACAATGGTGAATGAGACAGAGTCTTGACCTCATAGGGGAATTATTTTCCTTTGAAAGCTACAGTTATTAAACAGGCAAACAAAGAGGCAATGTTTCAGGTGGTGTGGATGCTAAGGAAAAAAAATGTAGTTGGGTGTCGTTGGGTCAGTGTAGAGCGGGTGGACGTAAGGGTTATTTTAGGTAGGATGATCTAAGGGGCAGCACTTGGACAAAACCCCACATGATATAAAGTGTCTATCCCTTTAAAAATCGTGGGGAACACATTCTGATAAGAGGTAACAGCTAGTGCACAGCGTTGGAGGCAGCGAAACACCGAGCATGTTGAAAACACGGCAAGGGTGAGGGTGCAGCGAGATGTGTGAGGGGCAGCAGTGTCAAGGTGAAGTCTAAGTAGTAAGCAGGGCCAGACCATGCAGGACCTCATAGACCCTGCTAAAGATTTTCCGGTTTCTTCAAAACCTGGTGGTCAGTCACTGGGACATTTTTGAGCAGAGGACTGAGGTGATCTGATTTTCTTGCTAAGAAGGATCCTCCTGGCTGCTGTGTCTGGAGATGTCACTGTTGGGGACAGAGGACATTGTGTGGCACGTACAGAAGCAGGGAACTCCATTAAAGGTCTTCCATGGTAGTCTAGGGAAGACATGATTGGGGTTGGCTTTATGTGTTAGCCATAGATTTGGTACGGATGGAGCAAGTTTGTAGTATAATTCTAATATAACTGTGCCAGGACTTGCTAAATGGATCATATAAAGATGTTAGAGAAAAAGAGAAACCAAGGAATATCATCAAATTTTGGGCCATGTAACTGAGTGAAGGGCCATTTAATTACACAGAGAAGTCTTGGGGAGAAATGGATTTAGGAAGGAGTTTCTATTTTGGACATTTGGTTTCAGAAGGCTACAGTACATCTGAGAGGAGCTGGTGATTGAATAAATGAGTCCGAAGTTCAGGGAAGAGTTTGAATCTGAAAAATCCAAATTTGGGAGTCATCAGGGGGAAGAGGTGAAGGGAGTTAAAGAATGAGCTCCAGGAGTTGAGGTTTGAGATATATCCCCTATCCACCCACTGTGTCCCTGCCAACTCTGGAAGCTGCCAACTCAGCTTCCTTGGATACCATGAGCTCCTCAACTCACGTGACAAATCACCAATCCACAGACCTGGGCAAAGGGAGAGGGGCTAACTTTGTTTGTTTGTTTGTTTTAACCTTCTTATCTTCTCATTGCCCTGCAGCCTGTCTTTTGAATATCTCTATTGTTTCTTTTAGTGTAAAGAGGTCAACACTCATCTTTGTAGGAGCCCAAGGATTCTACGTGTATGTACTGGGAACATTGCCCTGGCCATCCACTCCTTGGGGTATGCTAGCTCGGGTCTGTTTGCAGTCTACTGTGCATATATCACAAAAGTCATCTAGGAAATACTGAGTTTGGAAGGCAATGAAATTATATGGCAGAAAGATTGCAAAGGGAATGCGGATACCCATTTTGGGGGGCGGGGGAAGCTATACTGTTTAGTAAATTTCAGTGTATGATATACTTAGAAATTTCTCTTTATGTTCAAATGGTAGTTTACTGAAGCTGTGAAGACCAGGGGTTTGGCTGAACAGGTCATTAAATTCTATTTCTAATTGAATTGGCTTTGGTGAAATCTATGCCCCAGGGTCAGGTATCCAAGATGGATTGTTGTCTACCTTTTTTAAGCCTTGGCAGGCAGGCAAGCATCCCAACCAGATTCAGGAAAGAATGAAGATGAACATTCTCAGGAGAGGTGGAATTATCTTACTTAATGTTACTGTAGTGCACATAAATCGAATACAAGTATCTAAATACACAAACACTGATGGTAATTGTGTTTATAGAACAATGCAGAATAGAGAGCCTGAGGTATATTTAATTGCAGCAGCTTATTGTATAGATTGGACATGTGAAGCACGTTCTGCTGGCGAATGGAAGTGTGTAAGACGGTCATAGAAAAGAGAGACTGGCTGTTTGGGCCCTCAGAGCTTTTAAAGAGAAATGGCTGGGGATCATCATTGTATCAATCAGTTCAAATAAATGCTTTAACACTCCATAACTCCAGTCTAAAGACAATTGTGTTTGGGACATCAGACACGTTTAATAGTTTTAAGAAAATCTCTTTAAAGAAAGTTTCTTTATAACCAAATTTGGTGCCTTGTGCTTCCCCTTACTTTCTGTCTAAATGGGTTAAGATTGCCCGGGAGCAAACATAGAATGAACTCTTTTAGAGGCATTTGTGGGATTTGTGTTTGAGGAACCCTATCATCCCAGTGCTCCTTGGGGCATGGTAGCAATTTTTTTCCCCCTCCCGAGAAGAGTACTGAGAATGTCATTTCCCTGCTCTGAAAACCTTGCTATTGCATGACTCGAAGTATTGAAGCTCACCATGCAAGACTATTGATTATAATAATAAAAACTTACACTTCCATTGAGTTTTACAATAACATTGTACACTTTTAGAAATAAGATACCATTTCCAGCTCCTTTGGTTCCCACTCTACCAGTCTTATCAACTAACCACTCCTTTATTTTCTGCCTTACCAATTCCTCAGCCAATTTCTTTTTCTTACCTCTGTAGTTTTGCTTCCTTCTGAATGGGAAATACCTTTCTTGTCTCTAACACATTTCTTGACACATAGAAGGTTCTCAGTAAGCAAGTCTTGTCACGAATGAAGGAATAACTATGTAATCTAAGCCTTTTCTGGCTCTTCTCCATTCCCACTTTATTGACATTCTTTTGTCCTTCAAAGCCTATATAAAAAAATGTCACCTCATGAAACTTCTTCTAATTGTATTATTTAAATTAAATTTGTCCCCCTTTCTTTTTTCTGCTTAATGTTCTTTGTAGCTTATTTATAGCCCTTTCCACCCTATTAATTATATTTAAGAGTTGTGTGTCTCTGCACTGGTTTTTAAACTCCTTGAGGGTCAAAGTCATGTTTTCTTTATTTTACAGGATCGATGGTGATGACCATGGTGCTTTGCGTAGACTAGATCTAATGGCCATGGGTTACTTTAAGGTAGATCACTTAAATTTTATATGTGCATGATTTTCACTAATTCTCTAAGGGCTTAAGTTTACAGGCACTAGTCTGTATATATCTATCCGCCTTTCCATAACACAAATTTCTCTTGTTATTTGAGTACGGTAACGGATACTAAATATAAAAGGAAATTACATTCAAGAGGAAGAGCAGAGCTGCTCATACATGCTCGACTGGGATATGAAATAGAGTGAAAGTCGCACCTATAAGGAAAGTAGAGCTTCTGTTTAAGATCCCTAGGCTAAGAGTCTTTTCAGGCAAAAAATAGCACATGTGGTTTCCTAGGGTTCTTAGACTTAGGGTGTTTGAGGCTGTGAGGTCTCCTGCTTAAGCTTTATTCCGAGGGAGTAGATCCCTACTTAACTCAGCTTTTGGTTCCCATCTCATCCTCCTGGCACATGTCTAGTATTGGGTGGGTTAGCTTTGGTTTGGAACTTGGCAGCCCTCTGCTTTCACATAACGTGCCTTTTTCGATAGAAAGTAAATCAAAAGCTAGCCACTGAGTCTGTTCCATTTTATAAGCATGGGAAGTTTCCTTTGGAGAATACAAATTAAATTCATCTCACAAATGAAGAAGAGAAGTCTGACACTGGTGATATGAGAGTGTCCTGACACAAAGAACAGCAAACGCAGAGGCCTCGGGGTGGTAGTGGGACTTGCACGTTGAGGCACAGCAAGGAGGCCAGTTGGCTGGGGCAGAGGAAGTGAGGATGAGTTGCAGGTAAGGAGGTCAGAGGAAGAATGAGGGTTTAGATCTTGTGCAACCTGGTAAGTCACTGTAAACGTTTGTGCTGTACTTTGTGTGACATGGAAAGCAGGCATGGATTTCGAGCAGCAGCAGAACATAATTTAACTTACCTTTTGAAAAGGTCGCAATGCTTGCTATGTTGGGAATTGACTAGAGGTGGGCAAACCAGGAAATGACTGGAGTGAGACGGTGGTGGTTTGACCAAGGGGGTGGTGATGACAGTCCTAGGAAACACTCATTTCTTGTTATGATTTAAAGGGTTTGCTAGTAGATTCACTGCATGGCACAAGAGATAGAGGAATTCAAGATGACTGCATAGATGTGAGTCTAAGCAAACAGAAATATAGAGTTGTCTTTAAATAAGTTGAAAAAAAAAAGAAAGAAAGAAAACATAGAGGGCAGTTGGGTTGGAGGGAAGATCTGAAATGTCATTTAAGGCATGATAAGTTTCAAATATGTATTAGTTATTCCCATGGAGATATTAAGTAGGTAGTTGGACATCAGAGCCTGGACATCAAGGGAGCGATCTAAGCTGAGCTATAAATCTAGCAGCTGTCAGCATAGAGGTAGAATTTAAAGACACGTATTAGATGATGTCATGTGAGGAGTGATTAAATATATAGAAGAGCTCAAGTACTCATCCCTGGGAGAGAAGGAGGAGCCATCCACAGAGATCCAGGGGGAGTGGATCTCTGTGGATGATCCACACTCCACTGCCAGTGAAGTGTGTTGAAAAGTAGAGGAATGCAGTGCTCTGGCGCTTGAGAGAAGAAAGTCACTTCTCCAAGTTTCAAGTTCCAATCCATCAACATTTTTGTTTGCTTTTTAAACTCTGCCTCCCTCTTCCCTTTAGTTCGGTAGACAACTGGGTGAGTCTATAATATACTGTGACAGATGTTTAACAAACTGGGAGCTCTAAGATAATCTTATCCCCTTCAAAATAGCCCCCTTGGGAGGACATGTACTTCCAAAAATAATGTTGTTTTGTCCAAGTCATGTGCAGAACTCTATTTTGGGGAATTACCATCATCTCCCTTAGGATACTCACTGATAGCACATAATTATGTTCTGAAAGATAATTTTGATGGAGGTTTAGTGTTTCCTCCCCTAGACCCAAGCCTGATGAATAAGGGTTGTCAAGCCAGACATCACTATACATAGTCAAGACCAAAATATGAATGCAAAGGAATAAGATTGATTCACATCTCCCCTTATACTTTTAAGCAACATTTGTCTGTTTATTTCAAAAGCCATGTATGTGCACTAATGTCAACTAAATAACTAGAATATACAGATTAAGAAAAAGAGGGAAAAGCACCTATAATCTTAACTGTTCTTGTTTGTAAATATTTTGCGTTATTTTCTTATTTTTTCCACTTGTTTTTCATTTTACTTACTGGAGACCAAAGATCTTATAAACTTCCTAGGATGACCATTAAGTTATAACTCAAAATAAGAGCTGCACATGATTGCAGAAAGTCATCCAGGGGTATTGCTTGGAAGTGTGCAATATAAATGTAAATGTACAACTTCTAATTTTTTAAAAAGATTTTATTTATTTATTTGGGATACAGAGCGTGAGAAAGAGCATGAGTGTGAGGCAGAGGGCGAGGGAGAAGCAGACTTCCCAATGAACAGGGAGCCAGACAGACATGGGGCTCAATCCCAGGACCCTAGGATCATGACCTGAGCAGAAGACAGAGGCTTAAGACACTTAACCGACTGAGCCACCCAGCTGTCCCTACAACTTCTAATTTTTAATATGCATCTTACCTCTTTCATATTCCTTCACCTCTCTCCCTATCCTGATTCCCACTTCCAGGTGGTCAACTGGTAAGAAAAAGAGAATGGGGTTTGGAATCAAACAGACTTGGATTTAAATGGCTATTCTGTGACCGCGAACTTACTTATTCTGTCTGAGTCTCATGTCCTTCCCCAATAAAATGGTAATCTTCATAGGGAATTGTACGTAGTAATTAATAAAGCACGTATAATGTACTTAGCACATGATAGGTGCTCATCAAAATTTAACACAATCGAAAACACATGGGTTTTATATTCAGAAAAACATAATGTCTTCAGTTTTCCTTATCTATACATCTTATTGGCTTGTTGTAATGATTAAATTAAATCACATATACAACATGCAACAGGAAGACTGGAATATAATAGGTGTCTAGTAAATCTTTGTTGAAGGAATGGATATATGATGTATTTCAGGTTTTATTTCTAGTCCAATGCACACGGTAGGGCTCCACATACTTTTTTTAAAAAAATTAAAATGAAATTTATTTTTTTATAGTCACATGCTTGTTCTCCTGCTGCTCCAGCAAGACATGTCATGTTATTTTGCTTGAAAATAAGCAGGAGATGCAGGGGGTACTATTTGCAGTAGGAGGCAGATTAGTAAAATAAATAAATAAACACACTTTCCTCACATAAAAACACATTAGGTATAAAGAAAAATTTGGAACACTGATGAAAACAAAGAAACAGACTAAAAACATTCAGAAAGATCCTGTGATTCTCTTCTAATTGTAGTTTTCCTAATTGTAGAGGATATGCAACAACATTGTCGATCGGAGCTCAAAGCTTCAAAACCCAAGTTCAAATGGGAAGACCCAAGGCTTCCCGGTTCCATTCTGATTTCCAGAGTCCCTTCATTGTGTGTGTCTGTCACCTTGCAACTCATGATAGCCAGGTCTGTTCTGGACCTCAATTCCATACATTTGGCTCTTCAGCACCCCTTAAATGTGTCCTCATAGTCTATGTTCACGGTCATGGCTATAACTCCTCGTGTAAGCCTACTTTCCTACCTCTCCTTTGCTCATCTCCAGGGGAGACCTCTCAAGGCACATTTGAATGTTGTGAAACTTGAATTTCAAATGTTTCATTCCATCACAACAGGCTCTTATGCTATCATATCTGTTTGGGGTAAAATGTCCTCTGAAAAAAGAAAATAAAATTTGTGATAAAGGAGCTTCATTGCGAATCCTGCCACTTACACTTCTCTGTTTGTCTGCCTCTCTCTGCCCCCTGTGCCCCCATCCCCACCACACACGTGGTACCCACATGATGGTAAAACAAATGCTCTATCTTATTTATTTGGTCATAAAATATAGCAAATTAGTGAAAGACCCAGTTATTGTAAGTTAAAACACCTCAAACAGACAATGGTTTCAATGCCCTCCTTTTCCTTTGGATGGTGTGACAATGTTTTGTTTTATTTAGATTGTCTATCTCTCATACACGCTCTCTCACATAGTCACTAATGCACACCTGCACACACATACTCACTTTCCTTCTTACACACATATTATTTACCTTCCTGTTCATATCAAGGACAATTTTTAGGGGGCAGAAACCCCAAAGGAGCTGGCTTAAGCAAAAATGAGTTGTATTGGCTCATATAACTAAAATGTACTAGGTTCAGGGCTGGCTTCTGGAAAGACTTGGTGCATGGGCAATGCTTGATCAATAATTTTTGACCGAATCAATTTTCTATTAATTCAACCTGTGTAGATATAAATCGACCATAACTGATTAGTATTTTCTTCTTTACTAATCAGAAGTGACATCTCAGATTATCCGGATCTGTGTTTTTCAGCCCCAGTGAAATATTAAAGTCATCCTGAAACTCTAAACTGTACAATGCCTAGACTTCAGCTCCAAAAATTCTAATCCCATTAGTCTGGGTGAGAACCTGAGCATTGGTTTGCTTCAAAGTCTCTGGTGATTCTCAGATGCCCCACAGTAGAGAGCCACTGATTAATCTGGCTTTTTTAATTTCCTTCCCCAGGAAATTTTATTCCAAGAGGCTATAGCTAGAGGCTTTTGCCCCAGGGTCTAGAGAAGAGAGATAGTCCCCAAATTCTTAGAGAACACAGAAAATCAACCTGTAAAAAGGAAATTGATCCATTATAGGAAAACTCCAGAGAGTAGACACAGCTCAGAATAGAAGGTAAAGGCAAAACGTACGAAGATGATGGGCTAGAATGGAAGCTAGCTGGGGAATAAAGTCAGTAAAACCACAGATGTTAGCCAAGCCTGGAGTACTTACATGTCAGTGTCCGGCTTGAGTTAGCTTAAAGGTACCTGGTCTCATCAGACAGTCTCCATTGACTTAACCCACACTGGGTTCCGTCGGCATGGGTAAGACTGGAATAGGGTGGAGAGCAGCTGGCTACATTTTTTTTTTTTTAATAACTGAACACAGACATCAACTATGCAGTCAGAGTGACCACACTGTGATGTCTTTATGGGTGGGAAAGGTAGACCCTAAAAGCTTATCACTCTGGGTCTCAGCTGAAAGTGACCCGACTGGCAAGAACATCTGTCAGCTTCTGCCTTTGCTTCACTGAAGTCCGTCCCAAACTTTGTGCGCAGTACAGTTTGTCCCCGGGTGAGACTGTGGCCAATAACTCTCATGCTCATATAATCACTAGGACCCAGAGCCAGAAAATTTCTGCCACCGAATGAAGATCTTTACCATGAATAATTACAAATGAGGCAGGCGAACATTTGTGTCATGGTCCATTGGCTCCGTCAGAGTGAAACAAAGACATTTTTCACTCTCTTCTGTCTACCACATGCACGATTAAAATGCCTTTGTAGATTACTGTAAATAATTCAAATGTTTATTAAAAACTCTGTTGGACGATCAAGGAATCATAGATAATAGGAGGGAAAACCATCCAATTTATTTTTATTTGGCATGCTCCATCCATCATATCGCAAAGCGCTTCAAGGGGAAACACAAAAAGAGGCAGGGTTTTCCCACAAGATTCAGAGAGGAGGTCATTTAAAATGATCCAAGGAGAAAGTGTTAAGAAAATGATACTTCACTTTTTAGGGTCTCAGTGATTTTGCTGGATCAGGTCATCTTGCTAATTCAGCTCTGACATTTGGTTATTTTAATCAGTATTCCAACTGATGAACTTGGCTCACAGTAAGGAGGAGGAGTGGGCATATTGTTTAACATCTGCAAGCAGCTCAACTTCTGTGTCCCTCTGTATTTGTGGTATATAGGCAGAGGAAATGTGAACCCTTTCTGGCTCCCCCTGGGGTACATGCATTATGGCTCAACACCATTGCCATAGTACATTGCACCTGCCGTGTTGGCCTCGTGTGAGATGAAACAAGGGGCCAAGTCAAAGGTGGCATCCTAATCTAAGCTCTGATGTTTTTGGTTGAGTGTGGTCAGTTGCCCTCAGCCCAAGTCCCCCCTGTAGTTATTCATGGTCAGTGATAATATCTGCCATTTACTAAGTGACTGCCATGTGGCAGGCACCACATTTGGCAGTTCTGATATGATGAGGATGGTGTTGTCTCATGGTGATTAAGTTGCTGGCTTGGGAGGCAGACTACAGATTGCAGAGTTTAGAGTATTGGCTTCAATCACACTAAATCATTGCTTGAGCAAATTTTTTAACTTCTTTAAGCAGGGGTTCTTAAACCGTGAAATGTGTATAACAATGAAACCCACTTCACAGCATTATCGATTGTATAACAATCCCAATGAAGAAGCACTAGCCCATGACTGGCACTGCCAGCACTTGAGAAATGTTAGCAATCATTATTAATCTCACTTAGTACTCAATATTAATAACTAATACATTATCATGAGTATGCTTTAATCATATAACAATACTATCATGTTCATTTTACAGAAAAGTCTAGTGAGACTCAATGACACTGAATAGTGTGGGTATGTCGCTGCTAATATTTGAATACAGACTTTTTGATTTCATAGCTTGCTTCCAAAGTGGCTAGAAAAATGATTTCCCTTTACTCAGTCTACAAATAGAATTTTAAAGTCATTACAATCTTAAGATCTCATCAACCATCCTAGGAATTTCAAACACACAGGATTTAATTCAGAAAGTTGGTTGCCATGGGGTAGAAAGCACTCCAAGAGTGAAAAGGGGATAGGCAGAAGGCTGGAGGAGCAGAATGAAAAGGAATAGTCAAAGATTAAAAGCTGCGAACTGTTCTGGGTAGACCCATAGGAAGGTACTCTACCTGTTGATGCATTGCTAGTTGTGCTCTTATGGTCACTTCCACTGACAAGGGCTGGAAGAGGTAAGAGCGCACAGCCCCTGTCTGGGATGCTGGAGTCTGAAATCACACTATCTCTGTTTTCTCTACATCAACTACCATGCTGCCAGATCCAGAAGCAGGAAGTATCTCTCTTTTCCTTGACTTCTGATTTCCCAACCCTGTGCCCCATTGAAGGAACCCAACAGAAAGCCAGGTAGACCAGGAGTCTGTAAAGTATTGTCTGCTAATTCCCTGGTCCAGTGGCACAGTGCAGAGAATGGGGCTGGAGTGGTGGGGCAGGTGACTGGGAAAAAACAGGCAAATACTGGATGCAGTGACAACCTAATATGACCCTAACCTTTTAGTTGAAATCCTTCTTTTAGTCCACAGGATTGTGGTTTTGCCCATTTCGATCAATCACTAGATGTCGTTTATAGTAAAAGAAAACAGCAGCTCTTCCTTTATTGAGAATGGCTTGTGCGGGGAAGTTTTTCCCTCACAGGAGTGAAAAGGGTAAAAATAGAGGGGACCATTCCAAAATATACCCAGAGCTAAATGAAATGGGATGTTGATAGTGCCCTAGTAAATTGGGAGATTCAGGAAACCAACTCCACATGATTAAATGACTCCCGCTCCCACTAGTCCTCTGTGGGCCAGGAGACTAATGTAGCCAAATGATAGTCATGGACTATTTTCTTGGTCAGGCTAGGCTGGGCTTATGGTATGATGGCAAATAAACCCACAATCTCAGTGGTTTATTACATAACTTATTTCTTAAATGCCCAGTCTGCTCTAGGTTGGGTCCTGTCCAGGGCCTCCTGTTCAATGACATAGTGATCCAATGAGTTTACGTGGTTTAATCATCTGAACTCACCACTTTCGCACTCATGACCCAAGGGGAAAACTTACTGAAAGTTGAGGAGGGGGATTTTCATTACCTGACCCAGGAGTGATACATCTCACTTGTGCTCATAATCTACTAAGAAAATAGTCACTTGGCCTTGACCACTGCAAGGGACTAAGAAGTGAAATATAGCCTTCTCACTCCCTGCAAAAGTGAGGAGACCCAGGTGGGAGTGGCGCTAACTACATGCACTTCACACAAGCTGTTCCGTAATTGGCTCTGCTGCGTGGTAGGGAATGGCAGTGGACATTTTTATAATGACTGGCATGACATGTCATACAAAGATGTGTTTTCATTAATACTGACAAAATTACAAAAAAAGAAAACAAAATCTGCACTTGCAGCAATTACTTTATGTCCTCAAAACTCAGCAAATTAGTCCTTCCATTTGTGGTTCTTTATTGAGAAGGATTTGAGAAGCACAGTATATGCATGTCTGTATATCATATCTCTCTATATATGATTATCTCCTCCTGATGGATTATTAGTGATTTTATTAATAACTTAACTTCTTACTTACATTTCTAATATCGTCTTACATTGGTGACAACAATCTCTTCCCTTAACTATCTCATGTATGACTTTTGTCTATTTCTTTAGAAAGATAAGTTATTTCTTTAAAATTTCTACAATTCTTTAACTTAAAAATATTTGCACAACATTTTGTATATTGTATATTTCTTATAAAGTTTCTGCTTATTTTGAAGAAAGAATTCAAGCCTCTCTCTTAATCCATGCAATATTATATCTCCAAAACCAGTAAGTGTAAAAGCCAGGTGTTCCAGGAAGGGTGATAGAGCATTCTCGAAGCTCCAAATTTCAAGTTCAGTAAATAAGACTAGCTGTAAGTTGTGAAGACTTTTTAATTTTATCTCAAGAGTTCATTCTTTCAGGAAACTGGTATACCCTATTTAATATGACAGTGATAGAAATACGTTAGCTGAATAAGTAGGGTATTTTGTTTAAAAACTAAAGAAAAGTTCCTGGTAACTGACATGATGTCTCTTGAGTCTCTATTATGTGACTATCTTGATGCTGTGGATATCTGTCAAATATTGATAATTCTGGTGTGTGAAAGCACCAGTTGAGAGAACAGATGAGAAGAACAAGAAGCATCTATAAAACATTGTGAATGCATTCTTAAAGAATGACTTATGAATGGATTATTAAATAAATGAGTGAATTAATGATTTATGTCTCTAACTAAAAATCTTAAAGACAGCATTGGCAAATCAAATATAACACAGATCTTTGCCAAATACTTTTTCCTTTGTTTTCAACTTATTTTATTTCTTATGGGTTATATTTACAAAAACAAAATCTTCCTGAGTATGTCTTTCATAATAAAGATTTAGTATAGCCTCGGTTAATCAAATTTATTAGAGTCTGTTAAGAACCGGCAGTACTTCTATTTTGTGCATTTAAACAGAATGTTTAGTTACAGACCCCATTGTTAAAACTCTTCCATAAGATTTTGGTAAATTCAGTATTTATTGATAAAGCAAATTTAACTGATGTAAAACAGGTGATCATTTATCTGTATTGGTTTCCTAGGGCTTCCATAATAGTTTACCACAAACTGGGTATCAAAACAAACAAACAAACAAACAAATAAACAAAACAAAACACAGAAATGTTTTCTTCCACAGTTCTGGAGGTTACAAGTCTGAAATCAGGATGTTGGCACGGCCATTCACTGCCTCTCTCTTAGTTTCTGGTATAGTCAGCAATCCCAGGTATTCCTTGGCTTGTAAACGTATCACTCCCTCACTCCCATCCTTACCTCTTTGTCACATGGCATTCTCCTTTGTGCTTCAATCTGTATGTGTCTTGTCTTGTCTTATAAGGTTGCCAGGCTTGTTAGGTTGGGAACCTCACCTTGACTACCTCTGCAAAAGAACCTATTTCCAGATAAAGTCATGTTCACAGGAGCTGGGGGTTAGGACTTCAACATATTTTTTTGGAAGATAGAATTCAATGCACCATGTGAAGAATGACTTTTAGTTAAGGTGAGCAAAGTGCTTCAATGGTGAACCTTTGAAAGCAGTTGTCTAAGAACTGTGAGCACTTTTCCAGATACGTGGTTTCACCTGACGCATCTTATTTTTTTAAGATTTTATTTATTTATTTTGAGAGAGAAAGAGCACAAGCGAGGGGGAGGGGCAGAGTGAGAGGGAGAAACAGACTTCCCTCTGAGCAAGGAGCCCCTGATGCTGGGCTTGATCCCAGGCCCTCAGGATCATGACCTGAGATGAAGGCAGATGCTTAACTGACGAACTACCCAGGTGCCCCACACCCGATGCATCTTTTACCTTAACCATCCATTTAGAAATGCATTTGTGCTGTTCACGAATTTAATTCAGAATCATACAACCTAGCTTCATCTCTGGCAGAATTTCAGGTCTGCTCCTACAGAGTTGAATAAAATGTTAACAGTTCTTTCTTAAATAAGTGGATTTTACCCTTCATTTCCACCCCAAATTGAGCAATATTGACCTGAACCTTTCTTTCTCAATGAGCACATCTTATGTCATCTGGTTTCTTAATCAAAATAAGAATCCAGGGGAAAAAATATCAATCTAAAAACAGAGAAGCTGGGAATGGAAAGAGAAAATTGGAAATTCAAACTCAGCTCCATAAATCCTTGAGAATGTTTCATTTGATGGTATTTACCTGTTAATTAGGATCAAAGGAGAAAAATCATATAATAAAGCTCATAAAAGCATTCTGGCTGAATATTAATGAATTCAGTGATGGACTTCTGTTTCCAGGCAACCAGATATTCCCCAAGGGCATTAATGTTGGTCGTAAAACAACAACAACAGCTCAGGCAGGAGTGCTTGTGGTTCTGTTGAACAAAGGCTCGGAGTCCCCTAGGCCACATTGCCACTCTTCTGGGTTGCAGGTTGCAGTGATGGCTTCAAGACCACTGCTCTCATTGTTTCTATCCTGTCTGTCACCAACATGAACTAGACACTCAAAATTCATCAAGAGCTGGTAATAAATAGATGTTGGCACCCATAGGACAAATAGGGAACTGAATGATTATCCACAGTGCTGAGGAAGAGGACCCAGGGCATTCGCATTTTAATCTTCCCTTTACTGCTGGTGGATTGATGCCTCTAAGTTTTATTTCCTTTTGTCCACAGAAGGAAAGAAAGAGACAAAGAAATAAAAAGAGATGATAGAGATAGAGATAGAGATAGAGATAGAGATAGAGATATAGAGATAGAGAAGGAAGGAAGGAAGGAGGGAAGGAAGGAAGGAAGGAAGGAAGGAAGGAAGGAAGGAAGAAAGGAAGGAATGAATTTAGTTTAGAAAAGAAAGAGGGAGGGAGGGAGGGAGGAAAGGAGAAAGTTATTAGACTAGCTGAATTACAGAATCATCTGCAGTTCTACCAGCCTGTGGTTAGTTGTGATTACAAGAATAAAAAACAACAACAAAAAACAAACACACACACACACACACACACACACACACACAACCCAACTATTAAAATGTTAAATGAAGGTACTAGTAGAGATAACAGAAATAAACTGGCATGCCAGAAGGATGTATTAGAGGTCCAAAGTCAAGATTAGGAAAACCATTGGTCCAGTCTCAGAGAAGGCAACTAGTAATCTCCTTGTGAGGCACAGATCATCTAATTATATTCACCTCTCATCTAGCTTCGTGTCTGACCTCTCCTGACCCCATGCCACAGCCCCAGTCATAGTTGCACCTAACCGCTCTTTTGATGGAGTCAGAATGAGCAAGTGACATGGACGTTGATTTGTGTTCTCAACACCATAAATCTGCTCATCAAATCTACCCCACACAGCGATAAGAATGATGGGCTAGCCCAGAGCTAGTAGATATAGCTGCCACTCTTCCAAGCCCATTGTCAGTGCCTGATTGTCCTAGGCAATCAACTTAAAAAGAAGGGCCCTGCTCTTGACCTGTGAACACAAACATGGCCGCCTGTGGTGAGCGCTCACATGGGGCACATGCAGCTAGCCCCCAGAGGGATTTACTACTTCGCTCTTCCCTCAGAGCAGCCTCCAGCCAATGAGAAGGCTGTCTCCGTCCTACACTGCTAGGCTTCATAAAACGCATGCATTGGTAGGAGCATATCTTCATTTGTAACACTATTTCAGGCAACCACAAGCCTGTAATTTATTCCCACTTTATATCTTACACTGCTCCCTTCTCATTAACAACATATTTCATATTTTACAGCTGAAACAGGAAAAAAAATATCTATTTCCCTGAATCTAACCAAGTCATCGACATGATTTCCCAGAAGGGAAACTAACTAAGGAAAGGGAAAATAGCATGATGGTTATGGACGTGGGCTTTCATGTCAGGAAGACCTATGTTCCAGCAGCAGCTCTTTTTCAGCATCTGTGAATCCAGGGCAGGTCACTTGGCCTCTCTGAGCATCTGTTTCTTCATTTCTCTGAGCACCTGTTTCCTCATCTATAAGATATGAATAAAATGACTTATGACACAGGGTTGTTGTGAGAATTAAATTAGATAGTGTATTTTAAAACATCTTGTATTGGGTCTAGCAATTTCAACACTCAATAAATGGTAGCTATTATTGTAATGGTGATGTTCACCATTGTTATTATCATTATTATGGAAATATGCAAAGAGCTAACATCCTCAAATTGAGATGGTTAGAGCTGGTTCATATATATATACAAAAATTGGCCATTGAAAATTGGCCATTGATGTTATGGAAAACGGACAGGATTTGTAGAAAAAAAATATGGATTCTCTTCTGCATTCTGAAACTCTAGTAATTGCTTTTCCAGAGGGGTGAGTACAAGGACATATCATTTACAATGCCTGGTCCTTCCTATCCTCCTGTGTAAAATGGGGATAGTCATGGCTATGTTGGGTTAGTGGTGCTGGTAGGTGTAAGGGGATAAGAGGTATAGTATAAAATGTTACATGGCATAAGATGATTACGTCTTTGAATATTGTCCTCTTTTGACCCCTCCTTTTCATTCGTTGATCTCCTGCTATTATGCTTTTCTTTTCCAGCGCACTAACTGCTCTGTAGTTTCAAGCCCATTCACACCACTCCCACTGCAACACATGGTCATTGGAGTTCACCCGGCGCTCTCATCCTCCTATCCCAACTGCAGTTGAAGGTGCTCCACCTGATTGCTAGGCACCTGAAACCAGTCAAATTGAGGCTTTGGATTCAACATGTCTTCCAAATAACATATACATTTCCGCATGCAATGACATCAATAGTATTGTAGGTTGTGGTTCTTGGATGTTTATGGGCATGGGAATATCTTGGGAGCATTTTTTATAATGCATATTCCTGGAGCCTTCATTCTAATTAAGTAGGGTCCAAGAACCATAATTTTTAACAAACTTTCCAGAAAATTGCAGGAAATACTATAAGTAGGAATGTCCATACCAAGACTGAAGCCTACTCTGTGTGGAGGAGGGGAAGAGCACTCAATATCACAAGCTAGGAAGCTGCCAATTTCCCCGTGCAAACCCACACACCTTTCTGCCTTATTCCAGCATAGGTCTGCCTCCCTCCAATCTCCTCCCTACAGAGCCATGAAACAGATTATTTTGATGCAGTCATTTTTTGGTGAAACTTCTCTAAAACAAAATTGGGCTCTATGTAGGTTGGTCTGCTTGAGCAACCTGTCTCCCCTTCCCCCAATTCTTTATACCTTGATAAATAGCTTTCTTTGTTCTTCCTAGTCGTCCTCACACCCTTCTCCTCTGCCTCACCTGGCCAACTTTTGATATCTGGTCTAGGCATCATCTCTGCCAATCTATCTATCCCGAGACCCTCCAGGAAAAGCTAAGACCTTTCTCTGGCATCTCATAGCACTTACAGAAGTGAGTTGAGATCATTGGTTTGCATATTTTCCCTTCCATTAGACTGTGAATTCCTGGAAGATATTGATAATATTTCATTCATTTCTGTATCCCCAGAGCCTCACACAGAAACATAAATACACGACATTCTATCTTACATGGTTTTTGCTCACCATCTTCTCTCTTCTTTCCTAAGTGGAAATATACAGGTTGTTGATCACCCCCACTTTTTTCTCTTCTCCCTCTTTTTGCTATTCCTCACCCACCTCCTTTCCCTTCTTCCTATCCTGGAGAACACTGTGACTGTGGAGGTAAAAATCAAGGCTGAGGATATTGGGACTGTGGATGAAAACATAGAGGTGGCTGTGTTCAGAAGATGTTTTATTACTATTCACTAGGGTGGCTGGGAAGAATAAGAAGGCAGAAGTTTTCTTTTTAGAGGATTAACATTTCTGCCAGCACCAAGGAGCTTATAAAAATTAAAACACAGGAGATCACAGATGTCAAATATGGATCATGTCTGAAGGAAAATGGAAGAAAAGAACTTCATTTTCTTTCTGGGTGACAATGGCAGTCACCTTTAGATGAATTAGTAATCAGCTCCAAAGGAAGTCTCTACCTCCATGTAGTGATATTTATTCATGTGTTGGTAGGCTAGAGGCCAACCTCTTTTCCCTGTCCTGTTTGCCTAGGGGAACCCCAAATCTCTGCTTAGTATTGTGTTATGACTACTGGCAAAATACTGCAATTGTTGTCTCCTTGGATGTGAAAAGTTAATTTCGGGACCTCAGGGAAAGGATTTGTGGCTATGGTTTAATGATACTAATGACACAAGATGGTTCTGTCTCATAGGTGAGAGAGAAGGTGAAAGTCAGTTTCAATCCTGTGCATACTTTTTCTTGTAGACACACTGTAAAGGAGAGAGAGTTACTTTCAAATCCGGTCATCCAAAGCCTCTATGGTCAAGGACAGGTGCTTGGCCTATAATTTTTGACTTACTTTTTCTTTCTGATATAGAAAAAACAAGGACCACTTTAGATGCCTGGCTTGAACCTGATGGATGGACAAATGGACCGTCTACTCTGTCCACAGAAAGGAACTCCCCACTTATTTACTAATGATGGACAATAGTTGCCAAGACACTTTCTTACAACAATTTGGTATGTGCCATTTATCCATACTTGCTTCCTATATAATGAGCATGGATGGATTCATGTTAGGAACTTCAGAAGTATGGCTTTGACCTGAATCCTGAAGGCCAGATGCTTATCAAAAGTTTTTGTGAACAATCCAAGCTTCTTGGATGTCAGGAGCTAAACGGAAGTGCCTTCCTCATGAGCCCTCGGCATTTCCAGTTAAGACCCTGACTAATGCAAGAACAGGCTTTTCTCAAATTTCGGCTCCTCACCAACAGGCTGAGTGGAGAAACCTCCTTGTTCAGATAGAGAGACTGACCATATAATGAAAGAGCATTATCTGTAATGCTGCTCATGAATGAGGTGAAGTCTTCTTTCTGTGTCTTTCTTATGTATGTCGTTCTCGGTAAATAGAGATTCTAGCTTTGAACTTTACTTGTAAAATTAAATAACTTTAATTCTTCATTTTTAACTCATTTTTAAAAATGAATTTGATCATTTTCATATTTTTTTTTTGTCTCAGAGTGGTTTGAGCTTGCTTATTCCTTTCTGCATGTCTAAAATTCAGTTAGCTTTGGCCAAGTGAATAGTTGTGCCCAACTAAAAGACAAGATCTGTCAATAACAGGGACACCGGGCATGCAAATAATGGGAATTTAGTATCATTGGAAGAATAACTAAGTGGAAGTGTGTAACCATGCAGTTCTTCACTTTGCCCATTGTGGTGTTAGCCGTTGACTCATGGTGAGCACACACGTAATGAAAAATGTAACTTTGAGCAAAACATAAAGAAATGGAAACACCACATAAGATTTTTTTTCATCATGCAACTTTCTTTACAGATTACCAAAGCTTAAATCTTTCTCTTAGCTTGAATAAATTTCCTTTTAAAAAATCAATTTTCTGGGGCGCCTGTGGCTCAGGCAGTTAAGTGTCCAAATCTTGGTTTCGGCTCAGGCCGTGATCTCATGGGTCGTGAGATCGCACTCTCTCTCTCTCAAACAAATATCTATTTTTAAAAAAATCAATGTTCAAATTTGCTTTATCCTTTATTTTTAAGTTCAGGAAAAGAAGGTCAGAAACTACTCATAGGTAATTACGAGAATGAAAGCCATTGGTAAAAAAATGTCAGTTTTTTATACCATGGTGACAGTAATGACTTAAGGCTTCTAGATCCATGCTTACTCATTATTTTCCTTTTTCAGAAATATTTTCATTCCTTTGAAATTTTTTTACATAAACTTTTTATTTTAGAAAAGTTTTACACTTATAATATTATTGCAAAGATAGTAGTTCTCATATACCCACACTTAGTTTCTCTTATAAATAACCCCTTACATTTGTAGGGTATATTTGTTATAATTAATAAACCAACAATGCCATGGTATTATTAGCTGAAGTCTATGCTTTACTTATATTTCCTTATTTATTTATTTTTTTTTTACCAAATGTCCTTTGTTTGTTTGTTTTCTGTTGTAGGATCCCCAGGATACCACATTACATTTGTGGTATGTCTTCTTAGGCTCTTCTTAACTGTGACTCATTTATTTTGACAAATATTCACCATACTTGGGATTGTCTTAGGTGTTAAACTCGTTAGAGTTGGCAGTTAGGTTTTATTGCATTTTCCAGTTTCGTTTGACTGGAGAGCAGCATTGAGAGCTGTTCTCAGAATGACTCTGAGTCTTGGGGCTGGTTTAATAGAGATGCGTATCAGGAATGATGTCAGCCAGATGAAAAAGGAAGTGAATGGTAGCACAGGGGCCCGATGTTGGTTTCACCCGGGCTGTTTAAAATACAAATAAAGTAGAAATAATTACCCTTTACATTTATTAGTTTGAAATACATTTAGGAGGCTGTAATCCTGCATGCATGAAACTTCACCAGTAATATATGCCATCTCTCTCATTCATCTGAAATTCATTGAACAGGTATTGTGTGCTGGGTTCTTGGATGGTTAATGGGGAAGGGAGATAAACTGGACGTGGACCCTGCACCTATAACTTGGTATCAGCATAGGAACTCTGAATAATATTATTTATGGGAAAGGACCTTGTATAGAAAAGGTAATCATTGTGGAACCGATCAGAGGAAATTTTTGCATACATGTGTGTTAAAGTCGGATTGGAGTTAATTATCCAGATAAGCAGGAAACAAAAGAAAAAGGAATGGGAGAAAGGGCTATTCCAAGCTTGCATGGGGGTATTGTGAGATGAGGATGGGGAAAGGGTGCAGAAACTCCTGCTATGAATCTGATTTCTGGGGAACATATGGGCAAAGTGATGTTCTCTGCCAGGAAGCCACTTACCTTGGATCTCCTTTGCCTTATTAGGCCATAAAGTCACTATATGCACCCCCATCTATTCTATATTCCAGACCAATATATAGGTTTTCAGAACTTGGAAGGGAGTCCTTTGGCCCAGTAATTAATTAAAATTGATGGAACCTTGATGCTCAGCCTAATTTGGCTGGACTTCTGTCTGCTCCAAACCATGATAATCCTGAAGCTGATTTGTGAGTGTAGCTTGTAGGATCCATTTTATAATTTCAAAGTTACACCATGGTGCTCTCCCTGGGAATTCAAGAATGGGGGAAGGAAATTAATATATTCTAAGGACGATGTTAAGCCAAGCTCTAGGCTAGCTGCTTTTCAAAACATATCTCGTCTAAGTTCATAATGAATTGGGAAATCATGCTTCATACTTGAAATATTACTAGAGAAAAAATCATACACATTTTGGCTCTCCCTCTTAGAAGGTTCATCAGGACATAGGGAGTAAGATGTAGAACTTGCCTTGACTTCCACAAGTGGAAGTGTGCTAGACATAATAATATCTCAAAGATATCTATTCCCTAATGCCTCGATCTTATAAATAGGTTGTTCCTATAAGGCAAAATGGATCTCTGCAAATAATATTAAGGTTGTTGACCTTAAAGTAAAGTCATGAGGCACCAGCCTGGCTTAGTCCGTAGTGCATGAGACTTGATCTCAGGGTTGTGAGTTTGGGCTGCATGTTGGGCGTAGGGATTACTTTAAAAATAATAAGGGGGGCATCTGGTTGGCTTAGTTGGCTAAGTGTCTGGCTCGTGATTTCAGCTCAGGTCATGAACTCATGGTTTGTGAGATAGAGCCCCGAGTTTGGTTCCATGCTCAGTGGGGAGTCAGCTTGGATTCTCTCCCTCTGCCCCTCCCCTAATGTGCTTTCTCTCTCTCTAAAATAAATAAACAAATATTAAAAAAATAAGGACATTATCCTGGATTAGCTAGGTGAGTTCAATCTAATCACACGGACCCTTAAAATCAGAGTACTGTCTTTGGCTGCAAGCAGAAGAGGGACAAAAGAGAAAAGACAGACAGTGATATCAGAGAGATTTGAAACTCAAGAAGGATTTGACTGTCCACTGCTGGCTTGGAGGACAAAGAGGTCTCTAAACTAGGGAACTGGGTAGTCTCTAGAGACTGAGAATTACTTCTGGCCTCTCGTGCCAAACTTAATTCTACAACCACATGGAACTGAACATGGCTAAGGTCCTGAATGTGTTAAGAAGTTGATTTGTCCCCAGACCCTCACTAAAGAACACAGCCTCCTTTGACACCTTGTTTTTAGCCCAATGAGAACTGGTCTTGGCTTCTAACATATGGGAGGGACTATGAGATAATAGATGGGTTTTGTTTTAACTACTAGTTTGTGGTAATTTGTTTGGACAGCCAAGGAAAAATGATTCAGGGATCCATGGCACTGAGCCAAGCGGGACACGTGATAGTGTAGGGTTGTCTTACTGAATCAGTGGGCCATGGAATAAAGTAGAAGTGAGGACATCATCTCAGTGCAGAAGATGGTATGAGACCTTGGAAACACTTGGTAGCGGAGTCCAGACAAAGCTTCAGATCCAAAGGAAACAGGACCAAATGTGAGGGCATTCTGAAGGAGAAGGGGGCAGGGATGAAGCAGAGCCAAGAAGGGATCCCAGATTCTCAACAAAGAACTTTTGAAACAAGATCGTGAGCTTTGTCCACTCAGAAAGAGGAAACCATTAAAAAGTAGGGCTGCAAACCATGAGAGACTTGGCTCTGGGAAACTAACTGAGGGTTGTGGAAAGAGAGGTGTGTGGGGGGATGGAGTAACTGGGTGATGGGCATGAAGGAGGGCACGTGATGTGATGAGCACTGGGCATTATACGCAACTAATGAATCATTGAACATTACACCAAAAACAAATAATGTATTATATGTTGGCTAATTGAGGTATAACCACTTTGGGAAAAAAAAAAGTAGGGCTGGTTTCCATATGAACATCACCTCCCTCACTGCAGCCAAACCCTCACGACAGACCAATGAAGGAAACTTTAGTCGTGAGTATCCCGCATTAGCTGGCTGTGCTCATAGACTGCTTCACCGTGTTGAGGGTATCATTGGGCACTTGGCCCTATGGCTGAGAAGAAACAAACCCAAGCCTTCAGTTTCTCTTTCACAGATGTAAGTGTGGTCTGTGGGGCCACACATCACTGTGGGAAAACCAAACTCTCAGTCTATGCTTGTGATGGATTCCTTGTTATAGGAAGGATGACGTCTGGTCATTCCTGGATTATCTGGGGCAACAAAAGAGGTAGACCTCAAACGGCAGGGTCCCCTCCCCACTGGTGGCCCCTTCTGCTCCTCTTCAGGGCTCGGGTCTATTCAAACCTCCACCACAATCCTACCTCAATGCCCGGACAGGCTTAACCTCCAGCCTCCCTTCTGATGGTGCTTCCCTACATCAGAGAGCTCACCACATTGCAGAATAACTATATATTTCTACACTCTAGTTAGTGAATTTAGAGTGGCTATTGACCATTACACTAACATCTGTCCCTCAGGCAATGCCTGGAACATAAAGAGCTCTCATATTTGTTTTGTAATAAAGATCATATTACCTGGAATTTCTCTTTCTTGAGGCTGTGCTCTTGACCATGAGACTGGCCAGAACCTGCTGTTAATCGATTGTTGGTGGGGCCACTGCAGGAGCGTTCCAGGCCAGCTTAGATCGGGTTTAATTTCCAGGGGCTATGCTGTTTAGGCTAGATTTCAGTACTTCCACTCTCCGTGTTCATGTGAATGCGTTAGCATGAAAATGGGGTGAATATCATTACCATTAGGTGACATAAAAATCTAACCTACCTGTTGCACTGATTATTACTGGAAAAGAAGTCAAAACACATGATTATCATGATAAAGCCAGCGCAAGTGACACATACTCGCAATTTACATGTTACCTGTTTCTGTGTGTGAACCTTGTAGATTTCTACCTACGTCAATGACAGAGAACACCTGAGCAGCACCTTCGACTCTCAGCTACAGCTCGTATGTCACTTTTCTGGCAATAATGCACTCAAGGCCCTAAATGTTAGATCTGCCACCAAAAATCTATCTGCTTTCTTGGAAGCTATGCACGTCTGTCTCCCTAGCACGGTTGCCAGCTATGCGTTAATTGTTCACTCTGAATAGAGACCATATGGACTCTAAATGCCAAGATTTGAAATATTTTTTCCTTTCATTTTGAAAGGCTTTTACTTGAAATGTGAAAGGTTCTAAACATTGCTGCATGTCTTAAGGGAAAGAAAGGGTGAAGAAAACAAGTTTTCCGCAAAATGCCAGGAAAACGAAACAAACAAATAAAAGAAAAACACACAAGAAAACTCTCCCCGTGTAATGCTTTAAGTATCTACTCATTTATAGGCACAATTAGCAAGAAGCTGGCTCTAATGGACACAAAAGAAAAAATAGATTTCAGCTTATTTTACAAACTGGGGGGGAGGGGGGAATTCATCTTCCCAGTGATTGTAGCAGAGAAGTGGACCAATTAGTTGAAAGCACAAAGAGGAGAGTGGCAAAGAAATATTCATTGTTTTCTCTTTCAAAGCCCCAGCTTGACAATATGTGTTTTTCTTAACTGGCTCTGGGATGGTAATTAGCATAACTCAGGGCTGAGCTTGTGCTGAGATATCAGGGCCTGTCTCCCTGTCCTACATAGCTCGTGCAGCAGCAAGAGAGACGCACAAAGGGAGGTCACCTCGGGCCCCCCAGCAGGTTAAAGCTGTAATGGATACAAATGAGGCCTGTGGTTATTTACCACCACAACACACTCCACAAAACCCCTTGCATACCAATGCCAAATGTCTGGCACATGGGCAGAGGCTCCTTTTCCTGGAATAAATGGCTTAGAACCTGCCCATGCCCCTTTTGGCACTTAAGGGAGCATAATGGTTGAAGATGGGGAAGGAAATCCCCGAAGAGCATCTTTGTGTGGCTGTATAAGCTCCAGTCCAGCCTCTGGGTCAGGCGAAGTCACCTGGACACCCTGGGCCGTGCCATTGACTTTTATGCTGAAAGCCTGAAAAACTCACCCAGCACCATTGCATGCCAAAAGCTATCCTGGCTATTTATGAAATGTTCCTCTAGAGTTCCATTCTTTGGAAACTTGTGTCCCTTTAACGTAACAAAATGAAACCAGGTGAAATCAAAGGCATGTGTAAGTTTCCTCTAAGGTTGGTCTCCTGCTCTTCAACTATATCTTTCAATTCTATTCTTGACTCGTCTCTCTCAGCCATCTGGCCAAGTCCAGCCTGTTTCAGATATCATTTCCTTTAGGGACAGTCTCTTGATCAGTCTCCAACCCAGCGAAGTGACCTTCTCAACTTATTCCTTACAATGCTTTATATCTTTTCTCTGACGTTTTTTCACCATTTCACACTGTAACGATACGTTTACTTGTCATATTCGCCTAATAAATTTTAACTTTCCTGAAGCAACAGGCTTTTGTCACACTCTTTTGCATCCAGATGGCACCCGGGACTGTGTCTAGTACTTAAACTTGCCATGAACTGATCATCTTTTCCCTGTCCTTCATGTAACCTTGGATATTAACCTATACCTTCTGGCTTCATATGGATTAGGGTTTAGTTTTTCATTATAACAGAGCAACAACCCACACATGGGTTTCAACTCTTGCCCTTCAGGTGAGTCGGGCATATACATGTGGTACTTTACCAAAACCCCTATTTCTTCTCTGGGTTATCCAGGTTTCTGTCTATACTCGCTTGGCAATCTCGTGTCAACAGTTTTCAACTGCCTTGGGTTTGCCAGACTTAGGTGCAGACTCAGGACAAGTGGCAGCTGATGTTCCCAAGGCATGAATCTATTTCAGAGATGTTCTTCTGGCTCTATCTTTGCAACGCTCTTTTATAATCCCCAAATCCTGGATCCCCATGCTAGAGTGATGGAGAAGACGTTCGAAGGCTCTTAAGATTGCCACTAACTGGGTTACCCACACCTGGTGGTTCTGCAAATATTGTAGAGTTTTATTATGCTCTGTAGTTTATAAAGGTCATCCACAAATACACACTGTATTTGGCATATTCTTATCCTCATTTTTTGTTTCTACTAAGAAATAAAGGTTTTAAAGCATATGTGACTTGCCAAAGATCACAGAACTACCAACTAGTGAAATGAGGGGTTCTTTCCATATTCTCTGACCCTAAGTCCAAAGTTCTTTCTCCATAACATAACTATAGTTACTTGACCTTAACATCCTCACGTTGCTATGGGCCAAGTTGGCTTTGGAGACATTGCCCTCTCTGCATACTACCTATCAGCCTGTCAGAATAACTGGCCCAGAATCAGACATTTTAATGGTCTTCTGGTCACATTTGTCACTGGTCATTAAGGAAGCAAAGGCAAACCTAAGCCAGGCATGTAATAAACCGAGGTTTCACTGAAGCCAGCTTAGGACAGGAGCAGAGAGGCATCTCCCACAGCTTATGCTACTCATTGGGTGACAGCTGGCTGGCAGAATCGGGAACCAGGGCAAAATGCTGAAGCCGATGTTCCCATAGCCTTCTAGCCTAAAAGTTAAATGAGACTGTTGACGGTACTTTCCTCAAGAACTAAGGTTTTCTGCTCAGGTTTAGCCCCTCAAACCCACTCTGCTTAGTCTGGTCAGCAACTTGGGGCCAGAGTCATTTACTGGTCTATAGTTTTCTCCGTATTTGCCAATCTCAGGACCGACTGGGAAGTCATCATGAGATCTATGCATCAGACACGAGGCACTATGTCTTCTCATCAGAAGCACCAGTACCCTCCAGGTTCAGATCAGACACCCCGAATTCATAGTGGAGATCAGGATGCTGGCCAGCTCAAAGCCTAGATACTGGTGGGTGTATGTTGGATCATTCAGATTTGGGTTTAAATCCCAGCCTTCACACATGACAGCCATAGGCTATCCTTGCTGTATAGTAAGGGTAACAGTACACATTTCTTTACTGCGTTGTTAAACATATTAAGTTTATAACAAGTCATTAGGCTACTACTGGCACATGTAAGGTGCATCTTACAAGTACTTCTTTTCCCACCTCCTCTCCCCATTCCTTTGTAAGTAGACTGAGTGTTCTCAAAAATAAGTTTGAATTCCCTGGAGGATAGGTATCAGAAAGCACCAGAACTACACTTTGTCAGAAACTCAAGTGTTTTCTGACCTGGTACGCAATGTCTGTGCTCTTCAGGAATTAGAAGTTCCCCTGTGTCTAGAACCAGCAAACTATGATGTCAAAAAGAACAACAACATCTGCCAGTGGCCCTGGTGGGGCTGGAGCAGAGACAATTCTCTTTTCCCGCATTGTGTCCTGTGAATGTCTGTGTTGTCTTCTGTGTCCAGGACTCTAAGATGAAGAGACAGACTAGATTATCTGGGGAGTCTGGTCCGACGGGTCAGTGGCTCGCGGACTTTCCATGCATCGTGATCCTTTGGAGTTGCATAAGCCTTATGCTTCGAAGAAAGGTGCCGTATGAGGAACAGCAGTTTCCCCCGACACACACCCAGTAGATGTGCACACCAATGCTCCTATTCTCCTTCCACACCCTCTAGACAGCACAGGCCCCAGCAGAGCATTGCTCTCATTAATTACTCCCCTACAACTGGCTTTTAGTACAAATGCAAAACACAAACTCCATCCCAAGGGGCTGGTCCTAACTGGCTAACAATGTAGAAATAGGCACGGTACTGAAAATACATGGAGAAAAATAGGGTGGCTTGTGGCATGCTTTTTTCCCCCCTTTTTTCCCTCATACTATCTAATTTTCAAGCTGAAGCATGAGTAGAGATAAGACAGCCTAGTTGAGGATGGGCCAGAATAAGGGAATCCACTAGGGAGTCAGGGCCTAGAACTTTTCCCTGTACCTGGAAGAGCAGCAGATGCAGCTGACCAAGGAAGGGTTGGAATCCAGGTGAGCTGGGCAGGACTGAGATCTGTCCCAGAGGTGTCCTTTGAGATTTTTAGAGTTCTTTTTTTTTTTTTAAAGATTTATTTATTTATTTATTTATTTGGGGCTGGGGTTGGGGGAAGCAAGTGCTGGGGGAGGGACAGCGTCACAGGGAGAGAGAGAATCCTCCAGCAGATTGAGCATGGAGCCCAACTCGGGGCTCAATCCCAAGACCCTGAAATCATGACCTAAGTCCAGATCAAGAGACAGCTGGCTTAACTGAACCACCCAGGAACCCTGAGATTTTGAGAGTTCTTAAGGCCTGGATCTAAATGATCACAGCCAGGTGAATTCTGACCCTGGATGAATCATGGTTTCACACTCTACCTATTATTTCCAAACTCATAAATGACCTCTCAATTACATTTCAAAGAAGGAAGTTCCCCCCATGTATATATATGTATATATATGTATAAATATATACACACATATATGTATATGTGTGTATATACATATATACCCACATTTATGTATGTGTGTGTGTATATAAAACATATATAAATTTGCATTAGTTTGGAGAACAAAATTAGCAAATATTAAAGATAAGCTGATATACTTAAGGCACTTCATATTACATATCATATTTAACAAGATAGAAATATAGTTCTCTTTCATGCAGACTGGTTCTGGAGGTGGGAAGTCAAGGCCCAGTATGGAGGTTCCATGGTCCTCAGGGCTCCAAGTTCCTTCCACTCCTCAGCTCTTCATTTACGTAGATGGGCTGCTCCTTCTCATGGCTCAAGATGGCTATAGAGCTCTGTTGACCTTCTGCTTACATTTCAGTTTTAGCCGAAATTAGACCAGAGAAAGACCCTGAGAACAAGGGTTCTTCAGGTGCTGCTAATAGTTTATCTGGAAGTGTAGGGAGGACCAGGAGAGAAATGAAGAGTGATATAAAGAGCTGGAGTAGTTAAAAGATAATTTACTATTATACCAGCCATCAAAGTGGACAATAAGGAAGTAAGAACAACCTAAGAGTAGCATGGGGGATAAGGCATTAGGGTCAGATAGAGAGAAGGTGCAGAATCTCAAATCACCCTGTCTCTGGAAGTACTGTTATGAATTGTACCATAATCTAAGCCAGAAATGAAACCCAGAAGCTTTTTTTGGGAGGCACAGGGCAGGTTGTGATAATGGGATAATCATAGATCAAGAAGGATCATGGGCTTAGAAAGGTGACATATACACCTTTATATTGTGGCACCTTACCCAGGACTTAGTACAGAAATAAGTTATCAGTCAAAAAAAATGAATGAACGAGTAATGAATTTCCACATTTCTCATGCGATTGAAAGATGGAGCAAGGTTGCTTTGGAAAGTGGCCGATGAAGGTAGGCAGAAACTATGTTATTGACCTGCATTTTGTTTTTCTTCTTGTCGTTGCTAATTCTGAAATAATCAAGCACACAACTAGAAAGTTGAAACGTGCTTTGAAGTTTTCCAAGTTTTTCCCCTTGTAATAGTCATTAGTTTCATTCAGCAAACATTCCCAGCTCCACCTGCCAGGCTCACTGGGGTCAGAAGGGATCATGAGGGTGGTTCTAGCCAAAGAGATGTGAGCAGAAGAACAGTGTGGCTTCTGGGCTGAAACTCTGGTCCTCCAAACCTTTCTTTTCCCTCTGCTGCAGCTGTCCACAGAGTCCCAGTGATTGACTGTGTTGTCAGTCTCAGTCTTTTTTTTTTTTTAAGATTTTATTTATTTATTTGAGGGGGGGGAGAGAGAAGAGAACAAGCAGGGGGAGCAGCAGAGGGAGAGAAAGAAGCAGACTCCCTGCTGAGCAGGGAGCCTCATGCGGGGCTCGATCCTAGGGTCTTGGGACCGTGACCTAAGCCGAAGGCAGATGCTTCACCCTCTGAGCCATCCAGGCGCCCCTGTCAGCCGCAGTCCTGAGTTAGGATCATGCAGAGCCGGGCCCTGGCCAACACACCAGCGCTCTGTAGCATGACAGGAAATAAATGTTGTTTGAAGCCGCAGTTTGGAGTTGTTTGTTAACCACAGAGTAATCTCACCTATCCTGACTGATCTCACCTATCCTGACTGATTCCGCTCTGGGGATAGTTTAATCAAACTTTCAACACATGTGCTCTGTTGTGCGCTGCAAATTCTATTGATTTCTCCCCCGGCCCTTTCTTTCTTTTACTTCTCTTTTGCGGGGCGAAGGGGGGAGATCCGTTTCTTTCCCAAAAGAGACCCTTTACTGAGTATGAAAACTTTTTCTTTTTTCTGCCACTACCACCAGAAGAAAGCCTTCCCTGGGAAACTGATCCTCTTTCTTTACGAGTTCCTGGGTTCAGAGCAGAGGAATCACGTTTCGGAGAGAGATCAAAGTGCCTGTGTGCATCTTTCCTTGCTGTTCTTCCTGACACTGGCTGCTGGACTGAGTAAAGACAGGCAGGAGTTTCATCTGAACCCTAAAACCTATTCCTGCCTGCATGTGCAGATCACACACACTCCAGTCCCCAGGAATCCCCAGCATCATCTGGGACAGTATATGCTATGAGTGGCCCAAGGACCACCTTTCTTGCCCCCAGAGAGTTCATAACACAGTGAAATTGATGCTTGCCAATACCTCAAGAAAATATGACTCAGGAAAAATGGTATAGTACGACTAAGGTACAATTGAGATTCAGAAGATGGGAGAGGAATCTTCTCCGAACCAAGGCCATGAAGGAAAAATGGGCATTTCTTACAATTAGGACTGGCTCAAGTTAAGGTGGTAATAGAAATGTAACTGTGTGAATACGACAGATGGATACTGCCCAAGCCACTTCGAATCCTGACTTTCACCATAAGATCCCGATGCCCCGATATGCCAGTTGTTATAAAAGGCTGTGAGAGATAGAAGGACAGGGATTCCCGCCTTTCCAGCAGAACCTTCCGAAATTGCTTCATGAGCACTTGGCACTGCTCCCAGCTCTGCTCTGAGCACTGCAAGAGACAGCTTTTCCTACTGGAAACCTCATTCACAGCTTTAGCTTAATTCTGTTTCAATTCCGGCAACCGTATGCTTATCAGAGAAGAAAGAGAAGCAAAGAGAAGAAGCCGGCTGTCCCCAAACCATTGTGCAATCTTTGCTCTTGGGGCTGGCTCTTCCCTGCCTCCATTTTTTTATTCTCTTTTATAATATTATTCATTGTGTTAAATCTTCATTAACACCCTGAACCCAATATTACCAGGGAATGTTTTCTTCTCTCAATCTTTTTACGCTCAGGATGTTGTTGGAATTTTATTTATTTTATTTTTGTCTGTTGGTATTTTCCTAGCTTCATTTTTGAGAGTTTTATTAAAAAAGAAGAAAAAAACCAACAAACTTCAGTGCAGGCCCTGGGACAGAATGAAATGGCATTGCCAGAAAAATTGATGGGTTTGAGGAGGAGGTTGCCATAGAAACCTCTTAGGTTTTGATGATGGAAGATGATGGCACATCTTCTGGAAAGAACTTGAAACTATAAGGATGCTTGACTGTTTTTTGTGGCAGATAGCAAAGGGCCTAGAATTGAGCTTCTAAACAGTACAATGGAGCAGGCTTTTGCATTTCTCCTTTACAACACACACACACACACACACACACACACATACACACACACACACACACCGCTTTTATAAATAAACGATGACTCTCTGACCTTTATGATAGGAGTCCACTGTTAGGATAACTTCTTGTTCATTTCAAGTGGAATTAAGGAAGGAAATAATGAATGGTTGAAGACATCATGGGATCAATTGGAATGATGGAATTAATTAATCTTAAGACATTCTCATGAAAGCACAACTTTAAAAAAAGTGGTTATTCTTGTAAAAAAGGTCTTGAGGTTTCATAAAATTTGCAGTGTGTATGTCCACCACACATTGCAAGTTGTTAGAGAGCCTGAGTTATTTCTTTTGCTCTGATACTAAGTTGTTCTTTGATCTTGGACAGAACACACATCGAACTTTACATCGGAATCCAGGGATGTACTGTATGGTGATTAACATAATATAATTTAAAAAAATCATTAAAAAAAAAAAAAAGAACACTCTAGTAGTTGGGCTTTAAGTGGCCCCGAATGGGTTGGACTAAAGTCAAGGGCACTTTCCAAATCATAGAGATTATAAAATAAACCTCAGTTTGCCATTTCTACATATAGCTGGTATGTACCTTTCTCATGAAACTACATCCTTGGGTTATTTTTTCCCCCTACAGTTGCTCCTGATCAGCGAGCAGTATCTGGTGCTTTTTCCCAAAGACTGGCTTCCTTTTGACTCTGCATAGGCAATCATGTAGAAAAACAATCAATGAGAATCACTAATTGTTCGAGGGCTAGTAACACACCAGAGTGAGATTGTGTTTAAAAGATTTACAAGGAGATTTATAACATACAGGCCAGTGCAAAATGAGACATTGACTCCTAAGATTGAACTATGGATCCCAAAGATGGTTTAGTTTCATACTTGTCCGCCTTTTGAGAAAGTGAGGCATACTGATGAATTATTTTGATGTTGCTGGTTTTGAGGGAGCCTGCTGCTACACTTGACCTGTTGAGTTGCCTGTGACAACACAGAGTCATGGAGAGTGGCATTAACGTCCCATAAGTACAACCGTCCAGCTGGTCTACCTGTCAAGAAGATTGACGTATGTCTGGCATGAGCAGCCAGTTACACAGATTTTCATCACCATTATTCCCATATTGAGTCACTTATTTTGAAAATGTGAATTTAATGTAATTGATATATTCATGAGCCATTTGATCATAATGCAAATTTTGGATTTGCTTATGTATGATTTTGTTCACATCCATAAGAAACATGTGAACACTGAAAACTGCATTGAGTCATGTAAGAATATAGAAAATGCACATACACACACACACCCCTTAAACATCTACCAGGGAACTCAGTTCACCTGTGTGTTGTGAGACACACCTATCCACACCTATCCACACCTATCCACACCTGGTGTTAAATTTTTTCTCCAATTTCGGATAACCCTCCCTTCATCACTTCACAAGAATGCATGAGCTACAGTTCTGCTGACTCCTAATTCCAGAAGTAAAATTCAGGCCTTTGTAAAGGTGAAATGCCATATTTATTATAGTGCTTACATATTTGTTACCCATTTCCCATATGTAAAACTATGCTACCATGTTTATTAGGTTTCTACTTTATTTTTGTTTATTTTGGCATATGTCTCTTATGAGTGATTTCTCTTTTTTTAAAAAAAGACTTTATTTATTTGGGAGAGAGAATGAGAGAGAGCATGAGGGGAGGGACGTAGAGGGAGAGAGAGAATCCCAAGCCGACTCCCCGCTGAGCGTGGAGACCCAGTGAGGCTCGATCTCACAACACTGAGATCAAAACCTGAGCTGAAACCATGAGTTGGAGCCTCCATTGACTGAGCTACCCAGGCTCCCCAAGTGTTTTATCCTTAATCCCAGTGATTTTCATTGCACAATTCTTTCGTTGTATGGTGTATTCGTTTTCTATTGCTGCTATAATAAATAACCCAAGATATGGCTGTTTAAAACAATAGAAATTTATTATCTCACCCTTTCTATGAGTCAAATGTCCATGCATAGAATAGATCAGGTAGGTTTTCTGTTTAGAATGCCACAAAGCCAAAATCAAGCTGGGCTCTTAAATGAAGCTCTTGGGGAAAGAATCCATAGCTAGGCTCTTTCAAGTTGTTGGAAGAATTCAGTTTGGGATGGTTGTCAGGCTGAGATCCTCATTTCCTTAATGGCTATTGGCCAGGGGCTATTCTCAGCTCCTAAAGCCTGCCTGTGTGACTTGACTCATGGTCCCTGCTATCTTCAAAGCAAGCAACAGTGCATGAAATCCTTCTTTTGCTTCAAATCTCTCTGCTTTCCCATTCTGCTTTATCTCCCGATTTCNTATTAGTTTTCTATTGCTGCTATAATAAATAACCCAAGATATGGCTGTTTAAAACAATAGAAATTTATTATCTCACCCTTTCTATGAGTCAAATGTCCATGCATAGAATAGATCAGGTAGGTTTTCTGTTTAGAATGCCACAAAGCCAAAATCAAGCTGGGCTCTTAAATGAAGCTCTTGGGGAAAGAATCCATAGCTAGGCTCTTTCAAGTTGTTGGAGAATTCAGTTTGGGATGGTTGTCAGGCTGAGATCCTCATTTCCTTAATGGCTATTGGCCAGGGGCTATTCTNAAGAATCCATAGCTAGGCTCTTTCAAGTTGTTGGAAGAATTCAGTTTGGGATGGTTGTCAGGCTGAGATCCTCATTTCCTTAATGGCTATTGGCCAGGGGCTATTCTCAGCTCCTAAAGCCTGCCTGTGTGACTTGACTCATGGTCCCTGCTATCTTCAAAGCAAGCAACAGTGCATGAAATCCTTCTTTTGCTTCAAATCTCTCTGCTTTCCCATTCTGCTTTATCTCCCGATTTCCTCTTCTGCCCTCAGCTCGAAGAAAAGTTCTGCATGCAGATCTGTATAAATATATTCAATCTCCCTAGTTTAAGGTTAACTGATTTCGTAACCTTTATCACATCTGTGAAGTATTTTTTTCCATGTAACATGATATATTCAGACCAGGGTGTGAGGTCATTGGGGGCCATATTTCTGCCCACCATTTGGTGGCTTTTAGGAATATCTGTGTCCCATGATAACAGAACTGACTGTACTTATGAACCATCTTTTTGTCTTCATAGCTTTTCTGTTCTTTCTCCTGCTTCCATATTGTTGATGTCCCTCAATATTCACCATTTACTGCTTGCTCTTTCTTGCACTTTCTGGAACTAGTACTTTTCTCTGAAAGACAGACTTTGGAGAATAATATAAAAGCTGAAAGTCCATCTCCTCAGACAAATGCAAATGCACATGAAATGTCCCTGACCCTCCTGCAGCCCATCCATCGAGCTCCTTCGGTGTTGTACCTCCCTTTGCCGTCTTGTGTTGAAGGATAACCTTGAGGTAACCAGTTCTCACCATGTGGCAGTGAAAATGCAGCACATTTAATCCGCACAGCAAAACCTCGAGGATGATCTTGTCCTTCTTATTTAACCTGAGGCTTTAAAAGTTTAGTATTTTATCAAGTTACATGTCTAGTAGGTGATGGACCAGCATTCAAATGCAAGTTTGTCTAGCTCAGAAAACTGTGATAAAAACACCTGACTCAAACCATTATATGATCACAAGTCATACAAACATGTCCATCGTCAGCCCTGGTACCCTTCCTGAGTCCAGCTGAGCCCACCCCCTGTGCAGCTGCAAACTCTCTTGTCATTTCTCTCACTGACTCACTTCGCTTTATTACTGTCACCTCCACCTTATCCTCACACGTCAGGAAAACTCACAAAAATGTGTTTTTATTTTTCTCCTCCTCTTTGCTGTAATATCTTACCAATCATCAAACTCCTGAACATGTCCATTCCCCAACTCCCATGATAAACTTCTATTTACTCTTAAAGAAACAGAAAACATTGCCCTACCCCTGGAAGTTTCTCTGACTCTATCATCGAGAAGCATTACAAACTGCCTCATTAAAATATATATATATATCATTAGAAATTATTATTAAATTTCTTCTACGATGGCACTTACCTTACTGCATGGTAATGAATCATTTGTATCTGTCGCAAACTGGATGTGGAGTGAGTATTCCCACAAGTAAAAAGTCAATCTCTTGATTATCATCTTACCATTATTTCTTAGCACATTGTCTGGAATACAGTGCGAGCTCAGCAAATGTTTGTTAAGGGGAACTGACCTGCATTCAATTCAGGTAGAAACAGCAAAGGCATGAAGTTCAAGTGAGAACAGTCTGATTTTTGTCTGTAAATAGATTTTAAGGTATCAACCCAATTAAAAGAATGGGACAAGTCAAAATGTTTGAAAGATGTAACTTACTTGGGAGAGCGTTTTGTCCCAAATGAAGAGTTTTCTAGCTACATAGCTTATTACTTGGGGCCATCGTCAGAGGGATGTTTTCTTATAAAAGAATCTTCTGGTGCTCTTTGCCCATTTCAGAGAGCTGGCCTCCTTTTTCTGTTGATATTCCGCAAATACATAGAATACATAGAATGAGTTGACTGAACAGCAAACTACCAGGTACCTTATCTTTTTTTTTTTTTTAAGATGTTATGTATTTGACAGAGAGAGACAGTGAGAGAGGGAACACAAGCAGGGGGAGTGGGAGAGGGAGAAGCAGGCTTTTCACTGAGCAGGGAGCCTGATGCAGGGCTCAATCCCAGGACCCTGGGATCATGACCTGAGCTGAAGGCAGACACNTAAGATGTTATGTATTTGACAGAGAGAGACAATGAGAGAGGGAACACAAGCAGGCGGAGTGGGAGAGGGAGAAGCAGGCTTTTCACTGAGCAGGGAGCCTGATGCAGGGCTCAATTCCAGGACCCTGGGATCATGACCTGAGCTGAAGGCAGACACTTAACCAACTGAGCCACCCAGGTGCCCTGCAGGTACCCTGCCTTATCACCATCATAAAGGGTTCTAATCCTAGATGTGTCAGCCAATGTGGCATCATTGCTGGACTTGAGAGAGGCTCTGCTCTTAACCTCCTCTCCTGAGTCTGATCCAAGTTGAAACTTTGAATCAGGCCCTCCCGAGTCTGTCTTCCCACCCTTCACAATTAGAAAACATTGAATGCCAGCAATTTGACAGAGGGTTACCAGATGTTCGTCATGAAAGGGCTCAGAGAGTGAGTCAGGCCCAGCATCCCCCTGATGCCAATGAATGTGTGTAACACAATTCCAGGATCAAAGGCCCCCTGAATGTCACTCTACGTTCAGCCCCGTAGTGGATGCTTTCATCCACTTTAACATAGTTTTTTTCAGAACAACACAAATAAGAGTAGATTTTCTTATATTCCATGTTTTAGAGGATGAAATTAAGCTGACAGTGATTAAGTAACTTGCCGAAGTTCCCACCACTAGAAAATTTGAACTTAGGTCTGCCTGATAGCAAAGTCTGTGCTGACTGGATTTGGATTCGAGGCTGAGCAAGGTAAGATGTTAGAAGTCTTAAGGCAGGAAAGTGTGCTGGTGCGTCCGGGGGCCTTCTGATCCATGTCGCCTGTAGCATCTCGGGAAGCAGCCGTGCACCTGATCCTGAATGGTCCACCTGGGATTGGGATGTGAGATCCTCTAATCTTCCCCAGGGAACTGAGTGAGGCTCGAGCAGATGGCAATTTCTTGGCCTCTGCTACAGGTGATTGTTCTGACAAAGTTCCTCCGCAGAACATTGCCAAGTCCAAGACCAGGCCTTGCCAGATACAGACCTCCAGCCCTTCAGCTCTGTGCTCATTAACTTCTCCAAAGAGCCATTTGGAGGACAAGCCAGTGGAAGGACATGAGCCCCGACTGAATGCACCCCAGTTACAAGTCTGTCTTGCACCTGTCAGTCTGCATTCAGACAAGGAGATAATCTGATTAGGTAAAGAGAATTACCAAGATTCACTCACTCTACATATTTCTACATAGCAGACAGATCTCGAGATTGCTAGTAACCAGTGAAGCACATGGAGAGTGGCCGATTAAATTCCCCAGGCTCCAGTTGACTTCTCAAATTGAAAAATCTAATCCTCAATTTCTCCTCACTGGTTAAATCAGCATAAATCTTTCCTGGCATGCGACCTACTTTGACCTAGGGAAAAGCTCCTTCAAATCCCCTATTATTCACATTGATCTTATATTATGCAAGGTCTTTCATTAATTCTCAGTGTTTCAGATGTCACTCAGTTCCTGAGAACACAATCCAGGGGCTAGAAGGAAAATAAGGGGTTCTCAGGGATCATTAAACAAGAAAACTTAATCTTTGGAGGTTGAAAAAGAAGGGAAGTCTCTTGCTTTTCCAAAAATGACTCTTAGGGCTGCTGTCAAAGCCAGAGCGTGATGCACTCTTTGATTTGACTTAGCATGACATTCCATCCATTACGATTACATGGAAGTCAAGGATTACTGCATAAATGTTTAAGCAGCCATACTGGCTACTCAGTGGAGGTCATCAGGGCATCACAGATGTTGGCATTCAGAGTGTCATTGCTCAGGGTTTCTCCTGAGTTCTTAGAGGAAGTAGAGCACAAATGGTGTCCGTGGTTTCTGAGGGGTCCGTATATTTCCCAGAGCCTCAAATCATATACTGTAAGTAGAGGTAAATTCTTAATGAATAATAAACTCCAGGGTTCCACGTTTGCACGGGCTTCTTTGAAGACTCTGAGAGAGGACTTAAAAGGTTTTGATGTTGTTATATAGTTCTGCAAGCTTTGCAGAAGTGAGCTATTCTAACCACACGCCATTAAATCTCTCATCTTGTTCCACCCCAACCACCACCAACCCTACCCCAAACTTTCCTTTCTTCCTGTGGGATAGCACTGGGGTGGCTGCTGATATTGTTGGTATTTAGGCTATGTTTAGTGAGATATTTTTATGTGGTTTATAGTCATGTCTAGAGCGAGGTGATTGCTAGCCCACTTAGCATAGGAATAACTGCCAGGTTCCTCCTCTTGTTTGCTGTGTCGGTTCACCCAGTATTGTGGCACAAAATTATGGATTCAGGGCTCATATTATAATATGATTGAAGGCGTTCAACACTAAAGTGGGTGGTAGAGAAGGAGGAACAAAGTCAGATATAAATAGTGCCAGAAGCTAGGCTGCAGAAAATTCTAGTCAGTACATACATATAGGGCTCCTGGATGGCTCAGTCGGTTAAGTGTCTGCCTTCGGCTCAGATCATGATCTCAGGAGTCCCAGGATCAAGTCCCATGTCAGGATTCCTGCTCAGCGGGGAGTCTGCTTCCTCCCTCTCCCTCTGCTCCTGCTCTCTTGCTCACCATCTCCAATAAATAAATACAATCTTAAATATATATATACATAAAGCTGTAAGTGGAAGATGAAGTTCTCTTCCACACTTAGTCACAACAAAATTTCTCTCTTGTTAAGGGTCAAGAATATACCCAATAATATAGCATATTATTATTGGTTAAACTCATCAAAAATAGGTCCTCAGATTGCTTAATAATCCAATCAATAAAAAGAAAGGACTTATTTGAACAGACTGGAAAATAATTAAACATAATACTCTTGTTAATATTACATGAAATATTGGCTTGGGCAAAGGGAACATACAACTCAGATTATGCCATTAAAACTTCAAGATTGACAATAATGAGGACGGAATAGAAAGAGGGTGGCAACAATTCAAAGGATATCCAGGAGAAGTCACTATATAAGAAAACTTGAAATTCTCCAAACTCCTGCAGTTTCTATGTAAAAGAATCCTGATAGAGGTTTTCCAAACTTTATAATTCACATTTGGACAGTAATGTATAATGGTTCCTATATCTGAAAAAAAAAATCTGGAACTATTAACATTTTAAAACAAAAATAAATTTTGATCAACCAACAGAGGAAATATAAATTTTATTTTATATTGTCTTTAGGAAAATGATACCAAAAATAGTTGTCTCAGAAAAAGGCAAACAAAGTAGACAGCCAAAAAAAAAAAAGTTAAGTAAAACATTCTATAAATAGTTAACTAATAAAAAAATATTGCTTATTTTTGGCTTTTGTCAAGTTTGTAGTATTTCTTAGCCCTTTAATATTTATATTTGCCATGATTTCTTTTCAAATTCTCATTAACTAATTACTTCCCATCATATTTTCTTTTTATAGTGTTTTACTCTTTCTCTTAAAAAGGGCACCCCAAATTACATTATCTTCAGTCTAAAGGAAACCTGAATCCACCCTGCATGTCAGTCAGCATCTATTAGTTGAAAGTGACAGAAACACAACTCAATTTAGACAAGAAGAATTAAAGTATGACAAATAAACTATGGCTGGACACAAAGTCTCAAATTATACTATCAGCACTCTCATCCTTCCCATCCCTTAGCTCCTTTTAATTTTTTCTGCCTTCTATGCTAATTCCATTCTCAGTCCAGCCTTCTCTTGTGGTAGCAAGATGGCTGTCAGTAGTGACAGACTTCTACTGTAAACCCACAACAGTTCTGACACTTCTGACAAAGTCCTATATTGAATCTCTTTGCTTGGACTAACTAGTGAGCTCATGCATGAACAAGCCAGAGAACTGTAAGTCTCCAGTTGGTGGGACTGTATTCTGTGCCAGTCTCTTGTCCGGAAAGTGAACAACCTGGCATGAGAATGTGAGATTCTTCAAATATAAAACTGGTATTAAACAAATATAAAACTGATGTAAAATATGAAAACACATAAAATTAAACAAATGTAACAGATATTAATGAATGAGAAATGGATACTGGTTTGGCAAAAAAAGAAGAGCTCCATGATACATACATATTTTCTTCCATAGTTTCTATTGAGGATCTGGTTAAGCCCAGGTGGTCTAGGACCATAAATTGAGGCATATGCCAGGAAAAAGATTGGAAATTAGGAGGGGACAACCATAGATTTCTCAGAATTTGTCTGTAGGGGCGCCTAGGTGGCTCAGTCAGTTAAGAGTCTGACTCTTGAATTTGGCTCAGGTCATAATCTTGGGGTCCTGGGAGGACTGTTTGAGGATTCTCTCTCTTTCTGTCTGCCTCTGTCCCTCCCCGCACTTGTGCACTCTCCCTCTCAAATAAATAAGTGAATCTTAAAAAAAAAAAAAACAAAGAATGTGTCTCTATACTTTAATTAACCAGATTTTTAAGTCATAATCTAAATACAGCTGTTATATCTAGAAGGGAAAAAACAAGACCAAAAATCCATCTCATGATACATATTGTTTTTGTTTCACTTTCTGTTTGTTTGTTTTCATCTCACCCTATTGTTTAACATGCCAAAGGATTCCAGGATCATTAAGTTCCAGGTTAGATTCCAGATTCATAACATGAGCTCCCATGATTGGGAATCTGACTTGATCCACCAGGCAGTGGTGTAGATGATTTACATATGCATTTCTAAGCTTCACAGTCACTAAGAATGTACTTTTATGCATACTTTGAGGGTGAAGAAGTGAGATTAACATATGGAGAACAACCAGTACTCAAACTTCCAAATTGCTGTTCTGTATATTATGCTACCTCTAAAACATTGTGCCCTACGTCAAGCCTAGGGGATTTTATTTACACCTATATGGGACTGTATATTATAGAAAAAATCTTGCTAGAATATACCAGACCATAGTCTTCTTCTTTATAGCATACCAGTTTTCCCATTGCAGCTCCAACACTCTGCAAAAATGGGATACCTCCCATCTCCCAAATAAGTAGTGGTCTTATTAGATCAAACCCCTAGTGTTGGCAGCAGGCATCATATCAAGTTAATATGAGAGAGAGAGCGTCTTTGTAGGCTTTGATATGGTAGAAAGAGGGGCCAGTATATTTTGGAAGTGACTAGGACATTTTAATCTCTGTGTTACAGCCTCCATTCTGGGCAGGTGTTTGTGCAGCCCTAATCTGATTTAGAAGGCCTTATTAGAAACCTCTTGAGTTTCGACGGCACTTTACATTTTGTGAAGCGAATTTATATGAAGTGTTGAAAGAGCTTTGGAGAAGGGTGAAAGATAAGGGAGAGATTCAGTTTCTCTGTTCCCTAGACAATTTAGATAAGAAAAAATCAGGAAAAAAATACAAGTGAACCTAGAGAAGTAATAGGGCCTCTAGGATCTGCAAGCAGTGTTAGGCCTTCTCAAGCCCCACCTAGTGCCTCGCACAAGGATTAGGAAACATTTATCCTGGCAGAGTTGTTTCAATGAGGGGGGACCAACTTCACGGCTTACGGTAGTCCTGTTCCAAAATGGCAGTATAAATCATTAGCAGAGCCAACACTCAACCATTCTAGAAGAAGGAAGCTTTACAATGGGACTCATGCCCACACTGGAGCTGATGGAGTCAAACTACCAAGGAAAAGATTTGAGAGTCACAGATTCTGTAAGAGAAGGGGTAACGTAGGCAGAGGTGATGGTGGGTGGTGGTGTTGCCAGGAGCTTTGAAGGAGGCTTGAAATCATCTTCCGGCAAATGGCCGTTTGATTTGACTCCAGTAAAAATGTGAGGCCCAAGTGTTCCAAGAAAGCGGTGTTTAGACTGGCAGAGAGACAGCAAGTCCTGTAGCTTCCCTCTATTCTCCCCACCTTGCTCTGCTCCCACCGGCAAACCCCACACAAGCTAATAACTACAAACTTTACTGAGATTTACAGAAGTTTTCAAAAAATACATGACTATGTATTACTAAAAATGCTACCAAGCTGACTTACTCTGTGACTATCATATGAAGCAGAATACCCATAAAATTGAGGAAAAGGAGAAATCTAGCACACTTCGTGGGAATGAGATGACCTCATGTGCCAATGCTTCATAGTGACCACTGAGAGGAGAAATGATCTATGCTAGGAAATTATACATAATCGGGTCTCTTAATGCATCTTTATTGGCACTTAAATCTGTTTTCCTCCAGAGATGCTAATCAGAATGACATGGGAGCTGTTTATAGACTTTCTCATGGACAAGAATGAGAAATAGAGTCACTAAAGGCAAGGAGATTTTACAATACCTCTTTGTCTTTCCGTTCTTCACATATCAAGCCTTTGCTTTCTGATCATAAATATATTAGGATGGGAGCTTAGAATGGTTCATGGCCATAAACCCAATCTTTAAAAATTATTAAAAAGGTCCATAAGTAGATTATAAACATGACTTTATTTTTTTAAATATACAGAACATTCTTAGAACACAATAAAAATGGCAATTAAAAATTAGCTATGAACACCAAATATGCTCAATTAGTTTTACCTTATTTTCTTAAATATAAATAAGCCATACAGATCTACAGTTATTGCATATTAACGGTATGGCAATTTGAAACCATTACGTATAAGAATTTATGGAGTTCAATTAAAGCTGTAGACAGAGATAAATTCATAACCTCAAAAGCTGTCACTACAAAAAAAAGTGATTAAAATTAAATGAATCTGCATCAAAAAGAATAAGGAGGTACAAGACCTGCACACTGAACTCCATAAGACATTGAAGAAAAAAATTGAAAAAGACATAAATAAATTGGAAAAAATACCCTATGCTATGGATAGGAAGAATTAATATTGTTAAATGTCCACTCTACTTGAAGCAATCTACAGATTCAGTGCAATCCCTATCAAAATTCCAATAGTATTTTTCACAGAAATAGAACAAAGAATCCTAAAATTTATATGGAACCACAGAAGAACCCACATGGCCAAAGTGATCTTGAGAAAGAACAAAGGAAGCACCCTGTTTCCTGATTTCACACTATATTACACTCCTATAGTAATCAAAACAGTATGGTGTTGGCATAAAAACAGACACATAGATGAATGGAACAGAATAGAAATAAACCCATGCATATATGGTCATTTAATTTAGAACAAAGAAACCAAGAATATACAAAGGGGAAAGGATAGTCTTTTCAGTAAATGCTGTTGGGAAAACCGGACAGCCACATGGAAAAGAATAAAACTGGACCACTATCTTGTATCATACACAAAAATCAACTCAAAATGAATTAAAGACTTGAACATTAGACTTGAAACCATAGGGGCATCTGAGTGGTTGGTTAAGCATGTGCCTTCCGCTCAGGCCATCATCCCAGGGTCCTGGGATCAAGTCCTGCATTGAGTTCCCTGCTCAGCGGGGAGTCTGCTTCTCCATCTGCCTCTGTCTCTCCTTCCACCCCCCACTTGTGCTCTCTCTCTCTCAAATAAGTAAATAAAATATTAAAAAAAAAAAAGACTTGAAAAAGAAAACACAGGGGTAAACTCCTACACACCAGTCTCAGGAATGATTTTTTGTATTTGACACAAAAAGCAGAGGTGAAAAATACAATAATAAGGAAGTGGGACTACATTAAACTCAAAAGCTTCTGGATAGCAAAAGAACCTCTATCAACAAAATAAAAAGACAATCTATGAAATGGGAGAAAATATTTGCAAATCATAAATACAGTAAAGGGTTAATATCCAAAATATATAAAGAACTTATACAACTCAATAGAAAAAAAAAGGGCAATCTGATTTTTAAAAATGGGCAAAGTATTGTAGACATTTTTTCAAAGAAAACACACGGATGGCCAACAGGTACATGGAAAGTTGCTCAGTATCACTCATCATCAGAGAAATGCAAATCACAACCACAGTGAGATGTCACCGCACACCTGCTAGAATGGCTATTAACAAAAAGACAATAACTAGCAAGTGTTGTTGAGGATGTGGAGAAAAAGGAACCCTTGTGCACTCTTGGTGGGAATGTAAATTGGAGTAGCCACTATGAAAAGCAGTACAGAGTTTCCTCAAACAATTGCAAATAGAGCTACCATGTGATATACAAATTCTACTTGTGGGTATTTATCAAAAGAAAATAAAATCACTATCTCAAAAAGACATTTGCTCCTTCATGTTCACTGGGGAATTACTTACAACACCCAAGACATGTAAATAACCCAAATGCCCGTTGGCAGATGAATGGATAAAGAAAAATGTGAGATTATATAATTTATATTATATACATAACATACATTAATAATACATATCACATATAGCACATATATTTTATTCAGCCATGAATAAAAGGAAATTCTATCACTTGTGACAACATAGATGGACCTTGAGGGCATCATACTGAGTGAAATAAGTCACACAGAAAAAGACAAAGACTGTATGATCTCATTTATATGTGAGATCCATAAGAGAGAGAGAAAGAGAAATAAAGATCTCAGTAGAGAGAGAACAGATTGGTGGTCGCCAGAAGTGAGAGAAGGGAGGACTTGAGCACAAAACATGGAAATTAAAAAAATAATAATATAAAGTGAATCCTATTCAATGAAGAAGTAAGAAAAATATTAAAATATACTCAAAAAGTTGATTAAGGAGCTCATAAATAGAAAAGTGGAAATTGGTAATTTAGAAAACAGGAAAAAATAAAAATAATGAATACAGTGCATCATAAGATTTTTATTTCTGATTCATGTCACAGCTGGCAGGTGTGGCCTTTTGAGCTTTTTTAAATGGATAACCTTTTCCTAGATGCACACATATCTGCACAAGGCTCTTCTCATAATCATGCATGGAAATAAAATGCTAGCTGGGAATAGAATTCTTAGGTAAGAACAATTTCTCACTTAAAATTAAGTAGATATTTATCAGCTGACAATGCTGTAAATAAAAAAGTCTAATATTAGCTTTAATTTTTTCCTTTCCAAAAAAGTTTCTATTTATCTGCTTTATAAGAATTTTTCTTGAATGCTTTAAAATTATCTTATTTGTTTGTAATTTGGGATTATGAAAGAGTGGTTCTTTCTTTTTTGTTTCTTTCAGTATAAGAATGTTTTCTTCTGATAAGTGTTAGATGATTATTTTTGCTTGTGCGTCCTGGATCCTTCCTGAGGATGTCATTTATTAATATGAGCCTTTATTTTCTGTCATTCTGAATATTCCTTAAAAAAAAAGAATTAGCAAGTGACTAATGTGTATTAGAGAAACAACGGTGGATACACACATGGTCCCTAACTTTTGGAGCTGATAGTCTAAGATAATAAATAAGTAGATTAATTAATTACTTAATTAATTCTGTTTAGTCCTATATCCATTAGTTTGTCTTACATCTTTTTAATTTTTTTGTTATTTCTCCCTGCATTCTTAGATCTCCTTTATCATCCACCCACTGCTTGAATTCCCTACCTTATTAATTCTATTCTACAGAGTTCCTTTAATTTAATTTTTTTTCACTTACTGTTTGAACCTTTACAAAAACTTCCTTTTTTTAAATTTCAGACCGTATCTCATCCAAATCCATCCCATACCATTATCATAGAATTTATAATTTTGGCTTTTATTGTCCCACCTCTTGGTCCACTAGCCTTGTGACTGTTTAAATGAACCAGGCATGAGCAATAATCTTTGAACTAATCTGTTCTCTGTAAATGTGGAGAAGACTAACTTCTCCCACAGTTTGAAACACTTCTGATTCGCAGTCTTAGCCCCCTGAGAATGCTTTGTTTTGTTTTTATCATGTTGATTTTAAAAGGTAGGTAGAAGGCAAACTTTGTGACATCACTACCATATTAGATGGTTTTTTGTTTTGTTTTGTTTTTTTCTGTCCTGTACTCCCTTCTGAAGGTAATGGTGCATCTTTTTTTTTTTTTTTCTCATTCCTTCAAGTACACAAGACAAAAAGGGTTTGTAAGCTTAAGGTGACTATCTGGGTAGTGGCCTCTCAGCTTAACCAGCTGGAGCAGCTGACTTATACGAAGAACATGGAAAACCAAAAACCATTATAAAATGTGTGAGGCGCGCCTGGGTGGCTCAGTAGGTTAAGCATCTGCCTTCAGCTCAGGTCATGATCTCAGGGTCCTGGGATTGAGCCCCAGGCCTGGCTCCCTGCTCAGTGGGGAGTCTGGTTGTCCCCCCCGCCTCCTCCACTCATGCTTGCTCTCTCTCTCACTCACAAAAAATACATTAAATCTTCAAAAAAAATGGGTGATGTATTGTCAGGAGTGACACGTTTCATATGCAGATACATTTTAGAGCAAAGATGCTCAAAGCATGGCTCCAGCAGCATCAGCAATCAGAGGGAATTTGTTAGAAAAGCATTCTCAGGCCCCACTCCAGACCTACTGAACCAGAGACTCTGGGATCAGTCCAGCAACCTGTGCTTTAATGAGCCCTCCAGGTTATTCCGATACATGCTAAAGTTTGAGAACCACTGTCTCTGTGGAACACGTAAGAACCAGTTCACTGTGAGAATGGGGTCCAGGCTCAGCATATATTCTACCATCCCAGCAATTGAGCTGAGAACAAATAAAAATAAAAATAATAGTTGATTATGCTGTTTGTTTATTTATTTACACATTCCACTCATGTTTCCAGCTATGCACTTAGTGCTGAAAATACAGGGAAGATTTTCCAGTCTGGTAATAGATAGATAGGAAAATATATAAAAGACTCAATTATAAAGTGTTTTAGTAAGCCCAAACTGACCTGGAGGAAATAGGGAAGGCTTCGTAGAGAAGAAAAGATTTGAGCTGGGTCGTGTTGGAGTTTGCCACGGAAAGACGATACTGGAAGGGAAAGGTCAAGGGTGATGCAAGTCAAAGTAAAGCAAGAAGAATATGGAGTTAAGAGAAATGCCAGAAAAATAAATTAAGAAAATCTGATATCAAAGCCAAGAGATGTCACATTAATAGGAACGATGGACCCTAGGGTCTAAGAGAGTTGGGGCTGGGTGGATCCAAAGTTAAGGACAAGAGTCATGACCTTCAATCAGAGCTCAGAGGAGAGTAAGCAAGGTGAGCGGTCCCTGCAAGGTATTTGGGCACAGTAGGGGAGCCCATGCCATCTGGTCTTGAAGTGTCAGTGTCGAGATAGCAGACAGAACATCTCCTGGCAAGCACAGCGTGAGGTCTGATCCCTATACCTTTGCTCAACTCTAAGCTCTCCAGTAGGTGAAATCTTCTCTAGGGATGGAGAGCTTGTGAAAATTTGCAGTGTGTCAGGGAATTTGGCAGTAGGAACTGGAGTCCTACTTTTGATGTATGGTGTTATCATATATCCTAACGTATGGAATTTAGGATCAGTCTCTTTTGGATTAAGGGTCTAGCATAACTAGCAGCATAAATGAACCTTTCTTTTAAGCCATTTGGAGCTTTTGGGGCAATAAACTTGAACTTGCCAGATGCATAGGGAGGTTTTTTTTTTTTAAGATTTTATTTATTTATTCGACAGAGAGAGAGACAGCCAGAGAGAGAGGGAACACAAGCAGGCGGAGTGGGAGAGGGAAGAAGCAGGCTCATAGCAGAGGAGCCTGATGTGGGGCTCGATACCATAATGCCGGGATCACGCCCTGAGCTGAAGGCAAACACTTAACCGCTGTGCCACCCAGGCGCCCCCATAGGGAGTTTTTAAATAGACATCCTTAACTGAAAAGGTATATGGCGATCGAAATGGCAGAGCTGTGGACGCCAGTGCCAGGGGAACAGTGAACCCCATAGAAGCTGGATTTTATGATTTTGACATATGGATTTTAAGGAATTAGAGAAAATAAAGCTCAATATCTGAAGTTTTGACCCAGAGGGAGTTTGGGTCAAACTCCCTTCCTCCTGCTCATGCTCTAAATAAATAAATAAGCAAATTAATGAATGAATGAATATAAATAAAATCTTTAAAAAATAATAAAATAAAATCTTTTTAAAAAAGACAACTTTCTCAACTGGCAAGCCATTTAACCCTTGTTCAACAAGGGTAGAGGCAAGGAATTAGTGTCACCGCATTCAAGTGAGACAATGGGTTCTCTGCAAGATTTGATAACACACCCCAAATCTCACTTACCTACAAGGTGGCAGAACCAGGATCGCCACCCAGGCCTGCAGGATGCCAACAGCTTCCTCTTACTCAGCCACCAGACCTCTTTTTTTTATTATTATTTATTTATTTATTTATTTATTTATTTTTAAAAGCTTTATTTATTTTAGGGAGAGAGAGAAAGAGAGGGGCAGAGGGAGAGAGAGAGTCCCAAGCAGACTCTGCATTGAGCTGGGAGCCCAACACCAGACTCAATCTCAAGACCCTGAGATCAGGACCTGAGCCAAAACCGAGAGTCGGGTGCTCAACCGACTGCACCCCCCAGGCGCACCCCCAGATCTCTTTTGTATGAGCTCCCCTTGTCTCCTCCTGTGAGCTCTGACCTACCTGGGGGCCCTGAGCATCATTCTCGATGGCTCAAGAGCCAGAGAAGCAGTCTTCAGTGGTTTCACGAAATACATCTGAATCAGGTTTCAGTGATTCAAGTAGAATGAGGCCAGATTTATGGAGTTAAGAAACATTAAATCCTGGGGCGCCTGGGTGGCACAGCGGTTAAGCGTCTGCCTTCGGCTCAGGGCGTGATCCTGGCGTTATGGGANTCCTTTCCTGGTGTTGAGAGGCCTTCTTGCTGCCAACCAAAAAAAAAATAAATAAATAAAAAAAATGTGGATTCTCACTGTCTAAGGCTGCATTTGAAAGCTCAGGGTTCCCAGATACAGAAAATACAGATGAACAAAATTTCAAAGTTCTCACAACACAACGAGAGCACACTCAGCGTTCATCCAGGGTCCAACTCACTCTGAATGGGCAAGATTCCCAGGCCCCAGAGTGACATCTGGAATTGGACAGAAAGGCTCAGGTAAGGAGATCATCAGAGGAGGGGCATTCATTCAATCATATGTTCATTCACTCAACCAATATTTATTTTGGCGATTTAGTCAAGGATTGCTACAAAGAGCCAAACTCTCCAACTACTACCGCAAGCCCGGAAGTTCCATTAAGGGGGATGAGGGTTAATGTCATAGGACTGATGAGGCATAAGCTAAGGCTGGGGGAAGGGGGAAGGGGGACAAGAGGAAGGCAAGTCGGTCCAGGCAGGGGGGCAGATTCAGAGCCTGCTTGTGTAGCCAAGAAGAATCAGGAATGCAAACAAGGCTGGCTTCTTCGCATATTTCTCATCCAGTACCTACACACTTCTTAGCACATATGCAAACCAGATCCCATAAAAGAAGAGAAATAAGATCTGAAGAACGTGGGGTGGGGAAGCAAAGATAAAGGGGCAGTAAGCTAAGCAAGTTTTAGCAGCTCTGAAAGCACTTTGGGCTTTGGAAGGTACAGACTCATTGTTCTCTTCTGTCCCACGGCATCCAAACCAACACTCCAGGGTTTCAAGAATTCTGATCCAATCCATGCAGGGGATGCAAAGTGATCAACAGGTGTATACTGCACAAAGTCAGGCCTGCTGAAAAAATCATGCCTGCTAAAATGTCCTGAGCCCCAACAGAGCCCATCTAGACCCACTTTCTCTTAAAAAGTAGAAAAAAAAATGGCCTCTTTTCTCAAGTGGCCAAATACAGAGATTTAAAAACACATGCAGCTTCTAAGATTTATTTCCAAAATTTACCAGGCCAGATAGAACTACTTTTCACCCACTTGTCTTGTCCTAGGTTGGAAAATTAGCACTTTTCAGATAAATTACAATTTAAAAATTTCCCCATGTTCTAGGAATTGCAAAAACAAAAACCACACACACACACACAGACAGAGACCCCCAAAAAACACACAAAAAAACTTAGAGCCCCAGGTCTTATTAATATAAATAAGTGAATGCAAGCAAATGTCCCTTCAGATTAGGCTCATTTGGGTGGTGACGGATTCTGCAATATATTTTCCATTTGGTCAAATGGAAAGACCATGTAATTTGTGCTTAGAAAGATCTGAGTTGCAATCTCAGACCTACCAAGCGTGTAATACCTACCAGTGAGTGAGATCCATGGTGAGGGAGGACACACTGAGTGACTTCTTTAAGGTCTTCACTTCCTTTGGCTTGCCTTCCCTCCTCCTCTCTCTCCAAGGGAGGACACCCATTCATGTTTATACATGATGGCTTCCTCCCCCAACTGTCTCCTCCCCTCTTCCATCTCACAGTGGGTCCTTGGAGCCAAGGCTCAAGGAATTGCAAGAAAGTGAGTTAGAGAAGTCAGGCTTCAAGGCTCAGAGGGAATCCTGCCATCCACAGCAACCAGCAGAAGCCAGCTTGTCCAGTACACGTTCACGGACCATGAAATGTGGTAAGGGGATTGCCACAATAGCTACACTTCCCCCTGTTCACTGCCGCCTTTCCAAAACCACCTGGGGCATGGCCCTATCAGTCATCTTCTCTGCAGTCCTGCATCGGAGTGCTCCTCAGGGCCCTCCCTGCTCTTCTCCCACCCCTCTGGAACAGGAGCAACTTCAGAAAGCCATTCAGAAGACTGGCACACCGGAGCTGCTGTCTCATTGCAAAGAACCCTGCTTTCTGCCTCCAGCCTGGCTGGGAGGTTAGGAGAACACAGATTGCTGAGTCATCTCGTAAATCGTTTCAAATGAGTTTTTCTTTCCTGTTAACATACCACAGCAGGAGGAGGTGGCCAGGGGAATGAGATTGAGCAAAGAGAGACAAGGTTGAGAGGGAAGGACTCGAGGGAGCTAGAGGGAGGGAGGATGAAGGGATGGGATTTAGCTGCCTGCTCAGTTATGGCAATCCATTTCAACCGTAATAATAAAATAATGCAGAGGGAGAAAAGCAGACATGACAGAAGTGATAAAATGGAAATGAATCCTCATTACCTCGCCGAACAGAGGGCCACAGCTGCTGCCACTGCTTCCCTGCTCAGCAAGGGAGCATTTCATCCCAGCGCTCATCACGTGGGTCTGGGCAAAGAGGGGAGAAGGGAAAATGTGCTGTTCAGCTGCAGGGCGGTGAGTTTGGCCATGCGGTGACTGGATCTCAGAAGCGCTCAAAGATTTACGTCTTCCCTCTGCTCATCTCCCAGAGCTCCCACCCTCGGGCTGCGAGGAAGAGGGCTTTGGCCCACCCGACCAAATAATTTTAGCACTTGGAGCTTTATCTGGCTCCCAGGGCTCTAGTGGGAGCCCACATAATCTCCAAAAGCAGGTGTGTGCATGGGCCGTGTGCAATGGAGGGGAGGCAGTGAGTGCATTGGCACAGTTGAGTGTGTGTCTGGAGCTGGTGGCCACGGTGAAGAACATGGCACATTGTCATGGGCAACCTAGACAACCTCCTTGGTGTCTCACACCCCAGAGTCCCCAGCAGAGTTTAGGGAAAGATGGAGTTTGCTTTTAGCACCAGAAACGCCTTAGCTTGTCATTCGAAGACCCTCCATTAACTGGTCCCAGCACTTTGCACTCACTTCTTGAAGCTCTCTGCCAGATTCCAGATTTATTTGACTGCTCACCATTCCTAGAACATGGCATCTGCTTCCCTCACAGGTTGTCTTGCATGCTCTCCTCTCTCTTCTGCCCTTTTCCTTAGCTTTGATTGTTGGCATCCTACCATCCTTAAAGACACAGCTCCTATGGTTGGAAATGACTCCTTTCTTACATAAGACTCCTTTATAACTTATTTCTATTGTTCTATTAATGCTTTACTCTCTATCTTGGATATAGTTACTTATACAGGTATAACTGAACCATAAGACCTTAGAGACAAACATTTTTGTCTGGCTTGGTAACTAATAGCTACTCATACAGTAGGTGCTCAATATCTTTGATGACTGCTTCATATTTAATGAGTGAATGAGAAGAGAGGCAGGTTAATGCCTTTCCCCATAGCCAATTGTTAGGGTTTCTTCCCATCCCTTCTCCAACTCTCTGTGGATCCTTGGAATGTCAGCTGTTGTTGATTCCAGACCTGATGACAGACCAGGCCTGAGGCCTTTCCAGTTCTAGCCAGTGCTTCCTTTCAGGATTTACTGGACGAAGCAAGCGCTGGCAGGAAGCACGCAAGCGCTGGCAGGAAGCACGAGTGTCCTGACACCCATTATCATATCTTAAGTTGGACAGCAGCCTCTGTTTGTATGTATACTGTTAACAATCTGATTCTCTGTGGAACAGGCCTCCCTCCCACTGACCCTGACTTGGATGCCTTCTTATTGTCAGGCAACAAGTCACCCCTCCCCACGTCAACACTTACTCAACCTTTTATGAGGGCCACCTCCCGTGCGGATCCAGGTCAAGTGTGGAATACAAACAGTCTAGGATGCCATCGCTACCTTTGGGGGGTGTGCAATACAGGACACTTATCTAGCAGTTGTCAAAATCTCTTGGGATGGAGACGAAAAAGTGACAGTTTTATCTCAGGAGCAGAGCTGGGACGAGTAAGGAGGCAAGGAATCTTCCTGGCCCGTGTGCACTGACATACTTCCTAACACATCTTTTGGAACGTGGGGTTCATGGCCAGGTGGCGGTGCTGTGGTTTTGACGTGGTGCCTAGGCAAGAAATTGAACACCACTGAATCATGAATCATGAAATTTACTTTCCTTTCAAGTGCCTTTTACCTCCTGACTCAGTTTGGTGCTAGTCTTTAACCACCCTGGGACACTTAGTAATATTATTGCCTTTTAACAAAGAGAGTAAATTTTTAAAAAGAGAGTAAGCCTGAGGCCTGTAGCCTTCCAAGTTAGTACTGTGCAGCCAGAATTAAATACTAATGACTTGATTTCATAGTATAGATTTTACCTTTGGTTAACAGATGATGTGGGCATTCCACTTCTGTACTAATGACAACAATTGGCTACTAGTTCTTCATTATCTAACCAATGAGAGGCACCACTGTGTTTACCATGTTTTGATCTCATCCACATGGCAGCTCCATGAGTTGGGTGCAACTATTACTTCCCTTTCAGATGAGGAAACTGAGGCAGAGAGCTAAAGTAAGTTGCCTGAGATCACACAGCTAATAAGTGGTGATGAATTTAACATGTGCTTTTAATCACTATTCTATTGTTATGATATAAAATGCCTATTTGGAACAAGTTTATTTCAGTTAAAAAAAGTTAAAGCAAGTTAAATATTAAATAAATATTAAATAGTAATAAAAACTCCTGAAGGTGTCACATAAATACCTGGGGTTTGGAAAGCTTGGAATTAGAGTTACTCTGTTGTGGTCCGCATGGAGCCTCTTCTCTGGCATTTAATCCCAGATAAAAGAGGAGATTGATAAGAGAAGGGGTGACCAGTTATCTGGACATCTACTACAAATCATTTTGGATTAAATGGCTTTTCTGAGCCCTGCGTGGAGTGGTGGAAGCTTGTAGGCGCTGAAGCAAACCAGACTTGGCGATAAGCCCTAATTTTTCTCATACAGACATTTTGCAATGTTCTTGGTCTTTACTGATTTCTATTTTCTAATCTGCAGATATGAAAAAAAATTCCTACATCAGAGGGTTTTGGTGGTGAAACGGGAAACGTATACAAAACCACTAGTGAAAGGCTTGGCTAATATTAGATCTCTAACATTTCTTCTCACCTCCATGATTTATTATTATTATTTTTTCAAAAGATTTTATGTATTTATTTGAAAGAGAGGGAGAGAGAGAGAGTGCACGTAAGCGGCGGGGGGGGGGGGGAAGAGGGG